>NC_071503.1:20152286-20463979 GCF_028408465.1 Anastrepha ludens
AATGGAAGAAGCGCGCGATAAACTAACTAATATAACAGAACACGCATTTTTATAATAAAATTCAATGATTTGCAAGCGTTGTTCGTTTGTAAGACGATTCATGGTTAAATTATAGACCAAACTGAAGATGTTTTGCAGTGAAACAAAACAAGAAACGTGCGTCAGCTGCTTAAACCAACTGTTTAAAAAGATAATAGCTAAAAAATCACCCGTTATAAGCCGTAGCCAGAAAAACAGCTGGAAGGCAGGTTTTAGCATTGTTAGTGAGTCGTTCAACGCAGTGGTCTGGGACACGTATGAAGTGCAGCGACCCTACTACGTTAAGACGACAAGTTGTCGCGAGGAAGCGTTTGGTGCTTCTCCAAACACCTCATACCAGTGTAATATGAACCGCACCCATATGTACAATAGAACGATATGATTTTTGGCAATTTTTACATAATTTGAATTTTAAAATTAATTCAAGGTTGAATGCTGGTTCTTTCTTTATAAATTCAGCTCAATATATTAAAGCATGCTTACCTGAGCAGCGTAGACAACGTCCTAAATATATCTGCTGACTGTAAATGGAAGTCAGGGCTGGTTATACTATTAGATGAGCCTATTATACTTTGGTACTTGTTAACCGACGCAACGGCTTGTAAGCCTTAATTACGTTTTTCCAAAAACGTCACCAGTGTTTTATATTCTGGTAATACATTCAGAGATTCCAAAGACAAGTAGAACAAGCCAGTCGTCCCAATGTTTTATAGGCCGTCTTAGTTGCTTCAACGCGCGAACTGATTCTGTGGCAGTATCTGAAAGTTTTCGCATGCGATATCTGACTCATTGTTGATGTTGTTGTAAACATGTCCTTATAACTTAAGCATTTTTGAAACAAGCCATCGAATTTGGGCAGTAAGATCTTTGGCGGTCTGTGGCTGATCTACTGTTCCTGCCTCAGCATGTATGATTAAGCATGTTAGCTGACTCTAAGGTTGTAAGACGAGTTTCTCCCGATATCATCTTAATCTTGCCCTCTTCGGCCCCACTAAGATCTGCTGCAAAAATATCATCCCGAAAATCATTGTAACGCTTTGTAATTATCAGCCAATAGATTTCGCCTGGCTACAAGATACCCTTTCGTTCTTTTTTGTTATGAGACTTTTCGAGTGTTTGTAGCAAAATTAAGGATAAGTAGAGCTAGCGCTTCCTTTTCAACCATCATGATTGCAAAAAATATAAAGATAATACTTTCGAAGTAAGATTCGTAGTGGAATTAAGATATTAATCATTTAACACAAATTAAACGATTGGTGAGAGACGGTTCCGCAAGGGAAGCCAAAATATTAGATATTCTTTTATCTTAAAGTAAAAAAGCACGGTTTTTTTTATTGTACTCTAATTGAAATTATATTATACAACCAAAAAAACTCCACACAAGACCTGACATTGCGACCGGTATAGATGATTTCGAAAATGATTGATGGACCAAACAGCGACTGTCTGCGCATCAAAGTTGGTAGAGAACGTTAATTTATAAAGAAGTCTCACGAGCTACGCTTTTCACCTCGTTCAACTCGACTGCGACTAACTTCTTTACAGCGCTGATTACAGTGAATTATGTACAAGCAGAGTATGTTAATAAGATGAGAAGGCGCAAATGTTAAATAAACTTTTTTCGAGTACTAATTTGCAGATTCATAGTAAGGGACTTTCAAAATCAACTTACCACACTAGTACCAGAGAATGTTAATGCAATGAGAAGGTGCAAATGTTACTGTGAGCTTTTTTTAGTACAATTGAGATTTGAAAGATTTGTAATAAGGAAATTTAGCACACCGAGTTTATAGACACCACACTGAGTTTTGCCCACACAAAAATTGAAAACACCACACATCTTTCACCTCAACACACAACACATTTCTCACCTCGTCACTAAACCAATTAAATTTTTACTATTTTCGTATTTTTGAATAATAATAAGCGAATACGTAAAATTTATTACTCAAATTTTCAATTACATTAAAAAAAAACTAATTAAAAAAAAATTAATAAAAAAAAAAGTTGGCGCCGGGAATTGATATCGAGTCTGCCATGTGGCGAGGAAAAATAGGCGGTGCGTTTATTTCTTCGACTGCTTATTTTTTTACCATTTTGTTACTTTTGAAATGATAAGCGGATACATACAATTTATTACAAATTTTTTTACGTTTACTTTAAAAAAAAAAAAAATTTAAAAACGAAAAAAAAAAAATTGGCGCCGAGAATTGATGCCGAGTCACATGGGGAAGATAAATACGCAGTGCGTTTATTTCTACGCCTGCGTTGTGAACCAAGGTTTTGTGCATGCGCGCGACGCGAATTAATTTCAATAAAGTTCTGAAAGTAATTCATGAAGTTTTGCATTACATACATTCAAAAATGAACGTATACTCTATATGTACATAAATGATGGTTTATGACAATATACATAATATGTATGTACATACATGTCAATAGGAGGTATTTGCATTCAGAAAATAAAACGGTTTAAGATAAATCAACACTTATTTTATATTGTATGTCAATTTATAGTTAATGTATTTGACAGCATTTACGTACATATGTATGTATGTACATTTGTATATGAAAACCAATAATGCACAAGCATAAGAACATCATCTTCCTTTCATACATATGTACATATGCATGTATGCCCAATAACCTTGACTTATGTATGTACACATGTCACATCACATCACATTCTTACAAGAAATCAAATACACATACGCACTAGTCAACGAGTTTCTTCCTAACAAGTGCAAACACAGTTCTGCTCTATGTATGTATATATACCCACTTTATGTCCTAGCATATATACATACATATACGAGTATACCTACTTGCCTTCTAAACTTCCTACAAAATAATTGTATTCATATGTTACTACATCCATGCACGTTCATACATTCATGCATATATGCGCGAGCACAGCGCTCCCTTCTTGCTTCCGTGTACTTTTGTCTTTCACCAGTCGATATTCCTAATATTATACTTACAAAAACACAATACTTTGATAGACGCAAAAGCAACAGCAAGCGCAACGCGATGGCCGCTTTGCCACCACACATTCTAAAATGTTCTAGAACACAACAAAAACACATACCTCACATGCGCATGTCGCCCAAAGCTAAAATCTAAGCCTAGCGACTACAAAAACAAAATACATTCGTAGACGCAGTCGCAGCGGCCATGATTCTATCAGCGACGGCGCTGAACAATTTAGAATAAAAACAAAAAGTTCATTCATAAGTTAGAGCTCATATTTTAATTTCATTCATAAAACGAGCCGCCCATATGCCAATTTTCTCGACCATTCGAAAATAGTCAATATTGGAATATTTCGCGTGGAATTATTTGCCAATATTTGATAAATCTTAAATTTTTGTCATGTCGAGTGGCCGCGGCTCCGTATGTAAGTATGCACCCTTATATGTATGTAAATATGTCTTCTAACTGTTCGACAGTCGCGAGTTAATGCGACTTAGATTCCTTGAACAAATCCGGCGAATCACACATTTCTGTTCGCAAAGCCGCATATATGTACCCTATGATCAAAAAGTACCGGGAATGTTTAAATAAAACATAACAGAGTTAAATTTAAGGCAAATTTATATTATCTCCTTCAAAATATGACCCGTCTGAAGCAACACACATGTGCCAACGTTTAACCCAGTCCTCCAAACACCCCCGGCAGGCCGATATGGCCTTCAGCTCCTTCGTCGTATTCTCTTTGATCTTTTTGATCGGTGCGATGGCACGTTATCATCTCGCAAAATCCAGGAATTGTTTGCTCACATTTCCGGCCGTTTGCAACATACAGCATCTCTCAAAGGCTTCAAAACGGATGAATAATATTCTTTATTGACTGTCTGGCCCGATGGAAGGTACTCATGGTGCACTACGCCTTGGCAATCGAAGAAAACAGTCAACATCACCTTCCCGGTTCTTTTTGCTCATATGTATGGGGTATGTATACCCCATCTTTTCACTGACGGACAAGAAGACGGTCGCAGTTGTTGTTTTTTGTATGCATACATTTTGCGTTCGTTGAAGGTTTGTATATATTTATATATATTTATATACATATGCGGCATGCGCGTTTGGCTTTCTGGATGGATATTAGAATATTTTCTCATCAATATGTGTATGTAAGTAGTTCAGATTTGACTGAAGAGATTAAATACATACATACATATATGAATGCATACTCATATGCATTGCCTTTATGGCTGTTTTACATATAAATCAATTCAAAAGAAGTATGAATTACGTTATATAGAAAATAAATTTCTAAATAACAGGTATTAGAAAAACCTGAATACACTATTTTAAATCAATTCTAATTAAACCAAATACAAAAAATTAAATAAAAATATCGAACAAAGAAAAGAGTGTACAGGACTTGAACCTGAGTCAAATATGGGACGATGTACTGCATACACGACACGTCTTTCACGATTGCGCTAAACTATAATTACTAATGAACTTTTCTAAATGACTCATTTATTCGATTCGCAGTTTATATGCACATATTCTGCGTTAGTTGAAAGTTTGTATGCGTAATTATATGCATACGTATGTGTGTTTGCGCGATTGGCTTTCTGGACGGATATTAGAATGATATTTTCTCATCAATATAATTTGGATTTGATGAAATAGATTATAGACATATGTACATATATTATTTTCTGTTTTGATTGATTTATATAAAAATCAGGTCATATCCAGTATGAACTATTTTATACCGAAAGGAAATTTCCATTTATGAAATACAAAAATAAAAAATAGTTTAAAAAAACTAAAAAACACACTTTTATTGCTAATCGATCTAAAAAGTAGAAAATAAATTTTAATGACAAAGGGACCTATAATGAAGTAATAGCAAATCGAACAATCAGTCATAGTCAACTACCTCAGAACAGATTTATAACCAAAATTAAGATACAAATAGAATAATTCAAATTAGAGTTAAAAGCGTGGGATGCTTGGTATAGTAAATATTACAATCATTCTTTTGGCAACTACCTATGTACAGAGGGTTATGAAAGTGAAGCAAAATGCATCCCACGCTTTTAACTCTAATTTGAATTATTCTAATTGTATCTTAATTTTGGTTATAATTCTGTTCTGAGGTAGTTGACTATGACTGATTGTTCGATTTGCTTTTACTTCATTATACATAGGTCCCTTTGTCATTAAAATTTATTTTCTACTTTTTAGTTCGATTAGCAATAAAAGCGGGTTTTTTAGTTTTTTTAAACTATTTTTTATTTTCTACTTTTTAGTTTGATTAGCAATAAAAGCGTGTTTTTTAGTTTTTTTTTAACTATTTTTTATTTTTAGTATATGTAGGTGTTTACGAGTAATATACTATTACACAACCGCACACTAAATACTAACCTCAATCAATGGTGGTGTGGAAACTAAAAATTCCCAATTTTTGTTTAAAAAAATACCCAATTCATGTTTCTACCGGTGTGGCAATATTGGCAAATGTTATAAAAAATGCACATTTTTCAGCGCTCTCACGAGAAAAAGAGTTTCCCATCTAGTCATCTGTGCTGTGTGTTCCGAGTCGATCAGATTTTTAGAAGCCAGTGAAAATTAAGCTCAAAGATTCCGTTACATTCATTCATACATACAACCCGAGCTAATAAAAGTGTGTTAAAAAAAGGAAATATTAATCCTGGCAATCCTAATAAGGATAATGGAAAACTTTTATCAAATTATTGCATTGTCGTCGGTCCTTGATAGGTGTGCAAAATTCCAAGTCGATCAGATTTTTAGAAGCCAGTGAAAATTAAGCTCAAAGATTCCGTTACATACATACATACAACCCGTCCTAATAAAAGTGTGTGAAAAACAGTATTTTAAAGAAGTTTTAATTAAAATAAACACAAAAATTTTACCAAACTTTCCTGGTTTGAATTGTAAAAAAAAAATGTGCAAGAAAATAAATATGACTTCAGGACTTGAACCTGAATTAAATACATGCCAAAAAACAAAACGAATAATTACGCCGACTTTAGCTTCTGCACCACAAATTAACTGCCGCGCGGCCTTCTTAATCGCAAATTTATTCGCTTCGCTGTGGGCATGAAATAAGTCGATTTCCTTAGTAGTGTGCCGAAAAATCTTATGAAATTCCTCAGTAGTTTGGTAAACGCAGAAAAAATCTGAATTCCTGTCCTAGCGTGGTAAGTAAATATAGAAACCCTCCACTCGCGGCACTCGCGTGGTAAATATCTGCAATTCCCCACTAGTGAGCAAGGTTGAATTTGAAATTACCTTAGTATGAATCTACAAATCAGTACTCGAAAAAAGCTCATTTAACATTTGCTCCTTCTTATTGCATTAACATTCTCTACTAGTACAGGATTTCGATTTTTACCACGCTAGTAGAGGATTTCATATCTTTACTTGGCACGCTAAGTACCGTGTTTTTGTAAGTACAGTATTAGGAATATCCACTGTTGGTAGACAAAAGTACACGGAAGGAAGAAGGGAACGCTTTGCTCGCGCATATATGTAAGCATGTATGTTTGAACGTGCATGGATGTACAGGGTGGGCCAAATAGGACCTACTACTACTACGCAGCAGGTCCATTATTTGCCCAGCAGTATGCGCAGTTGCTCCATCTTGTTGAAACCACAAATTAGGATACTGCCCCGCCATTGGCCGCAAAAAGTTGTCAATCAATGTTCTGTAAGAAGCTCCTGAAATCGATTCTGGCGTTTCATCCCCATTTTCGAAGAAATATTGACCTATAACTCTAGTGGCCATAACACCGCACCAAACAGTACATTTAGATGGGTGCAACTGATGTTGGAGTATGCCCTTGGATTTTCAGAGCCCCACAATCTACAGTTTTGTTTGTTGACATAACCATTTAAATAGAAATGCGCTTCATCTGACATCAAAACGTTATTTAAAAAATCAATTTGTGTGGCTAATTGTGTAAAACGAATAGCGTATTATAGTCGTTGTTGGTGGTCTTGCGGTAGGGTTTCATTATAAATCTCCAACAATTCAATTATAACCTACTAGAAAAATAAATATGTCAAAAAGTAAAAAAAGTTATTTGTGCTTAACATTCTTCTTATTTGGCCCGCCCTGTAGTTACAAATGAATACAATTATTTGTAGAAAGTTTAGAAGGCAAGTAGGTATGTGTATATGAAGCATAGACATATTTCTTTTTTTATATTTTAAAAGCTTAAATAACAATAGAATTGCTAAATAAACAAAAAGATAACGCAGCGCTAGCAATGGAGGCTTTCAGCTGGCTGGTGAAGAATTCCTGGTTTATATACGTCGTAGAAGATCAGAGTCCTTCAGAAGCTTATAGATTTTCGAAATGTTGGAATCGGAAGGGTTAATTAATAGCGATAGCGCATCATGACCGTCAAAATTCTGCTGTTTGTCTATTATAGCCCTGGTGGAATATTGCCAGCAAAAACGTCTCCGGTGGATCCTCTGCTGTGATGCAAATGCGCACCACACAGCGTGGGGAAGCACAAACATCAATCCAAGAGGTGAGTACCTTATTGAATTTCTACTTAGGTATAATATATCAATCCTAAACCGAGGCAACGAACCTACATTCATTAATGCAATCAGAGGTGAAGTCCTTGACATCACTCTCTCTAGCCATAATGTTTTGTCCGAAATCTCAAATTGGCATGTGTCAGAGGAAACATCTATGTCGGATCACAGACATATTAGATTCGATATAGGTGCAACCAAACCACAAATGACAATTTACAGAAACCCCAGAAAAACTAACTGGGACTACTTTCACTTCCATTTAGAACAAAGTGTTAACTGCTCTAAGCGTCACATTCAGCTTATATCTGAGCTTGAGTTCGAATCGAACGAACTACATTCAAACCTAATATCTGCGTTTCAGGAAAGTTGCCCAGTAAAAGTGAAAAAGCCACAAAAAAATGTTCCTTGGTGGAATAGTACACTTTCCAACCTCCGTAAAGAAACAAGAACCCTATGGAATAGAGCTAAAGCAATGGGGGGCTGGTCCTCCTACTCAACAGCCCTAACCAACTACAATAAAGAATTGAGGAAATCTAAAAGGGCTACTTGGAGGAATCACTGTGAAAAGATTTGTAGTCTTCCGGATGCTATTCGAATCCAAAAAGCCCTACTAAAAGATCACTCAAACGGCATTAGTACCCTGAAAAAGCCAGACGGAAGCTACACAAGGAATCCAGAGGAAACCAGTCAACTTCTGCTGGACACTCACTTCCCTGGATCACTTGTGCTAGACGAGATCTCTGTACCGGCAGAAACTACTACATCTGCGGGTGCTGAGAACTTAAAACTAGCAAACAAGCTATTCCATGAAAAGCGGGTACAATGGGCGATATCAACATTCAGCCCATACAAATCTCCTGATCCTGATGGGATATTCCCCTGTCTCTTACAGCAGGGTGCACACCATATTATCCCTAATTTGACCAGACTATACAAAGCAAGCTTACTGCTAGGATATTTGCCTACAAAATGGGCTGAGGTTAAGGTCGTATTTATTCCAAAGGTAGGGAAAAAACCCGAACAATTGCCTAAATCATACAGACCAATTAGTCTCAGCTCATTTTTCCATAAAACAATGGAAAAGATAGTTGATCAGTATATTAGGGAATACAATCTAGCTAAATTCCCACTGCATCGACTTCAATTTGCCTATCAACAGGGAAAATCCACTGAGACTGCAATACACAGCCTGGTAACAGTTATTGAAAAGGCTATTGAGTCCAAACAGATAGCCCTATGTGCATTTATTGACATATCAGGAGCTTTTGATAACACCTCCTATGAGGCAATCTATAATGCCCTATATCTAAAGGAGGTACCTGAACCCATCACTATATGGATAATATTCATGCTGAAATCTAGGACGATCAGCACCGAACTAGGAGGAACAATCAAATCTATTAAAGCCACAAGAGGTTGCCCTCAAGGTGGCGTACTCTCACCTCTTCTGTGGACTCTAGTCATAGATGAACTTCTCCACAAACTGAATAACCTAGGATTTCACACTCAGGGTTACGCTGATGACCTAGTAGTTTATGTATTAGGCTGGCATGAGGAAACCATTTCGGATCGCATGCAGCAAGCCCTTACAATAATAAACAAATGGTGCACGGAAAAAGGGCTCTCCATCAACCCATCCAAAACAACTCTTGTACCGTTTACTAGGAGAAGGAACATAAATCTCAAATGTCCGACCCTTAATAGAACAACACTTGAACTCTCGACAGAAGCGAACTATCTTGGCGTTAGTCTTAACAAAACGCTTACGTGGAACTCCCATATTGAGAGAGTTACTTCAAAAGCCACAAGGGCATTCTTTGCCTGTACAAGGCTTTTTGGCAAGACATGGGGACTAAGCCCTAGAATGACCTTCTGGACATTCACCACAGTTGTAAAACCCATAGTCACCTATGCATCTTTAGCATGGTGGCCCAAGGTCAAGCAAAGAAAGGCGGCAAACGAATTAAGCAAACTGCATCGCCTGGTATGTATTGGCATTACAGGGGCTATGAAAACGTGTCCCACGGATGCATTGGGTGTGCTCCTGAACATACCACCGCTTCCAATTCTAATTGAAAGGGAAGCTCGCTCGAGTGCCTTAAGACTAAAAGGTATATCTGAACTTAAAAGTGGGAATATGAAAGGACATTTAAAGATCTTAGAAGACTTCCTACACAGTCCCATTCTTCATAGGGATGATATACTATCACCCAAACCAATACTCTTCAGGAACTTCCAAGTTATAATCAATGAACGAACAGACTGGAGAACTAACTCTATCACTTTCAAACCTGGCTCCCAGCTATGGTTTACTGATGGGTCCAAATTGGAAAATGGTAGAACAGGGGCAGGAATCAATGGGCCCAAATTCAAAAAATCGATTCCGATGGGATCCTACCCAACTATATTCCAGGCAGAAATACATGCCATCGAAATATGTGTGAGAGAATGCCTTAGGAGGAAAATGAGAGGTACTCACATCTACATACTTTCAGATAGCCAAGCGGCTCTAAAAGCCCTTCTATCAACAACTATCACCTCTAAATTGGTAAATGATTGCCTAAACCTTCTAAATACGTTAGGAAACCTCAACACAGTAACACTATGTTGGATTCCGGGACATGAAGGACATGTGGGAAATGAAATGGCTGATGACCTTGCAAAACAAGGAGCAAATATGCAACTTACTGGTCCTGAGCCTTTCTGTGGACTAACAAAAGGCCACATAAATGAATTCCTTAGGAAATGGGAAGAAAGAAAACTTGCCGCACACTGGCTAAACTGTGCCGGTCAGCGTCAAGTTTAACTATTCCTAAGTCCCAACAAAGGAATATCTGACAAACTTCTCTCACTAAACAGAGTAGATCTGCGTCTTTTAACTGGATACCTTACAGGTCACTGCAGCCTGAGGTACCATCTAAATAACATTGGTCTATCCGAGACCAATGTCTGCCGCTTTTGCGAAATGGACATAGAAAGCTCAGAACATGTGCTTTGTGAATGTCCTGCGTTGGGCAGACAAAGACTTCACCACCTTGGTGGTATCGTAGTATCTCCATGCAATCTTTGGAACAACAAACCCAAAACTGTGCTAAAATTTCTAAAAAGCCTAAAACTCTAGGGTTACAAAATAGGCCTTTCACAATAGACCAACTCTGGTCGCAGTGCGTAATGGCCTTCTAATAATAATAATCTAGTCCAAGGCAAAAGGCTAACAAGTGCAGGATACTGACTGGAGTATTACAAAATGGGCACAGGCTTGGTTGCCTCCCTTGCAGTAGATATGCATTGGTGATTACACTGTGCGTAGGCGAGTATATGGCGTAGTATAGTTAGATGGGAGGGATGATAGATAAGTTAGTTTAGTACGATTAGCATTAATCCTGGAGTAATGGTGGCTATAGTGAAACCAGTCAGCTACTAGTTTGGTTTGCCTATGCTGCTTTATAAGTCGATAAACATCATTTTTACGTAAAACATTTGATGTGATCGTAGGAGTAATGCTCATATCCTTGGCAGTATTATCAGCGATTGTATTGCCGTTGATGCATGAATGCCCTGGTACCCACATGATTTTGATATTATGAGGGTGAGAAATCAGGATATTTCTTATGGTTCCAATAATGTGGTTGGAGTTATTATAGTTCTTTATGGCCTGAAAACAGGACATACTGTCTGTGCATATAATGTATTTCCCCTTCGATTTTGACGAATACTGCATGGCGTAGAGAATTGCTTCAGCGGTGAAAATTAAACAAAACGGAAGTAGTAGTCCATACGATATAGGCTCTCCATTCTCTTTCACGACAGCAAAGGAAGTGTAATTCGCTTTGGAACCATCGGTGAAGATTAGCTGCCAACTAGTGCTTTTAAAGCGAGATGAAATTTCTAAAAAATGTGCGCAATACTCTGCCGATGTCGTAGTAGATTTTTGCATGTAACTTAAGTCGTTTATAAAAGATGATTTTTTTAGCACCCATGGCGGGTGATGGCCATGTCTCGTCGATAATAGTCTTAAGGGCAGTCCATTGTCTTTTGCAAAAGAGGCGCATTTGGAAATTGATGAAGCTATCTTAGGAGTCCGTGCACGCACGGCTGCCGAGTGAAAGCATTTTTGTAGCAAAGCATTAGAAGTGAGAGCAAGCTTAGGATAAAGTTTCCTTATATTGTCCTCCACATTGTCGATTAGTGATGGTAGATCTGATTCTGCCGAGATGTTTTTTATTGGCGAAGTAGGAAATGCACGTAAAGATCGTCGGACAGCAGTATGGTAAGGAGACGCTAGGAGCTTGATGTTATTTTTAGCATGTTGGCCATATATTTCTACGCCATAGTTGATAGAGGATAAGAGGAGCGCCATTGTAACGTTGACCAGCAATTCAGAGTTGATAAGCGAGCGTTTACAAGATAAATATAATATTTCACAATGTTTAACTTAAGAAATAGTTTATCTCTAACGTATTTACAGTGATGTTTAAAGGAATACTTAGAATCTAATACTATACCTAGAAACTTATGACTATCTGTACAAGTAATATTTGTATTGTTAAATGTAAACGTAGGTATATTACAGTTTTGTTTCTTACAAATATGTAGTAGTTTAGTTTTACTTGGAGAGATTGAAACGTCTGAAGAAATGGACCATGAGGAAATGCGGGATAGGATGTCTGTGAAGGTAGCCATAACGACAATTATGTTAGGAATTTTAGAAAATAGAAGCACATCATCTGCATACATTTGGTGGGAAATGTTAGGGAAATGGGAAAAAATTGTACTAAGCTCATCAAAAGCTATAGTGAAGAGGATAACGGATAGGGGTGAACCTTGCGGGGTGCCATTGTCTAGGGGAAACATAGGGGATCGGACGTTGGATATAAGAACACTAGGCTTACGAGAGGATAGGAAAGATCTAATAAAATTGTAGATTCTTGGCCCAACTTTCCACTTGTCGAGCTGCCTTAAAACGACCTGTATACCTATGCGATCAAAAGCCTTGGCAAAATCCAATGAGAGGAGCGAAATATGATTTCTTCTTGACAGAGCTTCGGAAACGAAGTGATCCAGATATAATAGAGCACCGTACCATGTCCCTTCTTGAAGGCAACTTGATTGTGGTGGATGAGCTTATTTGCCTGCACATACCATGATTTTTTCCATTAATTTCCCTAAGCAGGGAAGAAGAGATATAGGACGGTAGCTGTTTACCTCGCATTGTGGTTTGCCAGGCTTTAGGATAGGTACGACGGAACTAGTCTTCCAAAGAATGGGATAATTAGCGGTTGAGAAGATGTTGTAATGATTGAGGAGGCGAAATAAAAGAGACAAAGGGAGATGTTTGATAATGGGATAGGATATTTTATCAAATCCAGGGGTTCTACCTTTAACAGCTAAGAGAGCGAAATGGAGTTCCTGTAGAGATAAATCAGCATCCAATTGCTTAGAAGAAGAAGATAATCTTGAAGGAATGGGACGATTAGATTGGAGTTGGGAAAGTTTGCAAGTGGAAAATTCGGGAGGAAAGTTGGAATCAGAAGAGGCATTAGAGAAGTGGACGGCTAACTCTAAGGCTATATCATGGGGATATAGTAGATTGCCTTGGGATGACGTAAGGGAAGTAATAGAAGAGTGGGAGGGAAAACCAGTAAGTTTTTTTATGTCAGCCCATATCCTTTTTGAGTCGGATGAAGAAGAAATACTGCTGGTAAATTTTTGGAAGCAGCGGATCTTAGACTTTTTGGCACTGCGCCGAAAAAGGGCATTGCATTTTTTATACAAGATAAGGTTTGATTGGGTCCGACTGCGCTTGAAATCATGCCAGGCGTTCTGCTTCTTAGTTCTTAATGTTGAAAGATCGCTGTTCCACCACAAAGGAGCAGGCTTGATCGGCTTTGTTGTAGAAAGTGGGATGGGTTGATTTGCTGAGGAACGGATTATTTTTTGGATATTAGAAGTTTCTTGGTTGATGTTAGATGAAATAGGGAAAGAACAAGAGAGAGTTTCGCAAGCAGACTCAAATTTGGACCAGTCCGCTCGGTCAGTTTTGAAATAGATTCTGGGTTTGAAAAGGGTTTGGGGGCGGGATAATTGGATTTTAGAGAGGATAGGGAAATGATCACTACCATGAAGATCGTCAATACAAATCCATGATACTTTGGAAGAGAGTGATGCAGAACAAAGGGTAAGGTCAATATGTGTAAAGGATGAATGAGTGGAAAAGTGGGTGGGAGATCCATCATTTAGGATAACGACGTTAGAAACTAGAATGGAATCTTCAATTGTTCGACCTTTTGAGTTGGAGGAAACAGAGCCCCAGAGAGGGCTCCAAGCATTAAAACCTCCCGGTACAATAAAGGGGTGTGTAGAGGAAGGAATTAAGTTGTTAAAATCTGTTGCGCAAATCGATTGATTAGGAGGGGAATAACCGCACACTATTGCAATTTTTTTGGAAGTTTGTAGTTCAATGGCTAGAGAAGCAATATTGGATTGGGGGAGAGAGGATAGGTGAGGTAGGTTTCTTTTGACAAGGATGCCAATACCCTGTTTGTTAGACGTAATATGTGGATGATTATAAAAATGACCAACATAAGCTTTTGGGAAATGAGGAGTGACGTTGTGGGCAAGGTGAGTTTTATTTAATAAGATGCCGGAGGGGTTATGATTTTTGATTAAAATTTCCAAGTCAATATAATTATTAAAGTAGCTATTCATATTCCAATGCAGAATAGATAGCATATTGAGACTATAAAAGAAAAAGTGAGTAAATTAATATAAAGGGATTAGATCTTAGAATTAGGCAGGAAGGATCGGTACTTCAGGTTCTCAAAAAAGTGGAGAAAAGGTGGATATACCCATATCTGAAGGGGGATTGGAGGGGGATAATCCAATCAATGAGAGAGGGGGGAGAGAAGGGGCGAGAGGAGATTGAATGGTGAGAGGATACATTTTATTTGGCGTAATAGTTTTATTTAGAGATATAAGTGTAGTTTCTTTAATATTGTTATTTGAAGCTTTTGCTACACTTGCAAACAAATTTGGGTTCGGAGTAGGAGAAATTTGATCATTATATTTTTTGATTGCGTCACGCATACTGCATTTATTAATGGTTTTAATTTTAAGTGTTTCTTTTGTTTGTTGAAACTTAGGACATAAATTTGAGGAAGAGGGATGATCTGATTGGCAGTTTGCGCACATAAGTCTAGTGCATTCGGAAGGAGAGTGTGGGGGGAGGTTGCACGTGGCACAAATTGCTGAGTTGCGACAATTTTTAGCAGTGTGGCCAAGAGTCTGACAAACCTTGCAACGCATGGGATTCGGGTAATACGGACGGGCGGATAAAGTTCTCCAAGCGACTTCAATTTTGTCTGGAAGGTTGTATTTATCAAATGTTAGAAGGATGGCGCCAGCGTATTTGCGAACGCCCGCGCTGATCTTGGAGAATTTGAATGCTGATTTAACACCATTTTCTTGAAGTCCTTCAACGATCTCTTCTTCGGACAAGTGAGAAATAAAAGGAGCATATATTGTACCTTTGACGCAGTTAAGAGATTCATGTAATTTAACCGTAATATCTGTAACGCCCGGAAATTTGTTGGCAACTAGGAATTTGTCAGCGATTTTCTTATTTTTAACCAGTAACAGCAGAGAACCGTCGCGAAGCTCAGTAATATTGTTGACTTCTTTACTTATTGCTTGTATGCCCTTGTAGACAGCAAAACAGGATAAATTTGCCAGCGGTTTCTTTTCATCCAGGGCTCTGATAACCAGGAACCGGGGGTCATCCGTTTTGGTGATTGGAAGTTCAGGAAATATATTCAGTGGAGAATTTTCAGGATTTTTGCGTTTGGCTTTATGCGACGGAGACAACAGGGCGAACCTATTGCTTCCAAAGTTAGTGGCCCCAGGGGCCATAGTAACAATTCAGTAATTAAATTTTATCAAATTTTCAATTATATGCACTAACTAAACAAAAGAACAAGCGGCCGAAAATAACAGGAAAAAATATAACTGTACAAATGCGGTCGTTGGTTAAACACACTCAAAGAGAATGCTCGAAATATCACGGCGGAACGAAAAAAGCGACTGTACGCTGCGAGAGTTCGTTGGTGACTAGGCATAGACATAGACATAGTACATAGACTTTAAAGCAGAATTGTGTTTGCACTTGCTAGGAAGAAACTCGCTCACTAGTGCGTATTTATATTCGACTTCTTGTTTGCTTTAACATGTGTAAATACATAAGCCAAGGTTATTTCGGCATACATGAAAACATAGATGTACATATGAAAGGAAGATGTTGTTGTTGCACTTGTGCATTGTTGTTTTTATGTACAAATGAGCATATGTCCATACTTATGTAATATGCTGCCGCATACATAAACTAGAAATTGTCATACAATATAAAATAATTGTTGCTTTATCCTAAATCATTATTTTATTTGTGAATGCAAATACTTCCTATTGACATGTATATACACATATGTATGTATGTATATGAATCTATTACATTTGATAATGTTATAAATGTTCATTATGTAAATATATAGTTTGTACATTTATTTATCTATGCAATAAAAAAACGCCAAGAATTACTTTCAAAACTTTATTAAAATTTATCCGCGTCGCGCGCACGCATATGTACATAGACATCAAAACCACGGAGTCACGTCCTTCGGGATCGTTCGACTAAGCTGGGCTCTAAGCTACCGTGGGGGTCGGCAGGTTGCGGATAGCCGGAAGGCCTGTAGTAACAGGTTAGTTGTGAATAAGTCTTAAACAAATAAACAGTCCCCGACAATGAGCGGCAGTGACGAAGGATGCAGTTTAAAAGCTAGCAATTCCGACATCGTTACTGTGTCAAAGGTGAATAGACACTGCCTTATTAAACGAGTGTCTTGCGCACCATGCATTGTGAGCAATACAAATCCAGGAGCGACGACAGTTAGCGGTTACCTAGTCATCGTCTGTACCCCAGGTTAGGGGTGGTTGTTTGATAGTGGACATTAAGACCGAGCCCAGTAAGGGCTTAAGTACGATATACTGGAAAATGTTTGGAACATACTGCCACGAGCTGACGGCTGCACCATTCTGTTTCTTTAGTAAGCAGTGAAATCTCGCTGAAATGGCATGCAGGTTAATGGTGCAGCCGCCCCCAACCCGTTAAAACGATGGCAAATCTCTAAGAATGCTCCATATCCTGTCGCCATTAAGTGTCGGCGTAGGTCTAGATGTAACATTTCTAGTTAGCACTGATTCGGCTCTGAGCTTAGGCTCTCATAAGGAGCCTTCGTCAACCCTCGCATGGCCTCCCTGCTTGCAAAGATAACCATGGAATCATGAACAAGTGACTACGCACCGGAATAGGGATAACGGCTTAAGAGTTGAACCCGATCTGAGTCACCATGCATGCAGTTCATCAGTGTCCCAAAGGAGGCCACAACAGAAGAGCTCAACCGCAGCATCAGTGCTAAAATTAAAGAGGTAACGAAGATGATGGAACTCCCAAAGCGTAATATTAACTAGCCAATGCGTGATCCGAGGCCCTATGCTCCATCTAGAAGCCTCGGAAAAAAATATATATATTATATATATTCCTTTCTCTTAGAAGAACTAAACAATGCGTGATCTGGTTACGAGCATTTCTGAGCTCCATAAGAAGTTAGAGAGGTCGATTCTGACTTCTAGAATTAACATCCTTATTCTGTGGGACAAAAAGTGTGGTACTCAAAGCAAAAAATGAATACACGCAAACGTCGCTTCTTATAAAGCGCATCACGGATGGCACGCCAAAGAGATGTATAGACACAGTTGCTGCACGGAAAAGCCCGGCAAAAAAGAATAAAAGCGACGCGATGGAACACTGAAGGCTACGCCGGTATCAACAAAAGTGCAAACCAGCTCCGGAGGATGGAACACGGTAATAAATAAGAAACACCGTGAAGGAACCAATAATAAAACTCCAAAAACAGAGGGGAAACAAACAGACGAAGCAAACACGAAAGGAAATCGCAGACGACAGAGACCGCCCCGTAAAGACGCGATCATTGTTAAAAGCGTTGGGAATGTCCCACACGCTGACATTTTGAAACGTGTGAAAACAGAGCCATGTTTACAGGAGCTTAACTCGAAAGTATATGGTGTTAATAAAACTGCAAATGGTGACTTGCTACTGGTGTTTGAGCGATCATCTGATCCAAACAACGCAACGAAGCAGTTAAAGCTGTCTTAGGAGATGTGGCTGAAGTAAGGATACTAACTGAGCTACGCCAAATCGAAATTCGTGATCTCGACGAAATCACGACCAAAGACGAAGTTCATGAAGCTATAACTAGCCAATTCAAGGAACTACATGTGCCTTTGTCTGCAGTTGTTAACTTGAGAAAAGCTTATGGTGAGACGCAAACGGCGACCCTAAAAGTTACACCAGAGATCGCCCCTAAGCTTACAGTAGCAGGCAAAATACGGATTGGCCTTGTTATCTGCCGTATTAGAGAAAAACTTGACCCGAAAAGGTGCTTTAAGTGCATGGAGTACGGGCATGTCGCAGTGAGATGCAAAAGTACGGACGACTTCACGACTATGTACGAGCCCGTGTTGGTAAGCTGTTTGCTTACAACTGCTATCTTCCACCTAGCTGAAGGCATACACGCACTGGAAGAACTTGCACATGACATTAAAGATCATAGTCCGGTCATTGTAGCTGGTGACTTTAACGCTTGGGCAGTGAACTGCCCCCGAACCACGCCTAGAGGAAAAGCTCTTTTAGAAGCGTTCGCTATGATTGACATAGCGCTTATGAATTCTGGGAACAAGCAAACATTCCAAAGAGCAGGGAAAGAGTCAATAATCGACCTCACATTTGTTAGCTCTAGCCTCATGAGTAGTACGAGATGGTCCCTTAGCCAGTATTACACTGGAAGTTATCACTTCGCAATACTTTGCGTTATAGGCCAACATGAGAGGCCAAAGTCATCTAACTCGCACGAGGTCAGATACCGGGTTGGAACTTTGGACCCAGAAGTGTTAGAGATAATGCTGGCAAATTTTACACCCATTGGAAATGCGGCTGAAAAAACTTATCAAGTCATGAGGAAACTTACTAAAGTATGTGATGCAGCTATGAGAAAAACAGGCCTAATAAAAACCACAGAGAGCCTGTTTACCGGTGAACGGAAGAAATCTCTGCAGCACGCGAAGAATGCAATAGAGCAAGGAGAACATATCAGCGGTCGAGAGGTCCGACCAGCTTTGAAAGGAACAGACTCCTATTCAAACAAAAACGGGAAACACTAAAAAATGCAATTAAGAGCAGCAAATGCCGGTGCTTTCAAAAACTATGCGAGGATGCTGACAGCAGTCCATGGGGATTTGCATATCAGCTTGTGATGAAAAAGAACAAAACCCTTCAAACCGCTGCCCACGACGTGTCCGGTTATCCTGCGCAACGTGGTCAAAACATTATTCCCCCAACAGCAAGGCATCGCAGCCAACGAATTTTTGCACATTTGCAAATAGATTAAAGGCAATAAGGCACCCGGGCCCGATGCGATCCCGAATAAAGCTCTTAAGGTGGCAATCCAAAATCATCCAGAAATCTTTGTGGATGTTTAAGCCGGCGGAAGATCCCTCAGGCTACCGTCCACTATGCTTACTGGACACGGCAGGGAAAATATTAGAAAGGGTAATTGTGAATCGCCTGGAATCTGCCATCGATAGTGCCGGAGGGTAATCGCCGCACCAATATGGCTTCCGTAAAACATGCTCTGCCACAGATGCTGTTATAGCGGCTAAGCGCATCGCACACAAAGCGATCGAAGGTTCTCGCTGGCCTTACGGAGATAAAGAGTATTGCCTAGTCACAGCGTTAGATATAAAAAATGCATTTAATACAGCAAACTGGGGCAAAATCCTAAATGCGCTGGAGAATTTCCGAGTCCCAGTTTACATTCGGAAAATGGTTGCAAGCTACTTCACTAACAGAGGGCTGCAATACAAAACCGACGAAGGAATAAAAAGGTACAGAGTAACCGGAGGAGAATCACAGGGGTCAGTGTTGGGCCCACTCCTCTGGAATATAATGTACGATGGAGTCTTGCGTGTCCAACTACCTCCAGGATCCCAAATCATAGGGTTTGCTGATGACATTGCAATTGTAGTCGTAGCTAAATTCCTTAACCAGGCTGAAGCGATTTGAAACCAAGCGGTCGAAATCACTAAAGATTGGCTGCGCAATAGTGGTTTAAGCCTTGTAAACCATAAAACAGAGGCAGTTCTCATCAGTAGCAGGAAAATAGTTGAAACAGCAAATCTCAGAGTGGGTGACCACGCACTGGGGTCTAAACTGTACATCAAATATCTTGGGGTAATGATTGACCACAGGTTGAGCTGTTAACAGCACCTAACATACGCCAGCGATAACGCAGCGAAGGCTGTAACTGCATTGACACGTATTATGATGAATACGAGAGAACCTAACCAGGCTTCTAGAAGTTGCTTAGAAGTGTGGTATCGTCTATCTTGCTATATGCGGTACCAGCCTGGGCCGAAGCAACAAACTGCAGCACATACATGAAAGGCATTAAATCGGTATACCGGTTATGTGCCCTCAGGGTGTGCTGTGCATTTCGAACAGTATCGGAGGATGCTGTATTAGTCCTCGCGGGTATGCCAGTTAAGCTGACTCCACTCGAATTCGCCGAAATAAAAAAACATCGAGCGGATCCGGCACAGCTGACTAACCGAAGCATCTGTACTTGGCAGGAGGAATTTAGGAACTCCATGAACGGACGATGGACATATCATTTGATCCCGAATATCACAAGAAGGATTAATCGAAAGCATGGTCAGATAGATTTCTACCTGACCCAAGTACTTAGTGTGCATGGATGCTTTAAGGCTTATCTGCATAGATTTAAGCAGGAAGATGACCCGTACTGCACCTTTTGCGACAATCTAGTTGAAGATGCAGAACATGTTTTCTTTGTCTGCCCTCGTTTTGAGCTAGAAAGAGTAGATTTGAGTGATAGGGTTGAGAAGCCAATAATGGTTAGTAACCTAGTAGATATCAAGCTTGACTCAGAAGAACATTGGTCCGCCGTCAGTAACATGGCAAGAATAGTAATTACCAAGCTGTGTCGCACTGAACAACAGCGCAGATTTTTACGTAGAGGCAATAGGGCACAACCCCTCCCGAGAAGTAGCACCTAGTAATACTTAAAACTATAACAAAAAACAAAAAATTTGTGATATCTATGTATGTACGCAAATAAGTTTCAATAAATTCTGAAAGTAATTCATGGCGTTTTTATTACCTAATTAAATAAATGAACGTACATACTATATACATAAATGATGGTATACAATATGACAATATAATATGCAATATGTACATGTCAATGGAGGTACTTGCATTCACAAATAAAATAATGGTTTAAGATAAATCAAGACTTATTTTATGTTGTATTTCAATTTATAGTTTATGTATTCGACGGCAAATTACATTTTGTATGCATGAACATTTATATATGAAAAACCATAATGCACAAGGGCTACAACAACATCTTCCTTTCATATGTACATATCATAGCTAGCAAATGACAGTTAATCGTTTTTTCTTATATGCTCTGCTTCGTAACATAACCGAAAATATTATGCAGATACGATCTCGCTCTGAGCGGCTCTCTTTGTTTTGTTTTGAATCGGTTTTGGTCAAGCGCTTTGCATTGACTCATTCGTGTGATGCTCTCAAATGAGACCATTAAAAAACTCCAAAATATTGGCGTTTAATGGTAAACGATCATATACTTTCAATGTCAGCATAAATTTTTATAAGTTCTGCAGATATAATATATTATCTTCCTTGATTTCTGTCACTGTCTGGACATCATCCAAATATGCCGACAAGAGCGTCTTCTCTTCAGCCGAAGATGCAGTCGAAAAAGTTGAAGATAATGATAAGTTCATATCTTCAGATGCAGGAGCTTCAAGCGCTGGAACATTTTGTGCTGTCTGTAATAATAGAGCGATAATACAATAATTTTAACATCTTTCTTTGATTTTAGTTTTGTATTACTTTTTCACAAAGACAATTTTAGTTGTTAATGTAAGTAAGTACTTACATGAAACATAAATGACCCAGGACAACAATTTTAACGATTCTGCAACTTACATTCTTTTACTCGAATAACCTATATGGCATTTTTTTTTTAATTTAGCTTTGCCAGCCGTTTTTGGTCATTACTCAATATGCAATTAACTCTTGGGCCCATGAAAATCGCAGCTAACAATGCTTCATTTTCTAAAAGTTGTATCTCTCTTATCTTAATCTGAGCCAATAGTTTCTTTTTATGAAATTTTGACTTTTCTCGCATGCCAATTTAAGTTCCATCCAAATGATAAAAGACTCACTAAAAACTAGATTTTTATCTTGTAACTTTAGGGCAGCTACATATGTTTCCTTAAAGGCGTCAATATAAGACTCCATCCAGTCCCAATCAACATCAACATAAATATAAGACTCGGTAGTCAGAAACTCCTTTAAATCAACCAATTTTGTCATCATCAAATAAGTTCAATTCCATCTTGTTATGACGTCAAGCGATGGTATGTTTTTTTGTGTTCGATTAAGAAACGTCTGTACTGGTAACATATATACAAAGATGTATTCATATATATTTATGAAATAACTAAACATTACTTACCTATTAGTTTCTGTGCGCAGCATTTTGCATAATGTGCGACAAGAACAAATTTTATCGTTAATCTCGTTCACCTTATTTACATCAATTACACACAATTGCAACGTGTGTGCTGCACATCTCAGTTGAATATTGGCCAAATCAATGGTGTCTAGTTCTTCCATAATAGTTTCACCTTGCGTACTCGTATCATCGTTAAAAAGAGATTCGTTTAAAACTTGAACTGCGTTTATCATATTTCTTCCGTTTTCAGATGTTGTGCTGTATGCATAAATCTAATATTATTTTAAAAAATACATATATTTTCTGTAATTCAAATTTTACCTGAAAATTTGTTCCACTTTTATTTCATAATCCATTAAAATTTTCTGCTTTATGTATACACCTGTGTGGGAACCCGCTGGATCATGCCCAACGTTTTTACAACGAGTTCAGTTGTATAAAGGCTTGCATCGATTAACTGCAAATTTACATCTAAAATGGATTTATCCATTCTAGTGGCAACATCGATTTTGAGCGACACCCGTTTATCTTTAACTAAAGCCTTTAATTGACTGCTCTTTGACTTTTACAAAATGTATCACATTGCGCGCGGTTGTTGGGTTCATGCCTAGTGAACTATAAATTGGATCCATTTATTTTAATAATTGAAGAAACAATGGATTCTTCACTCGTGAGGTATGTTATTTTCCTTTTTTTACTCTCTCTTGTAATTGGGAGTCCCCGCTCTTGCACCACTCATTAAAAATGTCCGCACGTTTTAATGCCAAATGCCGTCTTAAATTTGTTAAATATGTCCCAGACATTTTAAAACCGCAAACATTAAAAAAATGATGAACTTTTTTATTTTCGTCCCTTCCCATTTCGCAAAAAATATAGTGCTCCGCACACATTGAATTCACAAACGCAATTAATATGTATGTATAATGCAAACAAAACCCTGCAAACCAACTACCTGCTATTTATACTGCTAACTTGTGGGTATCGTTCACCTGTGAAGTTGTGAGCTTTGTAGTAATTTTATATTCTACGCCGTGCAATTGCTACCTACTTCCAGTCTATACGTGTGATGATTTTATTCGCTCGCACTAACAGAAATTTCTCAATACTGCTGTGCTGCTCTAATTGACACTCAAGTTGTGAATGATGTGGGTAACATGTAGTGAACAAAACCTTCTGAACTCATGAATGTTGTTGTTAACATGTAGTGAACAGAATTTCATGAACTAGTGAATTTCGTTGTTAACATGTAGTGAACAGAATCTTTTGGGCCGGTGAATGTTATTGTTAACATGTAGTGAACAGAATCTTTTGGGCTGGTGAATGTTATTGTGAACATGTAGTTAACAGAATTTCATAGACTAGTGAATTTCGTTGTTAACATGTAGGTAACAGAATCTGATGAATAAGTGAATTTCGTTGTTAACATATAGTTAACAGAATCTCTTCAACTGGGTAATTTTGTAGGTAATACTTACGGATCCTATATACAATAATCCTTCAAAATTACTGAAACAAATGGTTATTTATTGAATATTATTTATTTAATGAATTATTTTAATATTTATTTAATTAATTTTTAGTTTCTAAAGAAAATTAATACAATATACAATAATTTTTTTAGTATGTTCTATTTATGTACAGCTATTTATATTAATTTACTATTTACATTTTAAAATTACGTTAAGTTTTAGATATTTATTTTAATATTTACATTGTAAAATTAGGTTTGGTGTTAGACAAATTTACTTTTTAGTTTTAGTTATTTATATACATTAATTAGTTTAGTTATTAGAAAAGTTTACGTTTTAGTTTTTATGTACATAAATTAGTATAATATTTACATTTGATTACTCTTTTCTAATAAAATTTTATTTAGTACCTGAAGAATAGTTTTGGCTAAAATGGTAATAGTTTGCTTTTATGCCGGTATTTAAAATATCTATTTTACAGAAATTTAAATTGATGCCTAATTAAATAAATAGCAATTTAATGTTTTTTCTATTTTCGCATAAAGTTTAAAATTGTTCGCATTTTACTTCTAACTCCTCTACGGGGTTTCTCGCACTGTTTTGTTCAATTGTGGCCGCTTCGCTTTGAATGTTGGTGTGAGTAGTCCATTTTGTACCGAAAACGGATCGGGATGCAAATATATATCCTTGACCTGGTATATAAATACAAAATTTGTAATTATTATTAATTTTAAATTATGATATTATTACCACGTCATACGTTACTAGTATAAGCAGATATGCACTGGGCTACTTACCTGTTCGAAGGATTTCAGTCCGCTCTGCTTACCCCAATTCAGCATGAGTTCTTTTACTTGTGGATTATTGCATGCATAGCACCGAAAGTGTGCCCTTGACGCGATTGTCGTTCGCCCACTGCTTGAGAACATCCACATCAGGCACGACGACGGCTATGATGCAGCTCTAAGTGGGCGTTAAGGGTTGTATGTAAATATGGCGTGAACATGAAAAGCTAGAAATTATGTCAAAAAATGGAGTTACCTCAAGGCTCTCTCCGTAAACGTACACCTGATTTACATATTGGCTCAGAGTGTAAATATTCTCAATTTTCTCCGGTACAATATATTCGCCCTGGCTTAGCTTGAAAATGTGTTTGCGACGATTGATTATGCGCAGCGTGCCATTTGGAAGCCACATGCCCACATCGCCCGTGTGGTGCCAGCCTTCAGAGTCAACAGCCTCAGCAGTTTTCTCGGGATCTTTGTAATAACTGCGACGCAAAGGCAGAGAAAGAAATTATCATTCAAGTTAGTTTTAGTCACAGAAATCAAGTTCGCACAGGAAGAAACCATTATTTGCTTAAATTATCAACACCTACCCGTGGAATACGTTAGAACCGCGCACGCACACCTCCCCAGTGTTTTGACTGGCGAAATACTCCATCTCCGGCACATCCACAAGCTGCAAAGGATTTGTGAATACGTTTTTCTGAAAATAAAAATACATTTTATTAGTTTAAATAGATATATAATTCCAAAATTTACTAAAAATTGTTCAACTTACCTTTTTGCTTGGAGATTTTCACAGAATTAATTTTTGTATTTGACATTTGCAACTTGTTTTTTGCTGTCACTTTCGCACTCACTATAGTTAAGTTTAATAAGTATTCACGAAAATTATGAGATAAATATATGTATAACCCATCGAAAATGACAAAAGAATTAAATGTGATTGTGTGGGTATTATTGGAAAAATTGAGTGAATGTGTTGGTAAAATTGGAAAAACTGGTGAACGTTGGTTTGCAGGGAAAGAACGCAACAATCGCCTGTGTTTACCCATACAACTTAATACCCTACTCTGGCAAGCCGCATAACGGCAAATATTTACAAAAAGTTAGAGTAAACAATACTTTTGAAAGCTAGCATAAGCACTAATTGGAGGATGATGAAATAAGCTCATCCAGTAGTGAAATATTTACAGTAAACATAAACAATTATTTGTTAAGGATAGAGTTGCAGTAAACAATACTTTTTAAAGCTAGCATAAGCACAAATTAGAGGATGATGAAATAAGCTCATCCAGTAGTAAAATATTTACTGTAAACATAAACAATTATTTGTTAAGGATAGAGTAAGCAAAAATTTTGTATAAAAGAAATAACGTATGAATAAAATAAGCACTTCAAGTTTGAGTTTGGAAGCAAGCGTTACATTTGTTATTTTTTTAACATTAACTGGCGATCCTGCCAGGAGTCATCAACCGTATGCGAATACCTCGTGCGAGAGGGCATACGGTCGGTGAAAATAAAATAAGTACACCACGAATCGGGCGAAAAAAAAATAATAACACAATATATTTTGCGGAAAAAATAAAAAGTACCCCATGAATTGGGTGAAAAAAATGAATTTTCGGCAAAAATTTTTTGAATGAATAGTTGGAGGAAGGAGAAAGAATCTAAGTGCCAGCAAAGGAACATTATCAGGACGACAGCAGAAACCAGGTTATATTAATTTATTGTGGCAGTAATCACAAAGAATCTATGTGCCAGCAAAGGAAAATAATCAGGACGACACCAGAATCAGGGTTATGTTAATGTAAGTTATTATTAATAATTATAAGAAATGCGATAATATAGCTGTGAATTTATCATAATAAAAAAAAACCGTAGAAATAAGGTAAATGGGAAATAGTTCAAGTACCCCTAAATACGTGCGTCTGTATTATTGCAGTTACTGTGGCAGTAATCACAAAGAATCTAAGTGCCCACACTTAAATAAGAAGATAGTGAAAAAGTGTAATTGGTGAAAGATTTATCAAGAGAATAAGTGCAAAAGGTGAGGAAAGGACCTTGAAAAAAAAATTTTACAAGAATATACACTGGACGATATAATAGTTAGATTTGCAAGAATGGCAGTGAATAATTTATCTGCGGAAGATATAGCTAGATTAATAGCTGCTCACACCGTAAACTTACGTATTGAAATAGGTCAATTGAATAACCAAATTAGGGCTCTGACCACAGCTTCTCAGGTAACTGAGTATCGGACTCAGACTATTGACGATGCATTAATGTGTAATGAAAGCTTGGATATAATTCGATCTTTGCCCGTGTTTTCAGGTAAATCATATGTGAGTTGGAGAGGGGCTGCAAAAAATTCTATGAGTTTGTATATTGAAGGTAGCAGAAGATACTTTTGCGCACTAACTATATTAAGAAATAAAATTGTAGGAGATGCGAACGATATTTTGACTAATCATGGGGCTGTATTGAATTTAGAGGCTATATTTGCTAGATTGGACTTTGCATATGCTGACACACGACCAATTCATGTAATTGATCAAGAGATGAGTATTTTAAGACAAGGATCAAAATCCCTGATAGATTATTATAATGAAGTAAACCGTACATTAACTTCACTAATTAATAAGACCATAATGACGCATGGTACTAATTCAGAAATAACAAACCAACTTAATATTAAAAATCGTGAAACTGCTTTGAGGACATTTATTACTGGTTTACATCCTCCACTTAACCAGATACTTTTCACATTGGCTCCAGTCGATTTACCAAACGCTTTGGCTAAGGCTCAGGAGCTTCAATCAAATCAAATGCGATCAGAATTTGCATTGCACTTTTCTAGGGCTTGAAACCAGGGAAATAATGTTAATGGAAATTATCAAAATAATTTTAGAGGTGATCAAAAAATGGTGTTCCAAAATAATTTGAGATATCCACAAGTAAGACAAAATACAAATTTAAATTTCTCAAAGCCAGAACCCATGGATACTTCATCTGGTAATGCTCCTGTGGTGCAACGAGGGATGTTTGCAAGATCACAACAGGGTAATGCTTTCTTTGGAAATAGGTTTAATCCACCGATAAAAAGAAATGATATTACAAACTTTAGTGGTCAACCATCTGCAAAGGCTCAGAGAATCAATAATATTAGTGAAAATCATTTTTTAGGTCAAACTTCCACCTGCCCTACATATTCCGGACGGATCTGCAAACCGGAAAAGTAATGAGGATACTAATAGATACCGGTGCTACTAGTTGTTATATTAGAAAGGGAGTGTATGACAATGGACAGGAATTAGCAATTAAGAAGAGGGTAAGGACTATTCATGGTTCGACCGTCATTGATTTGTTTCATAACGTACATCTATTGGGATGTATGGAAAGATTTTATGAAATACATAATTTAGAAAGTGATTTCTTGATAGGAGTTAATTTTTTGAAGAAGATTAGAGCTAAGATTGATATGGAAAAGGAGTTAATTAATTATGGGAACGAATATTCAGAAAAATTACGGTTTTTAAGTAATAATGAGGATGGTTGTATAGGAAAATCAGGAACGATATTAAAATCTTTGGGACACGCCGAAGGTAATACCGGCAATACAAAAGGAAAAAATGAAAATTCAAAGAAGGAATGCTTTGGAAATACAAAAGTTATCATGGGACAAAATTGTCTTATGACGCAGCTGATGAGTCATACCAGCATAAAATAACAAATAAAGAATTAACTTTGGAGGAAGAAACCTCTAAAGCGCCCGCTGAAGATCATTCCAGCAATATGTTAAATAATTTTCACGTTGAAAATTTGGAAATGAGGAATAAATTTTCTAAGAAATATGAAAAAAATATTGGTGAAAGTGAAGGTTTTAATATTCCTCTATTGAGAGAGGATATTATTAGAATTATAAAGGAAACACATAAGAACATTGACATGGATTTGCCTTTCAGGACAGACATAAAAGCGGAAATTAGAACTGAGGATGACAAACCCATATGGTCGAAGCAGTATCCGTATCCTGTGTCTGTAAATGATTTTGTTAATGAGGAAATTGGAAATTTACTAAGAAAGGGTATAAAAAGGAATAGCAAAAGTCCTTATAATTCTCATGTTTGGGTTGTTCCGAAAAAGGGAACGAACGAGGTCGGAAGTCCTAAACTAAGGTTGGTAATAGATTTAAAAAAATTAAATGAAAAAACAATATCAGATAGATACCCCATGCCTAATTCTGAGGTGATACTTTCGAGTTTGGGGGAATCCAAATATTTTTCAACAATTGATTTAGAGTCAGGATTTCATCAGATTTTAATGCAGGAAGGTGATATTGAAAAAACAGCTTTCTCAGTTAATAATGGGAAATATGAGTACTTACGGATGCCATTTGGGCTAAGGAATGCCCCTAGTATATTTCAGAGAGCAATGAATGATATTTTACGTGAATATATCGGTAAATTTTGCCAAGTGTATATTGATGATATTATAATATTTTCGAAGACATTGACAGAACATATTCAGCAGTTAAAACAAATAATTGAAAGATTAAGGGAGGCTCATATGAAAACATCTCTTGAAAAATCAAGGTTTATAGAAACAGAAGTTGAATTTCTGGGATACGTAGTATCTCATAAGGTTGTTAAAACAGACTCAAAAAAAGTGGAAGCGATAAAAAATTATCCCATACCTAAAACTTTACGACAATTAAGGGGTTTTTTGGGATTAACAGGATATTAAGGAAAATTTATTCAAGATTACGCTTCAATAGCTAAGCCACTGACAAAGCACTTAAAAGGAAAAAATGGAGGAGTATCGCAGCATGTATCAAAAAAGACAAGGATTGATCTTGACCAAGAAGGTATAGCCGCTTGTGAAAGGTTAATGGATGTATTATGCCAATGCATTGAATTATCGCAACCTGATTTTAATGAAAAATTAATTTTAAATACCGACGCTTCAAATGTAGCTGTGCATAGCATTTATTTCAAAGACTTTGAATTCAACCGAGCAGAAATATGCAACTAACGAAAACGAGCTTTATGCTATTGTTTGGGCATTGAAAACATTGCGACATTACCTTTATGCAGTAAAAGATTTAGAAATGTATACGGACCACCAACCGCTATCGTTTGCGATATCTGAAAGAAACCCTAATGTTAAAATGAAAAGATGGAGGGCATTTATTGAAGAATTTTCGCCAAGAATAATCTATAAGCCTGGAGCAACAAATGTTGTAGCAGATGCACTATCGAGACAGCAGTTAAATAATTTAACAGAATCGAATAATGAAATTTCAGAATCTGATGATTCATTTGCGAATACACAGCATTCAGCTGAGAGTAGTGATGAAATTTCAATTAGGGAAACTAACAAGCCATTGAATAATTTTAAACAGCACATATTAATAAATCAAGGTGCAAAAATTACTACCCAAGAAAGAGTTTTAATCTTCGGTAACACGTATTCGTCGAAATTGCACAGCGCTGATCTAATTCACTATTCTCATCACCAATAAAATCTATTTGCAAAAATTGATGGTCACCATCTGGGAATAGTAGCAAAGACCCAGCTCTATGGTATATTTGACCTTGAATCTGTAAAGATCGAGAAATATATGTAGATAACGGATCTGAATTTTTAAAAACATCGAACACAGGGACGGCACATAAATTAAATATGATATTGTTTATTCCAAACGAAGTAATAACCTTAAACGTATGCATAAATCCATCTCTTATAATATTTGTAGCTCCAAAAGATGTCATTTGAAATCATGAATTGTATTTTTTAATGTTTAAGAGGAAATGCTTCGACGTTGGTGAATTGCCAAAAACCAATGAATGCAAAGGTTCTGGCGGAAGTTCTAGCACCGGCAATTTGACTTTCCCATCAGCATAGTACATACCAGGCGTTCAGTTTCTGAATTTAATTGCTTTGCAATGTATACATTCTATATTCATTTGGCCAATGTAGGCATGCATGCTGTAATCAATGGGGGCATCGTAAATGAAAGACGCGCGGTCCATTTGACGTATATCATAAACGGGCGTACGCCCACGACGGTTTCTTGGTGCTTCACTATTAACCGACTGATTTCTCCGTCTGTGTCGTTGTGTTTCCACTTAATTTCGTCGAACACGATCTTCTTCACTTTGTGATCACATAAAATGTCATAACTCAGAAACGGCTGCACCGCTTTCAATTAAACTTCACATAAACCACCTCCTCAAAGATTGAAAAGAACTCTAAAATTTTCGTGTCAATCGGTTCAGCGGTTCTTGAGTTATAAGATTACCAAGGAAATGTAACTTCTTTTTATATATATAGACTAGCAACCCGCCCTGCTTCGCACGGGTATAAAATATATACCCTATGTCACTCACTGAAAAAATGATTAAAATCGATCCAGTAGTTTTGGCTTATTTTTGGAGTAAAAAATTTGGAGTAAAATAATTCCCCTTTCTTTATAGCATGAAGATTTCCTGCTATCTTTGGGATATCTAAATTCATACCCTACATTTTTGCATATTCACTATTTGCATTTTTACATATGTATTTATTTTATTTTTACAACAATGACTATATTACAGAATGTCTTTATATACAACGTTCATAGCCTTCTTGTCATTAGACAATACAAACATGTTTTCTCTAGAGGTTTCTCTTGAAAGAGCGACATACAGTTGGCCATGTGAAAAACAGTCAACACTCAAATCTAAGCCTGCAACGTTGAAGGTTTGACCCTGAGATTTATTAATGGTCATTGCAAAAGATGTCTTTACCGGAAATTGTAAGCGTTTAAATTGGAGTGGTAGATCCGATGGTATCAGAGGGATTCGGGGAATCAATACATCTTCTCCGGTACCACATCCTGTGAGTATTGTGCACTCTATTATGAAAGTTTTCAGTGATTTTACCAGCAAAGGCGTGCCATTGCAAAGTTTAGGTGGACTTAGGTTTCTTAATAAAATAACAGGACAACCTATTTTCAGCTCCATTTTGTGAGGAGGGAGTCCAGACGGGTTCAAAGAATTTAGAAATTCTGTAGGAAATTGAACAGCTTCTTCCAAATCGAGAACAGTATCGACCGAGTAGTATATTTTCGTCGGCGCATCAATCTTTGAAATAATCAAGTTATTTACTTTATCTACTTGTTCGTTAGTTGGTGACAGAATAGCTCTTTCTTTAAACCAAGATATTGTCTTATAACTTATGTTATCAATGTCAGGATAGACATTGTTGACTAACTCTTGGATGTTGTCTATCAAAACACAAAGGTTTTCTAGGTTAATCCTTCCCTCACTTTGTGTTAATTCTCCATTGCCAACTTTTAGCAGGATCTCTGGAAATAGCTTGTTCTCACGTGAAGATGACGAAACCCTCATATTAGTTTTAAGATCTAATTTATTGACATGCGACCAAAGGTGGGATCTTTTTAGCGAAGCATTTATTTCGTCAGCACGTGTTCCTCGAGTCACAACTGGTAGGATTTGACGGAAATCTCCTGAGAACAGAATTGTACATCCACCCATAGGTGAATTTTTGTTGTGCAAATCGCGTGTTGTCCTATCCAATGCTTCCACAGACGTCTTGTTTGACATGATAGCTTCGTCCCAGACTATTAATGAGCAGTCTCGCATCAATTTTCCTGTATTGCTCTGTCTAGAAACACTACAGACGCTATTATCATCATCGGTTGCGATTTTCAGCGGGAGCTTGAATGTAGAGTGTGCGGTTCGGCCTCCTTCCAAAGGAGTAGCGGCAATGCCGGATGACGCAACAGCTAACGCAATTTTTCCGGTAGATCTCAATTACTAACTACTGATGTAATATCTTGAAAAATATTGTTTTTAATTATATGCTGTAAAGAGCCATATACATAGATCTATATGAAAACAACAATGTATTTAAGGTATTTAATTGGATAAGGATTAATGTTGTACCTATTTGTTGAAATCGCTTCGAAAATAAGCTATTAGTTGTCGTAAAAAGTAAATGACAAAAAATGTTATTGTATGGAATCGATAGCAAGCTAAACGCGCTCCGAATCAATAAAAACTATTCAAAAACTGTATTTTAATTACAGTATGCAAAATTCGTATTAGTACACCCCCTAATAAATAAAAAAACCACGTATATTTTCAAATTAATTTTAAAACAAATGCTTGAAACCGTTTTATTTTATAGATAATTAACTAAAATAAGGCCAAATAAAAAAACCGCTCACAAAGTGTATTGAAATGCAAAAAAAAAAATAAGAAAGAAAAAAATGAACACTTTTCACAGAAGCAAAATTCGTATTAGTACACATGTATTTTTAATGATTTAAAGAGTAAATAAAAAATAGTTCAGAAAATTAATATTTTGTAGGATACCCTCGTTGCCTTAGAACAGCAGACAATCTCTTCGGCATAGATTCCACCAATTTTTTTGTGAGATTTGGAGAAATCTTCTTCCACTCTGATTTGAGGACTTTTTTTAAACGTTCTCGGTTCCTTATTTGATGATGTTCCAGCTGCTTTTTGAAAATCGACCATACATTTTCTATGGGATTAATATCCGGGCTTTGTGGTGGTGTTTTGAGATAATTTGGACAGTTATAAAGCATCCATAACCATGTATCCAACGCCGTGTGCTTAGGGTCGTTATCTTGTTGGAATATACATTTTTTTTTGCAACCCAATTTTTTGGCACCTTTGCGTAGATTCTTTTTTAAAATATCAATATATTGCCTCGCAGTCATAATTCCATCAATAAAATGCAACTTTCCTACTCCGTTTGCCCCGAAACATCCCCATACCATCAGAGAACCACCACCGTGCTTAAAAGAAGGCTGCAGATTTCGTTTTTGAAGGCCAGTATTACACTCTCTCCAAATTTTTATGCGTCCATCGGACATTTTTATATTAAATTTACACTCGTCTGAAAAAATTACCCTTTTCCAAAACCGCATATTTTTGTTTAAATATTGCCTGGCGAATATAACACGCTTTCTTCTATTGACTGAGCTTACATACGGTTTTCTAACCGCAGTTCTGCTTCTAAATCCCAATTTTTTTACATAATTGCGCACTGTTTGAGGTGTAACTTTGATAGAAAACTATTTTTCTAGTTCTGCAGCTAGTGAAACTCCACTGACGGTGGGGTCTTTTCTCATAAGGCGTTTCAAATAAGTCTTGTGCCTCTGCCCAAGCTTTGCCCTGTTCACATTTCGAAGCTTTTTGTCAATCCTTCCACTGTCTCTAAAAATTTTGACTAAGTTTTGTATTGTAGACACACTTTTCTGCAATGTTCTCGCAATTTCGCGTAAAGACTTTCCGTTTTTGTTCATATTTATTATTAATCTCCTAGTTTCGTTTGACTTTGGCGACATTGCAAGCTAACTCCGCGAACTTGAACAAATGGCTACTAAAACGCAACTGCCCAAGGTTAAACATTGAATCGTTTCGAAAATAAAGGTAAATACCAACAAATTGTTTACAAATTCAACGCATACTAAGTGTACTAATACGAATTTTGCCTGCAGTAGAAATAGCTACACTGCTACTAAAGCTATTTTTTTCAATTCTATGCAAATGTTTCGGAGTTTTTGTTATTATTCTATTTTTTATGAATTTTACAATACCGCACTACGATTGAAATCAATTGCTTTAAAGTAAATTTGAAAATATACGTGGTATTTTTATTTGTAAGAGGGTGTACTAATACGAACTTTGCATACTGTATGTGCGATTTACTAATATAGAACGTGAAAATAGCGTTTTATTTCGCTGTAAAATTGTATGTGCATATAATTACATGGAATTCAGTACATACATAGATACATATGTACATACGTCCGAAATGAAATAATGCGAGCGATTCGTAAATACATACATACATACGTCACCATACGATGTAATTCAACATTAATGAGGTGTGGTGAGATTATCGCTTAACGCCTGTTGCTTCATTCGGTTGACAGCGAACAAACACACAAACAGCTTTTTTTGGAAAAAGAGCTGCTTTTGTTTAAACAATTTTGGTTAAATAACAAATAAATCAATTATGTTTTTTGATGCAGAACGAAAGTAAATATTTCAAAGTTAAACTCTAAGAAAGTTTCATTTTAATTGGTTGATTCGTTTATGATTTATGGCCGTGAAAACAAAAAAATTATGTTTTTTTGCCACATTTTGACCGATTGCCACGCCCCCTTTATATATTTCTTCACATTATATAGATATAAACCTTCCTCTTCAATCAATCTATCTTTAAAAAAAACCGCATCAAAATCCGTTGCGTAGTTTTAAAGATTTAAGCGTATACGGGGACATAGGGACAGAAAAAGCGACTTTGTTTTATAATATGTAGTGATATCCAAAGGTATTGTATGATTGTAAATTTTATGAAGTCCGGGCTATAGCGCAGAGAGATGGTAAATTGATAATTGAGGATAAAATAGCGAAGTGTGGAAATGATTATGTAAATGTAAAAGAATGTAAAGAAGAAATAAAAAATACATACTGTAAAATTGAAGAAAGGAAATCTTGTTTGTCGAAAATTTTGAATAAAGCAAGAACCAAATGCAAAAAATTAAAAGAGAAAAATAAAGAAATAGAAGAAATAAAACAGGGGGCCATATTAGTTTCTGGAACGCATGTAATTGATGAACACACATTAGATGGAGTTTATTTAATAGTTTTTAAGAATTATACTATAATTGATAATGTTACATACGAAAATATTGATGAAAAAATTTGGAATTATGTACAAATTAATTATATTAATAACTTTGAAATAACTGAGTATGTTGAATCTACAAATGAATACTTAAAATTTGAAAATTCTAATGTATTAAATAAAATAAAACAGGAAATTCAGGAAAAACCGATTTGGTGGTCACTTACCACAGTATTGATATTGTCATTGTCTTTTTATACAGTTTATAAATTAATAAAGAAAATATATGTCAAAAAAGCATTAAGAAGTAAAAATATAAAAGAAATGTTAATGAGTGATATTGATTTGACGATTCAGAATATCACCGATATATATTCGAAGACGGACGTTTCGATTTAGAGGAGGGGGAGTTAATACCCTACTATGGTAAGCCGCATAACGGCAAATATATACAAAAAGTTAGAGTAAACAATTCTTTTGAAAGCTAGCATAAGCACTAATTGGAGGATGATGAAATAAGCTCATCCAGTAGTGAAATATTTACACATTATAAAAGAAATAACGTATGAATAAAATAAGCACTTCAAGTTTGAGTTTGGAAGCAAGCGCTACATTTTTTATTTTTTTAACGCTCACCCGCGTTAGAACATTCAGAGAACGTTAAATATAGAGAATTCTCACGAGCTACGAATAGTGTGAATTGTCAAAAATGAAGTGAAACCGCGAACACTATTTCACCTCGCTTAACTCGACAGCGGGGAAGTTCTTAACAGGGCTGATTACAGTGAATTATGTACAAGTACATTGGCTCTGCTCAGTTTTTGGTTTCTGTAGGAAATCAAATTGACGAATAGCCGACGGCATTTTGCAAGGCATTTGCTTGTGCATTTTTATGTTCCCTTGGTAAACGAAAATTTATTCAATTTGTATTTTCAAACAAAGGTGATGAAGAAAAATGATTGAATTCATATTATATGCGCCAAATCAAATCAAAGTAACTTTAATATTTTGATTTAATTAAAAAAAATACATTATAAAACGACCTCTCACATTTTGGTATGTGCGTTTAGTAAATTTAAAACTAAACAAATTTGATGAAAATTTTTACTAATTTTTTGAGTCGAAATTAATTCATAGCATACAAGTATTTTAGTATATCGACATATGTATTTACATTTGAACATGCATTTATTTGTTCCTTTGGCAAACCAAATCTTTTTCAATTTACATTTTATTACAGGGAATAATAATATACATACATTTGTATGTATGCATTTTCTAGATAGTATAAAACTTTAAAATAAATAAATGAAAACTTCAAAGAAACGTATTTGCATATATGGGACAACTAAATTCAATTGCATCTTTATTAAATATGTATATGTTGCACGCATATGTGTGCACTGAAGCAACATGACCTACCTCACGAGCATCGCCTTATATTTCACGTAAATAACCTAATGATCAAATTCCTGCCTCACAAATGCTAAAACAAATTTCTTTTGAATACTCATGTACATATTTGTATGTGCGTATGTACACTTGGTGCCCATATCCCTTCAAACAAATCAAAAATTCTGTATACAAAACGCTTCATTACCAGGCACACAGGAAGATGGCATATGCAAATATAAATATTGAATTCAAGCAAAACAATGCTTATTAATATACACATATGCATGTACATACAACCGCACACACAGGGCATTCGCTTTATTCCTCAAAATGCGTATGTCGTTCAAAGCTAAAATTCTATGCCTAGCGACTACAAGAACAAAATGCAGTCATAGACGCAGGCGTAGCGGCCATCATTCTAGTTGCCATAGCGCTGAACAGTCGCGGCGGCGCCGAACAGTTTCAACTATTGTACTGTGCAACAAAAACTCATCTTCAAAAAATTCATTGATAAATTCGAGCTCATAGTTCTAAGAGCAAGAACTTTCATTCATAAAACGAGCCGCCCATATGCCAATTTTCTCGACAATTCGAAAATAGTCAATATTTGAATATTTCGCGTAGAATTATTTGCCAATATTTGATAAATCTTCAATTTTTGTCAAGTCGAGTGCCCGCGGCATCGTACATACATATGTATGCAAAAATATATGTATGTAAATATGTCTTTCTAAATGCTCGACAGCCGCAGCTGCTGTGCGTCAAGTGCGCGCATGAGCATACAGTAAGTTGCAGAAGAAAACAAGTAGCTTAAAAAAAAGGTCTGATTCGGACATTTTAATACTAAGATAAAATTTGGAAACAATTATTTTATGTTAACTGATAGTAGGCAAATAGTTAATTAGTAGATTACTTTACGTATGTAGTTTTTCAATTGATAAAAAGTGCACAAAACATATGCATATATCTGCAGTTAGAAACTTACTCTGAAATCAGAGCATTTGTAGGTGCCTGTAAACATGTCAAGGTTACTGTACATACAATGCTGTGCCTATGAATGTGCGCTGCGCCTTTGAATGCGCGCTGGATTTCTTGCGAAGTTTTACCGTTTTATCTTGAGCTGTGGCTGGTGAGCACACATACACACAGCATATACATATGCGCAAATGTATATAAATTCACAAATTTACATTTGCATATGCCATCTTCCTGTGCGCCTGGTAATGAAGCGTTTGCTATAGAGGATTTTGATTCAGTTGAAGGGAATTCAACAAAGTTTTACAGACACCAGACAGACAGACATTACATATGTACATAATTTGGATGATTTGGAGAAATTCAAATATATAGGTCATATTAAAAAGCTACCTAGCATTCTTTGCTTCTAATCACCAACAAATCCTTATCGACTGCTGCTAAATTTACATAATTCAGCCCCTTACTGTTAATTTTTGTTGAAAAATGTGTCTGTGGTGAAATTGTCTTCGCGAGACGAGTACCCCTCGAAAATGAACACTTTCCAGTCATTAAGACTTCTCTATTCATTAACGTTCTCTGCGTTTTGTATACAGAATTTTTTGATTTGATCAATTGAACGTACATATATATATATATAGTTAGGGCATCAAGGGTGCATATACGCACATGCACATATGTACGTCGATGCATATGCAGAAGAAGTTGTTTTAGCATTTGCAGGAATTCGATCATTCGAATATTTACACCCTAATTATTGCATGAAATATGATAAGGCGATGCTCGTGAGGTAGGTCATGTTGCTTCAGTGCATACATATGCGTGCAACACTATTTATTAAAGATGCAATAGAACTTAGTTGTCCCATATATGCAAATACGTTTCTTTGAAGTTTTCCTTTATTTATTTTAAAGTTTTATACTATCTAGAAAATGCATACATACAAATTTATGTATATTATTATTCCCTGTAATAAAATGTAAATTGAAAAAAAATTGGTTTGCCAAAGGAACAAATAAATGCATGTTCAAATGTAAATACATATGTCGATATACCAAAACACTTGTATGCTATGAATTAATTTCGACTCAAAAAATTAGTAAAAATTTTCATCAAATTTGTTTAGTTTTAAATTTACTAAAACGCACATACCAAAATGTGAGACGTCGTTTTATAATGAATTTTTCAAATTAAATCAAAATATTAAAGGTACTTTGATTTGAAATGTTGGCGCATACATTCAATCATTTTTTTTTCATCACCTTTGTTTGAAAATACAAATTGAATAAATTTTCGTTTACCAAGGGAACATAAAAATGCACAAGCAAATGCCTTGCAAAATGCCGTCGGCATTCGTCAATTTGATTTCATACAGAAACCAAAAACTGAGCAGAGCCAATGTACTTGTACATAATTCACTGTAATCAGCCCTGTTAAGAACTTCCCCGCTGTCGAGTTAAGCGAGGTGAAATAGTGTTCGCGGTTTCACTTCATTTTTGACAATTCACACTATTCGCAGCTCGTGAGAATTCTCTATATTTAACGTTCTCTGTGGTACATATGCATGGATGCCCAACTAACTTTGACTTATGTATGTATCTATTCACATGTCACAACACAACACACAGAGAACGTTAAAGTATAGAGAAGTCTCACGAGCTACGAATAGTGTGAATTGTCAAAAATGAAGTCTGACCACGAAGACTTTTTCACCTCGCTCAACTCGACAGCGAGGAACTTCTAAACAGAGCTGATTACAGTGAATTATGTACAAGTACTTGGCTCTGCGCAGTTTTTGGTTTCTGTATGAAATCAAATAGACGACTGCCGACGGCATTTGCAAGTCATTTGCTTTTGCATTTCTATGTTCCCTTGATAAACGAAAGTTTATTAAATTTATATTTTCAAACAAATACAACCAAATAAAGATTTAACATCCAACATTTGAAATCAAAGTACCTTTAATGTTTGTTGCTTTAATTTTAAAAGAAGAATTTAAACAAAGTACATTATAAAACGACCTCACATTTTGCTGTGTGAGTTTTAGTAAATTTTATGATAATTTTCACTAATTTTTCGAGTCGAAATTAATTTTAGACAAGAATTCAAAGAGCATATTGGTATATTGATGAATATATATTGTGTGTATGTCAATATATGTGTATTAGGGCGGGTCGATTTAGAAATCGCTTATTGCTCTGTGAAAATCGTATTCTGGGGATCAAAATAAGAAACTTTGCCGACGGAACCATACCTCTAAAACGAGTTCTGATGTCACCCAATTTGGGTCGAGCGAAAAATCCCACTTTGACCCATTTAGAGTGCTCCAATCGCGTCCAAATGTATGACCGACCCCCACTTACTTTGGACGGCCGATCCACCCTTACCAGTGGCACACCCCCTGGAACTCCGCTGGGGGGTTCCCCATACAATCATTTCAAAATATCACCATTTTTGGCCTTTACATGAGAAAAGAAACTAAAAAGTTCGACCCAAATTGGGGGACATTCGAATTCATTTTAGAGGTATGGTTCCTTCGGCAAAGTTTCTTATTTTGATCCCTAAAATATGATTTTCACAGAGCAATGGGGGATTTTTTTGCCTCCCCACAAAAGACACTAAAAGTTCGACCCAAATTGGGGGACATTAGAATTCGTTTTAGAGGTATGGTTCCTTCGGCAAAGTTTCTTATTTTGATCCCTAGAATATGATTTTCACAGAGCAATGGGGGATTTTTTTGCCTCCCCACAAATCGACCCGGCCTAATGTGTAAATATCACATATATTATGTTAGTTATATTTGTGTAAAAGTTCAATTCCATCTTCAATTCTTATAGTGTTACAAATGTATGTGCACACGCACTCACGACGCATTGCCTTATCATATTTATGTACACTTGAATATGCATTTTTTGTTCCTTTGCCAAACGAAAATTTTTTCAATTTACATATGTATGTATATTACAGGGAATAATTCATATGTATATGTATGCATTTTATAGATAAGATAAAACTTTGAAATTTAAAATAAATAAAAGAAAACTTCAAAGAAACGTATGTGCATATATATATGGGACAACTAAGTTCTATTGCATCTTTAATAAATATAGTGTTGCACGCTTATGTATGTATGCTCTGAAGCAACATGACCTACCTCACGAGCATCGCCTTATCATATTTCATGGTATCCGGTCATTTTCCCGAATCGAATTTCCCGAATGCCAGTTTCCCGAATAACTAATTTACCGAATATTTTTAAATAATTGACGCATAAATAGTTCCAACAGAAGAATAATGTTACCATAGAAGAGAAAACAGAGTATTGGACTATTTAAAAGCAATTTCTTATAATATTGTGCTCTAATTGGTTTACAAATATGTATATGTTCACTTTTACAAAAATTTATTGCAGTAAATCCTTTATTACTAATAAAAAAAAAATTTTATTTTTCGGGGGCATAGCCATTCGTGAAAATGGCATTCGGGAAAATGGCATTCGGGATTTTGGTTATTCGGAATTTTAGACATTCGGGCCAGCGGCATTCGGGAAATTCGATTCGGGAAAATGACCGGGAATCATATTTCATGCAATAATTAGGGAGTAAATATTCAAATGATCGAATTCCTGCACAATTTCTTCTGCATATGCATCGACTTATTTGCATGTGCGTATATGCACACTTGATGCCCTAACTATATATAATACGTTCAGTTGATCAAATCAAAAAAATCTTTATAGAAAACGCTTCATTACCAGGCACACAGGAAGATGGCAAATGCAAATATAAATATGTGAATTGAATTCAATCAAAACAATGCTTGTTAATATTCACGGTTGTTGTTCATTCCACCGGGCTGAACGACTAAGCTGAGCTCTAAGCTACCGTGGGGGTCGGCAGGTTGCGGATAGCCGGAAGGCCTGTAGTAGCAGGTTAGTTGCGAAATAAGTTTAAACGAATAAGCAATCCCCGACAATGAGCGGCCAGAAGCGGAGGGTGCGGCCAAATGACAGCCCATCCGATGAGGCTTCCGGTGACAGAAAAACAAACAAAAAATCCAGGCGCGGTGGTTTCCATAGTGGACGGCTTCCTGGTCAGCGTCTGTTCACCATGTTAGGTGCGGCTGCTAACTGACCGGTATATGCCGTGGTCACTTCAAGAACCATCTCTGTTGTTGAAGTGAAGGGAGTGATGTGAGCTTGCTCTGCCGTGGTGTTAGCTGCGGGCTGTATCAGTGACCAGCCCCTTCGGGCCCTAGTCAGGGAGTGTGTATTGGACGCAGAGGTAGTAGTATGCGTTGCCCCGGGTGAGCTCCGGTCCGTCCGTGTTTTCCGGGACCGGTAAAGCGAATAACAAGCCTCATGGAACTGGGGTAGGGGCGCCGTCCCCAAGGGTATACCCGTTCCTGTTTATTTCGGCCCGCCCCCCTACACACGATGCGCTGGTAAACAAAAAAATAATGGAAAAATTTATGAGAAACACAAAAAACAACAGCAGTAACATTTATGGAGCCATTATGGGCAGCGAAAATGAAAGCCTGGAAGAGGCTAACAGAAAGGTACCAGGTGCAAGTGGATCGAGTGATCTACTAGTGGACCTAACTGAGGAGTACAAGACCCCCAAAGGCCGTATAATCATGATACTTTAACACTTCTTGGTGAGATGATTGGGAAGTTGACTGAAGCAATGCGTCTACCGCAACGCTCGATTAACAACCACATAAGGGAACTCCTCGAAAAGATCACTAAGCTACACTCGAGAGCTCAGGAAGAAGCGGAAAGCAAGGAAGCCAAGCGAAACGTTCTTGGAAGTGTAATGGCTGAAGGAACACCGAAAAGACCACGCGACGATAAGCAGCCGGGCAGAAAAACGCCACCCAAAAAAAGCAAGACTACACACGAAGAAGAACACAAAGTGTCAGCAAATGCAGACAAAAAAGCCAAAGGAGAGAGTAATGCCAAGAGGACAAACGGGGTTATGGAAAATGGCTGGATGAGTGTCAAGCGCAAACCAGCCAAGAAGAAAGTGATAAATAAACCACCCCCGAGGCCGGATGCGAATGTCATGGCGCGTACCGGAACAATGACGTACAGTGATATTCTCAGGGTGGTTAAAAAAGATGATGCCCTGCAAGAACTCGGCGAAAACGTTACGCGCATAAGAAAGACGGCCAAAGGCGAAATCCTGCTTCAATTGAAAAAAGAGCAGATGGCCAATACAGGAGTATACCAGAAGAAGATTGGCAAGGTGCTAGGTGACCAGGCGCAAATCAAGGTCCTAACCCACGAGATGTTGGTGGAGATCCGTGATTTAGATGAAATCACAACCAAAGAGGACAGAGGTGAGGCAATACGAACGCAAGTTAAGGAGCTTAACCTATTTAGTGAAAACGCAATAAAAAGCGTTAGAGCGGCGTATGCAGGCACGCAAATAGCGGTGATAAGCCTGCTGGACGCAAAGCGACTGCTTGAGAAGCAAAAACTAAAAATCGGGTGGGCGGTATGCCGAATAAGAGAAAAGCCTGACTTGAGGAGATGCTACAGATGCCTGGAGTATGGACATCTAACGAGGGCGTGTACAAACGAAGACGACAGAAGCCAGAACTGTCTCAAATGTGGAGAAAAGGGTCACCAAGCGAAAGTATACGAGAAAAAGCCCTTCTGCGGAGCTTGTAAAAGAAATGGAAGAGAAGATACAAGCCATCAGATTGGGAGCAGAAAATGTCCCCTGTATCAAGCGGCGTAAACTAAAACGAAAAAATGAGGATTGAGCAAATCAATCTAAACCATTGCGAGGCTGCACAAGAGCTCCTTAAACAAAGGGTATAGAAAAATAAGGTGGATGTTGTGCTAGTCAGCGACCAGCATAAAAACCGAAACGTCGGAACGTCGGTCTCGGACAGGAAAAGTAAAGCTGCTATTTGGGCCTGTGGAGGAAATACCCTGCAGGACAAGCCGCACACCGACAGTGATTACTATACCCGAGCAAAAATATGTGGCACCTATTTCTACAGTTGCTACGCGCCACCGAAACTGACGCAAGCAGAGTTCGAAAACCTACTTGATGAACTTGTGCAAAACGCTCGTGGCACCACACTAAACGTGATTGCGGGTGATTTGAATGCGTGGGCCTTGGAATGGGGTAGCAGATACACCAATAAAAGGGGAGATGCCTTGATTAAGGCATTTTCACTGCTTGATGTGGTTCTGCTAAACACTTGGGGGAAAAACACCTTCGAAATGAATGGTCGTGCATCAATAATCGACATCACTTACGCCAGCAGGGCTCTAGTACGATCAGCAAGCTGGCAAGTGAGTGACTTTTACACAGGCAGTCACCACCTTGCCATTAAGGTGGACTTTTCGCATGGAAAAAAAACCGTACAGAGAAAACAGAATAAGGGTTGGAGGGTGGAGACGCTTGATGAAGAAATGTTCCAAATCATGCTAGAAAAGAACCCAACTAGCACCAACGATGTGCAACTACAGGCGGAGCTGCTAGTAAAACATGTTAGCAGAGCTTGCGATGCCGCTATGTGCAGGAAAAGACAGAGCGCTCCCAGAAAGCCTGTATACTGGTGGAACGAGGAGATCAGCACCCTAAGAAGCGAATGCAAAAAAGCAAGGCGCCTTTCCCAAAGGAGTTATGGGCTGGCAGAACACTACAGGCTGCGCGAGAACTATAAAATGAAGCGGAAACAATTAAAGAAAGCCATTAAAAGCAGCAAGGCAGCCAGCTTTAAAGAACTGTGCCAGAATGTGGACGAAAACCCGTGGGATGATGGCTACAAACTCATTATGGCCAAGGTTAAAGGAGGTAGAGGACAGGCGCCAACTTGCCCCATTCTTTTAGAAAAGATTGTACAGACACTATTTCCAAAGCAAGACATGCAACCAAGCCAGACCCAGTTACACGCAGGAAATAGTGTCACAATCAGTGAAGCAGAGGTGATTTTGGCAACGGAAACTTTCGGCAATGCTAAGGCTCCAGGACCTGACGGCATTCCGAACAAGGCGCTGAAGATCGCTATCAGGCGCAACGCAAAACCATTTGCAGAACACTTCACCAAGTGTATAAATGAAGGCATGTTTCCGAAAGTATGGAAGAAGCAACAACTAGTCCTACTTCAGAAACCAAATAAGCCAGCGGGTGACCCAAGTTCTTGTCGGCCACTCTGCATGATAGATACTATGGGTAAAATCTTGGAGAAACTAATCTGCACGCGCCTGGAACAGCACCTGGAGAAAGTTGCGGCTGAACTATCCGAACATCAGTTTGGTTTCCGAAAAGGTCGTTCAACCATCGATACCGTCAGGGGGGTGACAAACATTGCAAGTAAGGCTATTGAGGGTGACAGGTGGATGCATGGTGATAAAGAATATTGTGCAGTTGTCACTCTGGATGTCAAGAACGCCTTCAACTCGGCATACTGTCCCCATATTATAAAGGCTCTTGAAGAGAAAAAAACGCCAGCATACTTACTACGGGTTATAAACAGTTATCTGTCGGAAAGAGTACTTCTGTACAATACAGATGAAGTTCCAAAGAGATATGCAGTGACGGGCGGAGTACCGCAGGGTTCTGTACTGGGCCCGATGCTATGGAATGTATTATATGATGGCCATAGTCGCCAAAACAATCCCTCAGATTCAGAGTATCTGCAGCGAGGCAACATTAAAGGTCTAACAATGGCTAACGGCGGTTAAACTCCACCTAGCCGGGGAAAAAACAGAAGCAGTTCTCATTACGAGTAGAAAAAAATTTGAAACGACCACACTAAACATTGATGGGTTTAACGTCACAACACAGGCGGCACTACGTTATTTGGGTGTAATGATCGATGCTCGACTAAGCTTCAGGGAGCACATTAAAAAAGCATGCGGAAAGGCAGCCATGGTGACGGCGGCACTGTCAAGGATTATGGCCAACATCGGTGGTCCTACTCAGAGTAGAAGAGCGCTCCTGGCTAAAGTTACCCAGTCTACACTCATGTATGCAGCACCCATATGGGGTAAAGCCCTGATACAGAAAACGTACGCGAAGAAGGCGGAAATAGTTTTTAGACTTATTTCCCTTAGAGTTGCCTGTGCTTTCAAGACAGTGTCGTTTGAAGCAGTATGTGTCATGTATGATACCCGATCATGCCACCAGATATAATGGCCTCTGAACTGGGTAGAGTGTACGACAAAGCCAAAGCCTAAACAGGCGATTAACGGCGGAAGAGCGTAAAGAAGAAAGACGGGGGAGCATAAGTGAGTGGCAAAATCGCTGGGACCTTGCGACAAAAGGGAGATGGACGCATAAACTTGTCAGAAGCGTACAGGCCTGGGTTGAGAGAGGACATGGTGACACAGATTACTATCTCACACAGTTCCTGACGGGGCATGGATGCTATAGAGAGTATCTCCAAAGACTCGGCCACGAGGACGCAGCTGACTGCTCGTTCTGCGGCAACGGTAGTGAGAACGTGGAACATGCACCCTTAGCGATCAGTACGAATCGTGCATGCCATCTGTATGGACGGTATCTATGTAAGATTCCCCCTTCGGAAAAAAAAAAACATATGCATGCACATACAACCGCACACACAGGGCACTCACTTTATTCCTCAAAATGCGCATGTCGTTCAAAGCTAAGCTTCTATGCCTAGCGACTACAAGAACAAAATGCAGTCATAGGCGCAGGCGTAGCCGCCTTCATTCTAGTAGCCATGGTGCTGAACAGCTCAAAATAGTTGCGACGGCGCTGAACAGTTTCAACAAAAACTCATCATCAAAAAATTCATTGATAAATTCGAGCTCATATTTCTACGAGCAAAGTACTTTCATTTATAAAACGAGCCGCCATATGCCAATTTTCTCGACCATTCGAAAATAGTCAATATTGGAATATTTCGCGTAGAATTATTTGCCAATATTTGATAAATCTTGAATTTTTGTCAAGTCGACTGCCCGCGGCTTCGTACATATGTATGCATCAATATATGTATGTAAATATGTCTTTCTAAATGCTCGACAACCGCAGCTGCTGTGCGTCAAGTGCGCGCATGAGCATACAGTAAGTTGCAGAAAAAAGGAAGGATATTTTAATACTAAGAGAAAATTTGGAAACAATTGTTTTAGTTAATTAGTATATTACTTCACGTATGTAGTTCTTGAATTGATAAAAAGTGTACAAAACATATGCATATATCTTCATAGGTAGAAACTTACTCTGAAATCAGAGCATTTAAAAATGCCTGTACACATTTCAAGGTTACTGTACACACAATGCTGTGCCTATGAATGTGCGCTGAATTTCTTGAGAAGTTTTAGGGAATCGTAATATTTTTTGTTGTCGCAAGTGTACATACTTACACATGGCATATATGTATATATGCGCAAATGTATATAAATTCACAAATTTACATTTGCATATGCCATCTTCCTGTGTGCCTGGTAATGAAGAGGATTTTGATTCAGTTGAAGGGAATTCAACAAAGTTTTACAGACACCAGACTGACAGGCATAGTATATGTATGTACATATATAATTTAGGATGATTAGAAAAAAAAATCAAATATATTATAGATCATATTAAAAAGCTACCTAACATTATTTGCTTCTAATCACTAACAAATTCTTATCGACTGCTGTTAAATTTACATAATTCAGACCCTTACTGTTAAGTTTTGGTGAAAAATGTGTCTGTGGTGATCAGTCTTCGCGAGACGAGTACCCCTCGCAATCTTATACGTTCCTGTCATAGAGACTTCTCTATACTTTAACGTTCTCTGCATCACATTCTTACAAGAAATCAAATACACATACGCACTAGTGAAAGAGTTTCTTCCTAACAAGTGCAAAAACATTTCTGCTTTAAGGTCTATGTAGGTGTGTATGTATATATGTATACCAACTTTAATTACTAGCATGCATACATACACACATACCTACTTGCATTCTAAACTTCCTACAAAATAATTGTATTCATGTGTAACTATGTACATCCATGCACGCGCAAACATACATGCATACATAGGTATATGCGCGAGCACAGCGCTTCCTTCTTGCTTCCGTGTACTTTTGCCTTCCACCTGTCGATATTCCTAATATTGTACTTAAAAAACACAATAATTCGATAGACGCAAAAGCAGCACCAAGCGCAACGCGATGGCCGCTTTGCAACCACACATCCCAAAATTTTCCAGAACACAACAAAAACAGCGCACTCTCTTCAGGCCTCAATATTCGTATGTCGTCCAAGCCCAAAATCTAAGCCTAGCGACTCAAAAAACAAAATACCTCCGTAGACGCGACGGCGCTGATCATTTTAGAAATTATTTTGAAATTTTTATTGAATTTTTGTCATGTCGAGTGGCCGCGGCTCCGTATACATGTATGCACCCTTATATGTACGTAAATATTTCTTCCAGCCGCAGCTGCTGTGAGTCAATTGTTCGCAAAAGCGTAAGTAACAGGTAAAAGGCACAAAAAAACAGCAAGTAGTATATGAAAAAGTTGTGGCCCGGACATTTCGATACTAGGGAAAATTTCTAAACCATTATTTTTACTTCTCGCGTGGTATATAAATATAAAATTTACATATTCCATTAAGTATGTGGTTCTCCAATTGATAAAAAGTGCACAAAAGCATATGCATATTAGCAGAAAAAAAATAAACTTAATAAGAGTGCGGCTTTATTGTAGGCTACTGTGGAGACATTCAGCCTGCTAATGAAGCACAAGGTGCCAAACATTTAATATTGAAGAAATCACTGAAGCTTCCGTGAGTTGTGTTGATGTGCAGTATTGTTCATAACAACAGAGACCGATGCCTCACATTTTTGAACCAAAAATTTTCAATCAATGTGTACTTTTTATTTCAAAGCTTTAACACTTAACACTCAACTTTAATATAAGTATTCATATTCCAAATAATAAGTTTCACTTCATACAAAAGGTCTAAAAGGGTATCTAAGTATATAATGGGGCAGTTTGGTTAACTCTTAGGTTAGGTTAGGTTAGCCTGGTTGGCAATAAGCCGCGCATAGACCTTTTGGTCCCTAGCGATACCAAATGGAGACCGACCTCTATGAATACCTGAAGTAGACATCATGTAGGATGTCAGCGCTTTTGGCGAATCTCAGTAGGGCTGGGAGCTCCGCTTTTGAGACGTCTTCCAGATCCTCAAACAGTGGGGCTCCCAGGCATTTTAGTCGCGTTTTTAATAACGCCGGACAAGCGCACAGAAGGTGTTCTAAAGTCTCCTCGACATCCTCTCTGCATTTCCTGTTGTTAATTGTTGAGTTCTTTCTTGTTCTAGAGTAGGCTAGCTCCGCGGCCTTCCCCACAGCAAAAACTTCCGCTTGGAAAATACTGCTGTGGTCTGGCGACTTGATAGGCTGCCTTATTCCTAGTTTTGAGTAGTAAAAACCCGCTCCCACTCCGTCTGGAGTTTTCGAGCCGTCTGTATAGATGTGAAAAGTTCTATGGCCAGGCTTCATGCCTTTGTGCCATCCCTCCTCTTCAATTGTAGTGCGAAACCTTCTCTCCCAATTAAAGTACGGAGCCATATAGTCCGTACCACCTGAGCTCCACTTTCCTATTGAGCTGTGACCGAAGGTTCTGCAGGTGAATACCCCCGCAGCCATTAGCCTCCTCGCGGATTTCGCTGCCAGGTTTTCCGCCATGAGGTCAATAGGTGGCATGCTGAGTATCTTTTCCAGCGCCGCCGTTGGAGTGGTCTTCATCGCTCCTGTTATGCACAGAGCAGCGAGGCATTGAATCCTTTCTAACGGCATTAAGTAAGTCAGTTTTTTTGTCGCAGTCCACCGTACTAAGGTTCCATACAGCAATATCGGTCTGACTACTGCTGTGTAGCACCAATGCATCAGAGAGGGTGATAGACCCCAAGTAACGCCCAGCATTCTTTTACATGCGTACAATGCATTACTGGCCTTCTTCACCCTCTCCTCAACGTTGTGCTTCCACAGCAATTTGCTGTCCAGTATTACTCCGAGGTACCTCGCATAGTCTTTGAGAAGTAGTTCGTTGTTGCCTAGCTTCGGTAGGTTCCACGCCGGATCTTTGTACTTCCTGGTAAAAAGTACTATGTCCGTTTTTCCGGCGTTTATCCCTAGCCCTGCGTGAGATGCCCATTGGTGTATCGTTTTGAGAGTGTTGTTCATCACATTACTGACGGTGTCCAGGTACTTTCCCGTAACTACTATAGCTATGTCATCGGCATATGCCACTAGTTTAGGTGCCCCTCCGTCAAGTTTCTTAAGAATTTCATTTGCTACAAGTAACCATAATAGCGGTGATAGTACCCCACCTTGCGGAGTACCTCTGCATGCATATTTGGTGACGCTCGCATCGTTCCACTCCGCTTTTATCTGGCTGCTAGCTAATAGCTGCCTTATCCATAGATAAACCGCGGGTTGCACATTAAGTAACTCTATGCTATTTAAAATAGCATCTTTTGTCACGTTGTTAAAGGCTCCTGATATATCTAGAAATACTCCTAGAGCATACTCCTTATATTCTAACGCCTTTTCTATGTTTAGTATAAGTGGGTGAAGTGCAGTTTCAGTGGATCTGCCTTTAGTGTAAGCATGCTGCGCCTTGGATAATTCGTCCGGCGCAATTGTGTCTCTAATGTATGTATAGAATCTTCTCTTACGTTTTCAGGAGAAATGAGGTCATACTAATGGGCCTGTATTCCTTTGAGTAGAGAGGGTTGCTTTTTCCCGCTTTTGGAATAAACACAACTCTCGCTTCTCTCCACAATACAGGAACGTAGCTGAACCTCAGGCATCCCCTGAATATCGTTCTTAACCATGGTACCACAAGATAGCTTGCCTTTTGGAGCATGGCTGGGAAGATTCCATCCAGTCCTGGCGATTTATATGGGTCGAAACTTTGTATAGCCCATTCTATTTTGTTGTTTGTAATTACGTTCATCGGGATTTCGTGCACAATATCTCCTCTAGGTTCGAGATCTGCAGTGTCCGCACACCCTGGAAAGTGTGTACTGACTAGGTCTTCTAGAGAGTCCTCACAGCTGTCAGCCCACTCCCCGTTAGTTTTTCGTATTGTTCTTGGCATAGACGGATTCTTGGATAACAGTTTCCTAAGTCTAGCCACATCGTTAGTGTCTTCCATACTGCTACAGAAGTCTTTCCAAGATTCTCTCTTGGCTTTACGTATCTCTTTCTTGTATACTTTTAGCAGATCCTTATACTCTTTCCAACAGAACTCATCGTCAGCTACTTTGGCTAATCTATAGAATTCATGTACTCTACACCTTTGTGCTCCTAATTCCCTGTTCCACCAAGGAGGCTTCACCTTGCGTCTATTACGTGTTGGAGGGCAGGATCTTTTAAAGGCTTTGACAAGAGTAGTTGTAAACAATTCAACCCCTTTCTCAAGCGCGATGTTTGACTTGTATTTCCGGGGTATTATTGGTGTTTTTGATAGTATATCCCTATACAAGTCCCAGTTCGTATTCTTAGGATTTCTAAAGGATGTAAGCTTGTTTTTTGAGCGGAATATCACCTGAAAGCTTATGTATCTATGATCAGAGAATGAGGGCCTACTCAATACTTCCCATTCCTGAACCATAACATGCCTGCTTGTGTAGAGTGTTAAATCGAGTACATTCTTCGAGGTTGGTCCCACATATGTTGGTTCCTCACCTCTATTAGCTATTTCTAGACTACTCTGAAGAATATAGGTAAATAGTGGCTCACCTCGGTCGTTTATGTCTGTACTTCCCCATTCCGTTCCTACCACCAGAGCATGCTTTTTCTGGCAGCTGTTTCTACCAGCTTCCGAAGTTCCGTCTGTGGTGCTTCCTCATCATGTGGCATATAGCAGGACCCAAAGAGTAGCGTCTCATCCTTGCAGCCCTCCAGCGCCACCACTGTCAGATCGTCTGAAGAGAGATTATTATCAATATAAGAACATATACTTTTTTTGACCATTATCGGTGTTCTTACCTTATTTTTTACAATCGGGATGTATGTGTTGTAGTTTTGTGACTTTAGACCGGAGACTATGTTGCCCGACGCTATCCATGGTTCCTGGACTAGAGCCACATCGTAGCCGACTCCCTCTATGTTGAGCAGGAGCTCGGCTGAGGCGTTCTTACTTTTGTGGAGGTTTATCTGAAGGACTTTCAGCATCTGGCCTCAGTACCTTCTCGGGGTTGGATACTACCTCCAAGTCCCCTTCTCCACTTCTTGTATATTGAGGGAGGCTTCCAGGATCTCTTCTATGCCGAGATCCTTTTCCACCTCCCCCGCAGCGAGCGTGTTGTGGTTGTCGTCTGCCGGGTTGCGCTTTTTGACGCGAAGGTGCACGCTACCAACTAACCAAGCCATCCTCCCGAATCGCGCGTAAAGCAGGTTCTCTGCCGGCTTGTTGATTTGGATAATGTAATCCTGGCCACCATCAGCAGTTGCTGGTTTTGCCACGCTCAACACTTTCCAATCGTCTGTCGGCACGTCCGTGTTTTGACGTTGTAGTAGTCGCAGCGCATATTCCGGTTTTACCACTCGCGGAATGAAAACCTTTGCCTTCGGTATTGAGGGAATGCAGCTGCGATCAGCGATTTCCAGTGATGCCCCCTCCCAAAGGCCGTGAAGCGTTTTTACCGCTTCCTTTAACCATGTGAGCGTGGGGTCATCCTTGCACTTTATGATTTTGACGCCGCTGAACCACCCTGCTCCGTCGAATGCTGGCATGGGTGCGTTCGGCTCCGCGTCCATTTTAGTAATCAAGGTTTCCAGCAGCTTCATTTCCACTACCTTCCACCGTTCCTGCGACATTCGCCCCAGCTGGTCGCTGCGGTCAGTGAGTGCCACTATGAGGTGTCTCTTGGCAATTTCACTGGCCGCTACCGCTGCTTTCGACGTCGTAGGTCTATCGTCTCCGTTTTTAGGTTAAGCCGTCTCGCGCCTGTGCTTCTGCTTTTTTGATGGCCCTGAGGCCTCACTATCCGCAGAACGCTGCCTCTTGATGGCTAGCTCTTCTTCGATTTTGTTCGCATATTTCGGGTTCGAGGCTGCGAACATTGGCTTTGCGGCGTAGAAGGCCCGGCCATTTTTGATCTCCTCTCTGACCCAAGCCAACCGTTCCTCCTCTTGCTTCGTCAGGTTGGACTTGCTGCCAAATCGGTCACAAACTTTGGCCGCAGCCTTGTATCGGGCTTTGGCCTTCAGCTTCTCTTTATCAGGCTTGATCCTTGGTCTGTTCTTGCTATCCGAAGCAGCACCATTGGACCTAACCGGAGAACGCAGAAGAGCCTCTTCCTCAGCTGTGTTGGTGCTCCCGACGCTTTCGTGGTCCGAGTCTTCGTTGACAACGGCACCTACGCGCTGAAGAGCGTTCTGTGTGTGTTTGGCAGTGGAATTGCGACCACTGTAGCCTGCTCCCGCTACAATGGAAGTTTTGTTGCTTACATTTTTTTCCGTATTCATCTTTTTCGTACGACCTCCTGTTCGACGAGGCGAGCGCAGTGGTCTATTTATATAATGGGGAATTCAAAACGGTCCACCACGGCAGCGCCCCATACCGTGGCAAGGCCACAGTTACTTCCTAAGGCGGCCCGGTGTTAGGAAGGCGCCGTTGAAATACAGCCGGTCTGGTGAGCCCCCTGGCTGCAAACCATCCAATGGGCACGGTGTCGCATAACACCCTGGATTAGGGGGTGGGCTAGGAGAGGAAATAACGGGATGTAAGGGGTTTGGGGATGACAAAGGGATCTTCGTCGGTACGGTGATCTTCGCATGGTGGTTGGGTGGCCACCAGGTTCGCCGTAAAGCGAATGGATGGCTAGCCAATCTCCATATGAAGCTTCCCTCTTAGTTCGTGTTGGGTTGGCCCCCATGCTATGGGGGTCAGACCACCACTTAAGCCTCATCCCCGCGTCAAGGAGACCAACATGATGAAGTTGGTTTACGCTTCATAATTTATAATTTCCGGCACATTGCTGTGCCTTTGAATGCGCGCGGATCCCTTTTTAGCATTTTTAGCGAAGCACGCATATTATCATCATCACTATCCTCATCTAACTGCACATTTTTGTTGTAGCCATGGTAAAGTTCTGATAGTTTCCCCTTGTCGGTGTGATATTCTATCTCTCTTTTACCAATAGCAATTTCTTATAACGGAAAAATATATCTACTATGCTCTAAACTACTCATTTTCGTCATCAAAAAGTAATCAGCACAAACTCCTCAATAACTCCTCATTTTCGTTAAAAAGTAATCAGGCTGAGGAGTTTCGTTAAATTGTTTTATTTAGAAATTATAAAATTTATATTTTTCATTGAGATTTGAACTCACGAATTTTCAATATTTTTTTTTACATTAAAAAACTTGCACACACCAGTGTTTCATGCACTGAGATTCTAACTCTCAAATTTTTAAGTCTTAGCCAAGCATCTACTCGCTCGGCTATAACAATTATACAACAAACACAGCTAAATTTCACACTAGAACTTTTTTCAGAGCACCACATTATTTCGTTAAAATTAAAATGTTTTATTTAAAAAAAAATTTTTTTTTTTTTTCGAACTCCATTTATTCCATACAATCTGTCATAACAATAACAATAAGTACTATTTTTACCTACAATTTAAATAAGAATAGCTTAGAGTAAGAATTCCCAGTGGAATTCGTTACTTAATAATGAACAACACATAACATATATGTACATATATTATACAATTTTACAACTTTTGCATTTACGTATTTTACGGTTTAAATCTTTGCATTAAATCGTTAGGCTGACATTTTTTTAATCTTGAGGAGTAGCTTATCTTGGAAAGGTTATTTGCTCGATTATTCGGATGAGTGGCAAGTCGGTTGTTGTATCTCTGGCTGAGGTTGTGTATTTCTTCGAAAACTGTCGTAACTTTTAGGTCACGCTGCAATATCTCGTTTCGTACAAGCCATGGCGCATTGGCACACATGCGGAGCACCTTTGACTGAAATCTTTGCATGATTTCTAGATTTGATTTTGCTGCTGAGCCCCATAATTGAACGCCATACGTCCATATCGGTTTCAGAATAGCTTTGTAGATAAGCACCTTATTGTCTAGTGTAAGTGCTGAATTGTAGCCGATTAACCAGTGTAGTGATCACAATTTCAGTCCAAGTTGCTTTCGCATTAAAAATATATGCGATCGCCAAGTAAGACGCCGGTCTAATAGAATACCTAAATATTTGGCATTATCTGTTTGTGGTATTGGAACGCTGTTAAGAGATACGGCAAGACATGAGCCATTTCGAAGAGTGAATGTTATCTGGGTCGATTTGCTTTCGTTAGCTTTTATGCGCCATTTTTTCATCCAGCCGCTAACACTGTTAAGGTTTTCTTGTAGGTAATCAGAAGCAATTGAGGGAAGGGTGCTCCCGGCCATTACGACAGTATCTATCATCTGCATACGTGGCTGTATATGTGTTCTTTGATAGTGGAAGATCTGCCGTGAACAAAGTGTACAAGACGGGGCCTAGAACACTTCCTTGTGGTACACCTGCTCTGATTGCGTGAAGGTTAGTGGTTTCGTTGTTTACTTTAACAAGAAAATGTCTATTTTGCAAATATGATTTTATGAGCATATAACAGTTGTGCGGTAAGCCCTGCTTAAGCTTGTATAGCAGGCCTTCATGCCAGACTTTAGCGAAGGCTTGCGTTATATCTAAAAATGCCGCTGTACAGAATTGCCGCCTCTCAAGTGCTTGTCTAGCAAAATCATACACACAATTAACTTGCTCTATGGTGGAGTGATACTTACGAAAACCAAATTGGTGGGCTGGAATGAGATTTCTTTGCGCAATTATTGGATTTATCCTTTTTAAAAGCAGCTTTTCGAAGAGCTTGGAGGCAACAGGCAATAGACTTATTGGCCTGTAATTGGATACCACGCTCGGGGTCTTCCCTGGCTTTTGTATAAGGATGATTTCAGCAACTTTCCATTGAGTTGGGAAATACTCTTGTTTTATCATCGCGTTAAGTATAATGGTGAGGAATTTGTATCCACATTTGGGCAGTTCTTTTAAAACCTTACTAGTTATTAGATCGTAACCTGGCGCCTTTTTGGTTTTGAGAGTTTTGGTTGCTGCGTATCTAACTTCTTTCCAGGTAAATCGTACAGTCGGAAAATCCATTTGAAACGGAGCTGAGAGAAATTCGTTAACTTCTGAGTCTACCTCCGCACTTTGACTCGGAAATGGTTGGAAAACATTTGATAGATGGTTGGCAAACTCTATTGCTTTTTGTTTATCAGTTTTTGCCCAATCTCCATTACACGTTTTTATCGCTGCGTTGTGAGGCGTTGGTTGTGAGATCTTTTTCGTTACCTTCCAGAGTGAGTAGTCAGTAGCTTCCGTAGGTGACAAGTTGGATAAGTATTCATGCAGTTCTGAGTTTTTTGCGTCTCTTATAGTGTTTTTTAATTGTTTTGTGAGCTTATTTAGTTTTTTTTGTCGTTCCAGTTTCTGGTGCTTTGCCATATGCGCCGAAGCTTGCGTTTTTCTGATATTAAAATTTTTACGTGATCGTTAATGTGCGCTTCAGCGTGAGTGTGCTTAATTTCCGGCGTAGCTGTCCACGCAGCTCTTTGAATGCAGTTGTTGAAAATCTCAACGGCCGTGTCCAGATCAGAGTTGGATTTTAGTGGAATATTTAGGCACAGTGTGTCCTCGACTAGTTCTTTAAAGTATTCCCAGTTTGTCATTTTATTGTGTAGCTTTGGTATCATTTCCTTTTTTTGAAAACAAGAGTTTATTGTTAACAGCAAAGGTGAGTGGTCTGATGAGAGATCTAGACATGTGTCTATGGAGACCTGATTTTTAGATACACCTTTGCATATGCAAAAATCTATAAGATCCGGTGTTTTATTTGGGTCACTAGGCCAGTAAGTGGGTTGTCCTGTTGAGACGTGGAATAATTTATTGACCTGCATTGCTTTGAGGAGTTCGCGCCCTCTTGGAGTTATTAAGCGTGAGCCCCATTGCGGATGTTTCGCATTGTAGTCGCCACCTGCTATAAATCTAGGTCCCAACGATTTGAAATACCTTTGGTATTCAACGCTTTTTATTGATTGATTTGGAGTGCAGTACACAGAAGCAATCACAAGAGAGCTCTTTCCATCTGTGACTGTTATAGCAGTCGACTGTAGATTGTAATTTTTAGTGTGTCCATGAACCATATGCGCAATATTATTTTTGATTAAGATGGCTGTGCCTCCTCTTGCTGTACCAGCAGGATGATTTGTGTGGTATAAATCATATTTTGGAATTTTCACGTAACATTTGTCTGTCAAGTGTGTTTCAGATATTAACATTATGTCAATATTTTTATCTGCTAGAAATACTTCCACTTCATAGCGGTGTTGGATGAGCCCATTGGCATTCCAAATTGCAAGCAGCAGTGGCCTATTCATTTTGGAACATTCGGAAGCATGGCTGTAAGCAGATTGAGTACAATACCCATCTGTTCGACTAGAGTTCTGACCATTCTTTTCAGTTCTTCTATTTCATTATTAGTTTCTTTCTGAACAGTACCTTTTTCAGTAGTTGGTTGTGGTTTTTCTTGTGCTCGATTATTGATTTTCAGAGCTTCCGCGTAGGACAGCGTGTTTTTTGTTATTGCGGGTTGCGAGATTTCGGAGTTATGCACAACATTTGGCAGCTCTTTTTTTCGCAGCGTTGGGTACGTTCTTCGTTGCAGGTCTTTGTAAATAGTGCAACCCTTGTAATTAGCGGGATGGTTACCATCACATAGCACGCATTTAACTTCCTTTGAAATACCCCTTTTTGGGCAGTCAATGGTTAAGTGATTACCAACGCATTTAACGCATTTTGGACTACGATTGCAAATGTGCTTTGTATGCCCGTAGCGTTGACATCTTGTGCATTGTGGACTTTCGCGCCGTTTTCTTGGTGCTTCAAATTTAATTTTTGTATAAAGCAGATTATCGCATGCATATAACTCTTTATTTTTGTTGCCTGCTTTGAGGCTAATGTAGAACATTGGAAGCGGTTTTTTTGTTTTCCATTGACGCATATTGCAAATATTTACCACTTGGTGGCCGAGGTTTTCTATTGCTTCACGAATGTCGTCTGTGGGTGTCGATGAATGCATACCCATTAAAGTTACGTTCTTGTTTTAATTTATATGTAAGGAATTCAGTTTTCTTTTCCGCTAGGGCCGCAGTTATTGCAGTGTATTGTTTTGCTGACTGCGGTTGGATTTTAACCTCGCTTCCTCCAGTAACTTTTAATACGAAGCCATCTACGGCAACATTTAAGAGTAGGTCTTGAAGTGGCTGGATGTTGCTCACTCCAGATACAAATATCGGTGGGGGCCGAAAATTATAAAATTTATATTATTGTGTTTTCATTGAGATTCGAACTCACGAATTTTCAATATTTTTTTGTTTTCATTAAAAAAAAATTTTCACACCAATTCGGTGTTTCATCCTCAGAGATTCGAACTCTCAAATTTTCAAGTCTTAGCCAAGCATCTACTCGCTCGGCTTTAACAACTATGAAACAAATACAGCTAAATTTCCCACTAGAACTGTTTTCAGAGCAGCCACATTATAAGCATACAAATGAGTTGCCTTGGCGTTTAAAGTACAGTAGAAATATTTTTCACTTATATAAAATTCCTATTGGTAAAAGAGAGATAGAAGTCACACCGAACAGGGGAAAATAATATCAAATGAAATATTTGATTTCCCCATTAAAAAATGTTGTATATGCTATTCTGATAATGAGCATGTATTAGAGACTAATAAAATATGTACTTGTAAATGTGTTGGAATTTTTGTGAAAAGTGCTCAGCACTGTCTTGTAGGGAAGAGTCCCGGTCACGTTACCGTCACGCGTAACCGTTAAACGGTCACCGAACATTGCTCATTATAATCACTTTGTTAAGGGCGTAGGGAAAATCGTGCGAAAAATTTTGTGTACGTGTGATTTTCTATCCCCTTCATACATATGGATTCGTTTCAGTGCCAGTTACATATAAACGTAGCGACAAACAAAATAACTTTTAGCGCACTGTCGACAGAATAGCGCGATAGCCGAGCCGTAGCAATGTGGAGTTTCGATCCAAGATCCTGTGTTCGAATCACAAAAAAAAAATTGTTTATACATTTATTTTATTTTGTTTTATGATATGTTTATGAGGAGCTTTTTTTCATGGCAGAAATACACTCGGTGGTTAGCCATAGCCTGCCGAGGGGCGACCGCTATTAGAAAAATTTTTCCTTAAATTTGGTGTTTTTACCGAAATTCGAACTAACGTTCTCTCTGTGAATTCTTAATGGTAGTCACGCACCAACCCATTCGGCTACGGCGTTTGTTTATTTGTACTGATGAAAAAATGAAAAAAAATATATGAATAAAGTTCGCTTACTGCTTACACATTCTCCAAAGGTGACGGAGAACCAAAAAAAAAAAAAGTCGATTTTCAAACAAATACGAGCGCATATGTGTTTGTAACATACAAAAGAGTGTGATTGTGTTAGAGTTTCGGTCACGCAGGTTTTGCTGGGAATGAAGTATGAATAATGTTATATAGAAAATAAATTTCTAAATAACAGGTATTAGAAAAACCTGAATACACTATTTTAAATCAATTCTAATTAAACCAAATACAAAAAATAAAATAAAAATATCGAGCAAAGAAAAATGTTTACAGGACTTGAACCTGAGTCAAACACGAAACAAAAACTGTGCTCACGATACGTCTTTCAGGTTTGCGCCAATCTATAATTGCTAATGAATCTTTCTAAATTATAATTATACAGAAAAGGAATTTTCTAAATATCAAATATAAAAAATCTAAACAGACTATTTCAAAGCAATTATAATTAAAATAAACTCAAAAATTTTACCAAACTTTCCTGGTATGAATTGTAAAAAAAAATTGTGCAAGGAAAAAAATATGACTTCAGGCCTGGAACCTGAATTAAATACGTGCGAAAAACAAAACGAATAATTCCGCCGACTTTAGCTTCTGCACCACAAATTAACTGCCTGCACGGCTTTCTCAATCGCAAATTTATTCGCTTCACTGTGGGCATGAAATAAGGCGAATCCCTTATTAGCGTGTTGAATTCCCTACTAAAGTGGTGAAAAATTACACGAAAGTCTCTACTAGTGTGGTAAACACAGAAAAAAATATGAAATCCTCTACTAGCGTTTTTAGCATTCTCTGGTACAAGTACATACATACGAGTACATTGGCTGTGCTCAGTTTTTGGCTTCTGTATGAAATCAAATTGACGAATAGCCGACGGCATTTTCCAAGGAATTTGCTTGTGCATTTTTATGTTCCCTGGATAAAAGTAATTTTATTCAATTTATATTTTCAAATAAAATTAAGTGAACAATCAAAGATACTAACACTAGATATAAAATGCGCCTACATTCAAAATCAAAGTAACTTTAATGTTTGTTAATTTAATTTAAAAAGAAGAATTTAAACAAAATACATTATAAAACGACCTCACATTTTGTTGTGTGTGTTTTAGTAAATTTAAAATTTCATACAAATTTGATGAAAATTTTTACTAGTTTTTCTAGTCGAAATTAATTTTAGACGAGAATACATAGAGTATACAAGTGTTTTGGTATATTTTGGTATCAATTGCATCTTCAACTCTTATAGTGTAACATACATGAGTATGTGCATACGCACTGCAGCAAACATGGCCAATCTCACGATGCATCGTCTTATCATATTTAAATACAATAATTAGGAAGTAAATACCCGGATGATCGAATTCCTGCCTAACACATGCTCAATGGATCATATGGCACACATAATACCCCAGCCTATGTACTAGGGGTGTCCTTATTTTGGGAAAGTTACTAGATCATCGTTCACCGGGTCTAATTTTTTTCCTTTTGGTGTAAAAAAAATAACTGCAAAGTTTGAAGCCGATCGGGCTTCATTTGATGGACCCGGAAATCGCTTATATCTGAAAGATCCACTAATAGGTGTAAAAAAGACGATTTTTTCACTTTTTTACTTTATTCTGTATTTTTTTGCTCATGGTTGTTGCTTTTTTTTACATTTTCTAGTAAGGGTGTTAAATAAACTCACTAAAGTTCAGAGTGTCAAGTCAGATTTCTTATAGGAACGGAATTTTTCGCGATATGATTGCACAAACTGCAACACTAATTGGAGTTCTTCTTCGTCGTTCGTCAAAATTCTGTTAAAATCTTTTATAAATTTGATGCCTCTTTCAGCTGTATCATTAACAACAAACAAATTTTGACAAAAAGTCCAACCTTCTTCGTAATCAAATGCCGTTTCCCAAGTCGATGGGTCAAACTCTAAAAACGTTGTTGACAAACCAAAGCGGTTGAAAAATTTCTTCGTATTTTCTGAAACGAAATCTTTCAAAGTGTAATTTTCAAATGTTGATAAATTAGTATATGTTCGACCGTTTTTTAATTTCACAACTGGCTCTTTGGATTGTAATTTTTCAACCATTTGGCGTTTCTCTTCGTGAGACACATCTGAATCGAAGAAGGCTAGGGCTACCAATTCTTCCGACAAATACCATAAATGATGAGTCAATTTTTTTGTAACTGCCTTTGAGATTGCAGAATCAGTTTGATCGTATTGAACAGCAGCCTTAACGAAGTTCAAATCTTGGAGAGGAGCAGCTATAGCATTCGTACATCTGAACCATGGCTTGATATAAAGTTTGATGAGAAAAATGCAAATATCGCGCAAACCATTCGCTTCTCTTTTTGTAAGCTGAAATTGTTGTCGAAATAAGAAAATCTTCAAGCAATAAATAGCTTTTGCCATCCATCGAGCGTTACTCGTTGGTCCTGGTGTACGGAAGTTGAACGGTCCTGCTCCAAGAAATGTAAGAACCAATTCGAGAAACTCTTTATAATCGTCTCGAATTTGATTCTTTGTCAACTGATCAAAACAAAATTTTTTGATGTTCTCTTGTTCAACTTGATCAATTTGCAAAAGAACCATTTTTTCGTTGAGACCACTGCAAAACGAATCCAAATCGTAACTTGTCCAAGACTTGGCAAATCTTTCAAAAATTAGAACTTCTGGTGCCGAGCTAGGTGATAATTTGACCTCAAAAACGCTCGACAGAAGAATCTCGTAAACATGATGTCGACACGATAAATCTAACAACTGACGCTTTAGTTTCTTTTCCAAGAGTACACTAGCTCCTTTTTCTGTGCCGGTATTACTTGAAGTTGTGTCAAAACATTTGCCTTGCACGTACTCCGCAATGTTCCATTTAACTAATGTCTCGTGAACCGCAGCAGCAATGTGTTCTCCACTTGACGATTCAATTTTCGGTGCTCCGAGGAACTTGGATGTCCCATTGTAGCTCACAAGAACTGCTATGCGCTCAACTTTGAGTCTACCAATCAAATCTTGTAGTAGTTTGCCATCCCAATGAACAACTAATGATCCAACGGTATTTATCTAAAAAATTTATTTTAAAATGAAAAATTGAAAACCCAATAAAAATTAAATATAAGCTGAAGTTTTAATTACGTTGTCGGGAAACCGAGCCATCACATCTTTTGTATCTTCCAATCGATGTTCCAGGCGAGCGCGATGAATAGTTGAACGGTTGATAGCTAACTCTTCAGCCCGTATTCCAAATGCTTCAGCAGCTGCAATGGGGATATGCACGGCCATACCATCCGAAACTTTAGCATTATCAAGTGCAGCAGCCAATCTTGCTGTGTTGAATTCTTTTCGGCCTCTTTTTTTGGCGGATGTTGCGTTACCAGCTACTTTCTCTGGTTCCCAGTCATCGTCAATCGGTTCATTTTCTTCATCAATCGTTTCACAAAATGGCATTTCAGCATCTTCATCATCACAATTCACGACATCTGAAAAAATTCACAATCAAATATGATTTTTGAAATTATGACATATTGCAATAAATTACCTGAAGATCTAGCCATCTCTTCCTCGCGTTTTCTTTTACGCGCTTCTTCTTTTTCTTGTCGTTCTTGCGTACGTTTTTCTCGCCCAAATAACTTCATATCGACACCAACCATGCAGCCTGGACGACCTTTTTGTCTTTGCAATTTTAAAAATTCTCTGTCCTCTTCAATTCGAATTTTTTCCAACGCATCACCGATGGCAATATCAAACAAATCATCAAGATTTTGAGTAAATTGTTCGGCAACTTGCTTTTGTGCATTTGACCTTTTATCTGGGACAGTTCTTTGTATGTTTTTCCATTGGTCGTAAACTTTCATCAGCTTTTTCACACACTTATCATCATTAATAATTGGAATGCGAGCTTGTTGCCAAAATATTACAGCTGCACTTATGGTCAATTTTGCACTGTCTTTTGCAGTAAGTCCAACAAATCGCATATTATGGAACATCACTTGTAACACTTGTTTGATGCACGGAAGTTTGGCGCCCGTGATCTGATGCGCAGTGTTGCCGATCAAATCAATGTTATTCAAATTTTTCACAGATCTTCTACTTGAATGACTTGAGGTCGATGGTTTATCCGACATGGTGATATTTTTTTTGCCATATGTTCCAAATAAACTTCGCAGAAAGCACTTGATGTGTGATGCAGCACTTATACGACACAGGGATAAACTTTTTGTCAAAATATCAAAGTCGCTTTGAAGCCGCTGCGCATAATATCATTTATGGGAGAGAAGACTCGCGCGGCCACCTACCGGCGTGGCGCCGAGTCGCACACGACCCTTGCGCGGGGTTGGCTGACATGCAGGACGATTTAGTGGAAAAGGGAAAAATACGTATATATTTGAAAAAATGTAGGATTGAAAAAAAAATATAATTACATATATTTAAAAAAACCCCAACAAGAAACGATACGAAATCGACTATATTTTCATTTGACATGCTGTAAATTTAAATGAAAAATGTTCCTGTTAGGTGGTTTTTTTGTAAAATATATTTGAAATGAAATGTAATAATATTTATTCAATGTAATTTAATAAAAAAAAGCAACAACCATGAGCAAAAAAATACAGAATAAAGTAAAAAAGTGAAAAAATCGTCTTTTTTACACCTATTAGTGGATCTTTCAGATATAAGCGATTTCCGGGTCCATCAAATGAAGCCCGATCGGCTTCAAACTTTGCAGTTATTTTTTTTATACCAAAAGGAAAAAAATTAGACCCGGTGAACGATGATCTAGTAACTTTCCCAAAATAAGGACACCCCTACTATGTACGTACATATTTGTGTTCTGAAATTCTAGCAAAACTATGCTTTTAATATACACATATGCATGTACATACAACCGCACACACAGGACACTCACTTTATTCCTCTAAATGCGTATGTCGTTCAAAGCTAAAATCCTATGCCTAGCGACTACAAGAACAAAATGCATTAATAGGCGCAGCCGCAGCGGCCATAATTCTAGTTCCCATAGTGCTGAACAGTCTGAAGTAGTCGCGGCGGCGCCGAACTGTTTCAACTATTGTACTGAACAACAAAAACTTATCATAAAAAAATTCATTGATAAATTCGAGCTCATAGTTCTAAGATCAAAGTACTTTCATTCATAAAACGACTCGCCCTTATGCCAATTTTCTCGACCATTCGAAAATAGTCAATATTGAACGTAAATATGTCTTGTAAATCACAGTCACCGACAAGCATTCACCGCGAACGGTTACCAACGCTCCTCGGCTATTAATATTTACAGTGTTTCACATTATTGCTCAGTGCCTAAACAGCAACCTAGTGTTATTGTGCTATTTGTGTTATCTTTGTGCTAAATTTACTCAAATTTACCCACTTTCACCGTACACACACTTAACAACCGCAGACAATCAACATAATTCAGTGTCAAATGGCCCCTGGGGCCACCAACCTTGGGGATAATAGGTTTGCTCTATTATCCCCCAGCCCCCGAGCAAAAAGAAAAAAAAAAAACCAAACCGAAAATCCATTTCCAGAATTTCCTGAACTCCCGGTCACCAAAAAAGATGATCCAAAGTTCATCATAGTGAAAACCGGCGACCCAAAAAAAAAACCTTTCAGCTTACTCCATCTTCGCGATCCACAAATCCTTACTGGCTATATGCAGAGACATAAACAAGATAATCCCAGTTTCGGATGGAAGCTTAATACTTTTAGTGAAAAACCAAACAAACGCAAAAAAATTCCTAAATGCCAAGACTCTCCCTGGTATATGCGCAATTTTTTTTTAATTTTTTTTATTACAAACATTTAACTATATATAGGTATACAATGTTTGTTGACACTACAACTAGTTTAAGGGAAACTAACAAGCAGTATGATTTTAACAATTATGTGGGGGTTTTATGAAGAGAATTTTAAAATCTCTTCTTTACATTAACTACCGATAAGATCATATGGTTTTTTTCGCTCTAGTCGTCGGGTTAGGCCTGCGGTGTTGAGAAGTTTGCTGGCTTCCTCGTTAATGTGCCTCTGGAGCCTCATAGAGTGGGCTTCTGCTTGTATTTTAATAACTTCAGCGACCGTAGGAATGCAGAGGTCACGATGAATATCTGCAGTGCGAACGTACCAAGGTGCGTTGACAATATTTTTGATAATTTTATTTTGAAATCGTTGAATTATGTTAATATTACTTTGACTGGCACAGCCCCAAATTTGAGCGCCATAAGACCACACGGGTTTGATAATTTGATTGTATATCATTATTTTGTTATATGTATATGGAGAGTTTTGAATTCCGTCCAATGAGCCAGTTCATTTTTAATATTTTCAAATTAAGTTTGCTTCGTTTTATTTTTATATGCTCCTTCCAACGTAGCTTAGCATCGAGGGTTATACCAAGATATTTGGCAGTATTTGCGTATGGAATTGGAGCGCCTAGTAGCATTATTGGGTGATGGTTTACTTTTTTATTCGTAAAGGTCACATGAATTGATTTGTTACTATTTAATTTTATTCGCCAAATTTTCGTCCATTTTTCTACTGCGTTTATAGCAGTTTGAAGTTTAGTTGCAGCTACTTCGGCTATTTTTCCTGTTGCGAGGATTGCTGTGTCGTCAGCAAAGGTGGCGATCATAGTGCTTGGAGGTGTTGGTATATCTTTCGTATATATAAGGTAAATAAGGGGTCCAAGGATACTTCCTTGCGGCACGCCAGCGTTTATTTTCTGCAATTTGGAATACTCATTCCCTTGTTTTACGCGAAAATTCCGTTCAGTTATATACGATTTCATAAATGCACTATATTGAAGTGGCAAGCATGAGTTCAATTTGTTGTTAAGGCCTTCATGCCAAACCTTGTCAAATGCTTGCGCGACGTCCAGGAAGACTGCTGATCATATGTTATTCTCTTCGAACGATTTTTCTATTTCAGCTGTAATTCTGTGCACCTGATCTATGGTGTAGTGTTTACAGCGGAATCCAAACTGGTGTGAAGGTATCAGGTTGCGAAATTCAATTATTGGTTTTAAGCGATTTAGAATGAGCTTTTCTAGTAGTTTTGAAATTTGTGGCAACAAGGAGATTGGGCGGTATGAAGAAACAATATGTGGATCCTTTCCTAGTTTGGCAATCATAATCATCTCTGCAACTTTCCACAGGCTTGGAACATACTGGAGTCGGACCGACGAATTGAATAGATTGGCTAATTTTACTAGACTTTTGTTGGGTAGTTGCTTTAATACTTCCGCTGTGATTAAATCAAATCCAGGTGCCTTTTTGTCTTTTAGTTGCTTGATTTCTCTTTTCAGTTCGCTCACAGTTATATGTGGGATTAGAGTTGTTTCTTGATCTAAGGAGGGATATAAGTCATCGGATTGGCTCTCGTTCGGTTATTATATTATTATATTCGGATATCTTGTGTAAACTTGAAAACTGCTACTTCTAGTTGTTCCTCTGTTGTGATCGAGGAATTATTGCATGTATTGCCTTGGATGACTTTTTTAAAGAATTTCCAATTTGTGTGTTTATTGTATAGAGTTGGTGGTTGGTCTTTTTCGACAATTGCTTCGCTGATTGTTAGATATATTGGGGAATGATCTGAGTTAAGATCAGTTCCCTCACTGATTTGAACATAGTTGTGTGATATTTTGTTTACTAAGAAAAAAATCGATCAAGTCCGGGGTTTTGTTGACATCTGTTGGCCAGTAGGTTGGTTTAGCTGTTGATAGAAACTCACAGCCCGTTTCTTGTGCTGCTTTATATAGTTCCCGTCCTTTTGTCGTAGTTAAGCGCGACCCCCAGATGGTATTTTTCGCGTTGAAGTCTCCACCCATTATAAACTTAAATTTATGCATATTTTTAAGTTCTTTAAATTTGCCTGAGGGGATAGAGTACCTCGGTGGGCAGTATATAGCAGTGATTGAGAGAGGCTGGTTTTTTGTTTTAATTGTGTTAGTGGTAGTTTGAAAAATATCAGCACTTATATAAGGTTCTTCGTATTGATCAATGTTTTTCTTTACAATTATGGCACTACCACCTCTTGCACAATTACTCGGGTGGACGGTATGATAAACGTTGTAGTATTTAAATTCTATATGGGATTGTCTAGTGAAGTGTGTCTCAGATATTAGATATGGTTATGGATATTAGGTATATGCGAAATAACGGCAAAATACTACGAAGGACTCAACAGCGTCAAAGGAACGGTTTATGCTCCATTCCTAAATAACATGCCAGAAACTGAAATCGTAGAAGGATTAAAGGAATACAACGTCACAAATGCATACAAATTCCAACGCACAACCGATGGAACCTTGAAACCAACCGGAGTCGTCCTCCTCACATTCGACAGTTACCATCTACCCGACAAAATAAACATCGCATGGGTCAACACAACCGTCAGGCCTTATTACCCCAACCCAATGCGCTGCAAAATATGCCAAAGAATTGGGCACACCCAAAAACATTGTAAAGGCTTGTGCCTCGTGCAATTTACCTCCCCACGTTCCAGAACCATGCACAAGAATCTACTGTGCAAACTGCGCTGGAGATCACACAGCAACATTCAACTCTTGCCCGAAATACCTACAAGCAAAAGAAGTGCTTATAATAAAAACCCAAGAAAAATGCTCTATGCGCGAACCCAACAAAATTTACAAGTCCCGCAATCCAATACAGGTCAGCTCCACATCATACGCAAGCGTCGCTTCAAAAAGCAACGTACCTGAAGAAAAAAAAAATGTAAAACAAAATACCATCATCCCTTCAATAATAACCAAAAATAACACAGAAAACCTATAATCAACAAAAGAAACCAAAACAAACACCAACCAACAAAAACAACACCACAATCACATCTCATCTACCATTCCCCACATGCCTACCGGCAAACGAAACACATGGAACCTCAAATGCAAATTACAAATACCCATCCCCTATTATCTCACCAAACTACACTACCTGCGAAACAAGTAAAAGTAGTACCATGGAAATCCACACGTTTTCACAACAACAAACAAACAATACACTCCAGAGCTTCATCTGCGACCACAAACAACAACATACTAGCTACATCTCCAACAATGGCAACATCCGAAGAATACCTAGACAAAGCAACAACGCTCAGTAAGGACCAAAACTCCACCTCGTTCACACAATAACATATTTACATACAAATTATTATTTACATACACACAATTTCCACAAAAATCTGTACAAAATATATCTATCACCACACACACATACACTTATCCATACATACTAAGCTCAGCCACTAAAATTAGAGTATTTTTATATCATCAGTATGTTACTTGCTGTATAGCCTACATTATGTACCATAACAATGTCTGTTAAAATTGCACAGTGGAATATCAAAGAATACTTTAACAATTACAATGAGCTAGATCTCTTAGTCAAAGACACGAAATCTCATCTGATATGTCTCCAAGAAACCCATGTCCCCCACCACATTAAACACGCAGTCACACCAAAAAACTATACAGGGTACTTCAACAACAGCCAATGCAATAACACTTCTAAGCAAGGAGTGGCCATTCTTATCAAGCGCGATATACCCCACAGAATAATATTCCAAAATTCCATGCCTTTATCCATAGCCATCGAATTCCATCTTTCCCCGTCATTCACAATAATCAACACCTACATACCTCCTAATCAAAAATTCTCTGAGAGTGATATTTTCCCTCTGCTATCCCACACCCACAATTCCACATTACTTCTAGGTGATTTCAATGCCTGGAGCCCATTATGGGGCTCTCCAAAACCAAACCCTCGCGGTATAACGATGGAAAATATAATCTTAACAAAAAATTTTGTCATCTTAAATGACGGATCTCCAACACACCTTTCTACACACAACACTTTCACACACATTGACCTTACGCTAGTTGACGCCAATCTAAGTCCTCGATGCACTCGGCAAGTACTCGAAAGCCTATATGGAAGTGGTCATTACCCAATACTTTGTGAAATACAAACCAACTCACCTCCCTGTAATCTCAAAAAATTGCCAAAATTTAAAACAGACGCCGCCAATTGGCAACTGTATCAATCCCTCTGTGAAAGAAACTTCGGTAACTGGAACTCCACCAACGTCCACCAACATGCATCAAAAATTACAAAAGCCATCAAAATTGCTGCCAATATAGCTATCCCACAGAGTAATACCTCGCACATCAGAAAATATTCAACATGGTGGAACAAAGACATAAACACTCTTCGTACCAATAAACAAAAGCTTTGGCAAATATACAAATCCACCCCCTCCCTCCCCAACTTAATAGAGTACAAAAAAGCTAACGCACTGTTCAAAAAATCCGTCAAAATTGAAAAAAGTTCATCAATCACAGCATTCACAAAAAAAATAAACCCTACCTCCACACCAAAAAAAATGTGGGCCTACATAAAGTCTCTTATAGGCATCCCATCAATTCCCATTACAACAATCCGACTCCCAAACAACAAGATACTTTCCAGCTCTTCGGATATTGCCACCGCCTTCGGAAAAACTTGGTCAGATTACGCAATGGACTCCAACTTCCCATTAAATTATATCACAAACAAAAGATCAATACTATCCCAAACATATAACCCTCATAAACTAACAGGCGATGCACAAAGCCTAGAAGTTGATTTTAGTCCAACAGAACTACAACTTTCCCTGCAACACGCCAAAGGCAAGTCACCCGGTAGAGACAGAATATCCTACCCTAGGCTATACAACCTGCCCATTTCTTGCAAACAATCTCTGTTATCCCTCTATAACAAAATCCTACAGCACGGCTGCTACCCACACCCATGGCTTTCAGCCACAATAATTCCTATACCAAAACCTAATAAGCAAACAAACAAAACCGACGGGTACAGACACATTTCCCTTTTATCCTGCATGGGCAAAACTCTAGAAAAGATGATCGCCAAACGCCTAATGTGGTTCATAACAAAAAAAAATCTCATCAGTCACAAACAAATCGCCTTCAAAAAACAACATGGCACTCTGGACGGACTCCTCCCACTACAACACTTCATTGCAGACTCCCTAACAAAGATAAACCACGTCACAATCTTGGCTACATACTTTGAAAAGGCCTTTGACCGCATCGGCGCCCATATCGTTATCGAACAGCTAACATCCTGGGGAGTTGGACCAAAGATATACAATCTCATAAAATCATTCCTCACAAATCGTAAGTTCTATACACGAGTAAACGATTTTTCCCCCCATATACTCACTTGAAAACGGTATTCCACAGGGCTCCCCCCTCTCCGTAGTTCTCTTTATTATAGCCTTTGAACAGTTAAATAAAGTCACATCCGTGCACAAAAGTTTAGACTTCAGAATATATGCCGACGACGCTTTCTTCTATACAAAATCTAAAGACATAAACAACGTACAAAGAACTCTGTCGAAATTGCTGGAAGATATTAACTCCTGGGGACAATACTCAGGAGCGATCTTAGCACACGACAAATGCAAAATTCTACACATTTGTCGAAAATCCAACTGCCCCCAGCTACAAGTAAACACGATGAATACAACCATAGAAAATGTCAATTACCTGAAAGTGCTGGCCATCATTTTCGATACCAAGTACACATTCAAAGAACATTGTATCTACCTAAAAAAACCTTATAGCCCGACTTAACATAATCAAATACCTTACCTCAAAGCACCCACATATTCACACCAACACACTTGTGAACATAACCAGGTCATTGATTCTATCCAAAATAGACTACGGTCTTCCAATATATGGAGGATGCGCCAGCTCTCATCTTAAACTTCTCATTAAACCTTATCACACGGCAGTACGCAGAAGCGTGTACGCTTTCCCAACATCTCCAATTAAATGCGTCCTCGCCGAGGCCGGGCTGCCATCTATCCTTGAACGATACAAAACGGCCACTTTGAGGCTCATTCCGAAAATATTGACCACAACCAACAGACCTCTATTTGATACCTTGAAAAACGCTTCCATGCACAAAGGAACTTACAAAATAAAGTCCGCGATACGACATTGCATCTCCAACCTTAACGACCTGGATATAAAAATACCTCCAACCTGTTCGACGGTAAGCCGCCAGGCGCCATGGCTCCTACATCCGAACTCAATCAATCATAGTCTTCATTCCTTCAAAAAAAATAACACCAGTCCTGAAACATTTAAACAGCTGTATCGTGAATTAGTCAACAAGAAAGATTTAGCCAATAGATCCCTATTATTTACCGATGGGTCCAAAATCGACCACAGTACAACTTTTGCTGTCGTTGATAACAACGGCAAACTATTAACAGGTGGTCGACTACTAAGTTACAGCTCTATCTATTCATCAGAAGCCTTCGCAATTCAGAAGGCAGTAACCCTCGCATCTAATATAAAAGGCAAGTTCGCAGTCTTCACCGATAGTTTCTCTGTCCTCCAAAGTCTGGACAATATTCACAACAGTAATCAAACAATCTCCCAAATACGCGACCATTTAATAAAAAAACCTGGCAAAACAAAAATAATATGGGCCCCAAGTCTCAAAGGTATTACCGGAAATGAACATGACGACTCTGCAGCCAAAAGTTTACACCTCTCTCCCGTCATCACGTTCAACCCCCTCATGCAAAAAGACATCCGCAAGCTTATCACTCATTACCTCTACTTACAGCAACACAACACCTGGACTCATTTCAACCACCCTTACACTAACCTCAACCCTGAATGCAAAAAGTCAATTTTCCCATCTACACTATCGAAAACGCGAACCAGTATCTTCACCCGCTTAAGAATTGGCCACTCCAAACTAACTCACGAACACCTACTCTCATCCACACCCCCTTCTGCTTGTCCATATTGCAGAAACAACCTAAGCATACTACACATCCTCGACAACTGCCCAGCTCTGTCCACCAAAAGACAACTCCACTTCAATTCCACACAACCTTCCAAACTCCTAAAAAACATAACCGTAGACAATGTACTTAAAATATTCAATTTCTTAAAAGATACCAACCAAGTTATGGAAAAATGGTGTTTAGGCCATATTCTAGCTCTTCTTATTGCCCTCCATATTTCTGTCCAGTCGATTCTCAAAAACTCTATTATTTTCATAAGTTATAGGGGTTTACTTTTCAACGTATATATTTTTTGAATATTTTGTCCAAGTCAAATTATCTTAAGTAAAATTAAGCTCTTTCGAAAATTTCAGTTTGTTATTTATGACGTATTCATAAAAACTTATTTTAACTTAAAAGTTGTACACCCAGCACAGTTTCCGCAAAATGTATTTTAATTGATCTCCTAAGTTTAGATAAGCTATTATGTTAAAAATATCATTTGACATATCCTGCACTTAAGTAGACATAAGACCTTATTATAAAACCTAAATTATCATAAATTGTACATTTTTCGTTTTACAGAACATCTTAATTTTACGTAAGGCATTCTGTTGAATCTTCGTTTGAAAATAACGGTATACTTAATCAATATAAGTTTGTTTTTGTGTGTGCATTTTATATTTTTTTCTCTACATAAGCTGTTCAGTTGATAAGAGTTTGTTGAACTGTGAGGAGTGCTTGCTCGTTAAATGGATAGTGAAAATATATTTGGTTCGCTAGATGTCAACAATTTGAGTAAAGTTGACTTTTCTAGCGATGATGCGATTGTTGATCCTAATTTTGATATAAGTGGGTGTGCTGTTTCTAGCTTAGATTCAGAAAACGATACTGCAAGTATTAAAATAAATGTTTTATAATTTGTGATACAAAAATTTTAAACTAGGTGAATTCCGAGAATGTTACGAAAGAAATTGTGGCAAATAAAGTGCAATCATCAACGCGAAAAGTATTAAGAAATCGTGGAGAGAGTTATTCTTCAACAGCTGGAAAACATGTTCCAGCCCGTATCGTTCGTCCGTTGGATTCATGCAGAAAAAATGCGCTCAGAGAATAACATACGAAGAACAGCAGCTCATTCACAAACAGTATTGGGGACTAGGCTCTTACAACTTACGTAAAGCTTATGTTAATGGCTTGATTGAAATTGAAGAAACCAACACGGTAAAAAGAGTTAAGCATGAAACCAATCTGAGGAAAAGGCCATATTCATATTATTATTTCATGGAGATTAGTGGTAATAGAGTTGCAGTGTGTCAGAAATGCTTTAGATTTGCATTATCTGAAACCGAACAATTTATTTAAACTATTGCGAAGGAAAAACTTGAGGGGATTGTTGTTAAGGTAGACATGCGGGGTAAAGAAGTTTTGGCTTTTATTAAAAGCTTTCCGTCATATGAATCGCACTATACTCGACGTAATACTTCCAAACGTTATCTACCCAGTGATTTATCGGTAGCTGAAATGCATCGTCTCTATGGAGAAAATTTAAAATTTTAAAAACCAAAGGTTGATACTTGCCACAAGTGCGATTTGCTTCAGTCGAAAATACAAGCTGCTAATAACGAAGAGATTGATTCGCTAAAATTAGAAAAAACTGAGCATCTCAATCTAGCACAACAAGCATATGACTCAAAAAAAAAGAAACCGATAAAAATAATAATGATTTTAAAGAATTTTTGCTTTGATCTACAGCAGTGCCTGCCCACACCGCTACTGAGGACTTCGTTGTCATTTTACAAAAGACCATTATGGACTTATAATCTTACCGTGCATGACTGCACAACAAATCAACCAATATGCTATATGTGGCATGAAGCAATAGCTAAAAGAGGTGGAAACGAAATTTCTTCGTGCATATTCGCTCATTTATTAGAACTAAATACAAATATAAAAAATGTGGTTTTCTATAGCGACTGCTGTCCAGGACAAAATAAGAATTCGTTCATTGCAACGAAGTTTGCAATTTTTTTGCAATTAGATAACGACGTAAGTATTATAGATCACAAATTTATGGTACCCGATCACACACACATGGAGTGCGATAGTAACCACGCTGCATTAGAAAAAAAGAAAAAAAAGTCTTCAATAAAAATCCATCATCCTCGTGATTGGTACCAATTTATACGCACGGTAGGCGTAAAGAACAAATTTATAGTGATTTGAAATGGAGCAATTGAAAATGCTGGATTTTGCATATGCATCGAAAAACTTGTTTACTTGGCGAAAAGTTGATGACAGCGGCAATAAATTCAATTGGCAAGACATTAAGTGGCTCAGATACACAAAAGAATTTGGTAAAATATATTTTAAAACATCTCTGAGAGGATGATCCGTTCAAATTCATAAATATATCAAAGCGAGGAATCCATTGTGTTAAAATAAAAGACTTGAAAAGGTGCTACGACTCTCCAATAAAAATAAGCACAAAAAAGAAAAATGATCTTTTAGAAATGTAGATGAAATTTATAAAGACTTTTATATAAACTTAAGAACCGAAGATATGTTAGATTTTCATCCAGATTTAACGTCGTATGACGAAAGTGATGAATAATAATACGTAAATATTACTAGACGAAAGTCTGACTGTTATAAACATTGAAACACTGAAAAATGAATTGAATATTTTTACTTTTATACGTAAGTATATATGTACATACATATTTTTCTTTTTAACTAAACGCTAACGCAACAAACTATAATGTGCTAACGGATTATTTAAATTAATATTCACCTTTAACTGAAAAATGTATTAATTTTACTACTTTAAGGTAAGGAACTGAATAAATAAAAATATCTTATCTAAATTAACCTACTCGTTTTAATTACAGAAGATCTTACGTTCTCGTAAGAATTGATTAATTTATATTTATATCGATAATAATATCTTAAGTCTATATAAGATGCTTCGTTTTCATGTCGCGAGTTTTTTAAACATCTTAAGTACGAAACAGTGAAAAAAACATTCTTACTAACCACAAATGTTTAAATTTTTGTTAAATTTTGTTTGAAGACTAGTGAGCCCTCTCGTTGTACAGTACTTATTTTACACAAAATCGTCAATATCTCGAAATGCAATTTTTGCACCTAAGATGTTATGTTAAAACGCCACAGATATATAAGTTGCAGAAAACAGCAACAAGTAGATTATCAAAAAATTTCGATACTAGAGAAAATTTCGAATCAGTTATTGTTTGTTCTCTGATAGTAGGTAAATAGTTAACAAGTACATTACTTTACATAGATAGTTCTCCAATTGCTAAAAAGTGCACAAAACATATGCATATATATACATACATATCTGCAAAGTTAGAAACCAGAGAACGTAAATTGATAGAGAAGGCTCAGGAACGAATGAGCAGGTTAAATGTCAAATGCCAACAAAACGCTATTTCACCACGGCCTTGGAAAAGTTAACAGAAGGAGTTAACATAGCGGAGCGTAGTCAACAGAAATAAATATAGTGTTTGCATTGAAATGTAAAATGCCATGATTTGGTGTTAGCAGAGAATGTTAATGCAATGAGAAGGAGCAAATGTTAAATCAGCTTTTTTCGAGTACTAATTTGTAGATTCAAACTAAGGTAATTTCAAATTCAACTTTGCTTACGAGTGGGGAATTGCAGATATTTACCACGCGAGTGGAGGGTTTCTATATTTACTTACCACGCTAGGACAGGAATTCAGATATTTTCTGCGTTTACCAAACTACTGAGGAAGTTCATAAGATTTTTCGGCACATTACTAAGGAAATCGAAGCGAATAAATTTGCGATTAAGAAGGCCGCGCGGCAGTCAATTTGTGGTGCAGAAGCTAAAGTCGGCGGAGTTATTCGTTTTGTTTTTTGGCACGTATTTAATTCAGGTTCAAGTCCTGAAGTCATATTTTTTTTTTGCACATTTTTTTTTTACAATTTAACCCAGGAAAGTTTGGTAAAATTGTTAAGTTTATTTTAATTAAAATTTCTTTAAAATACTGTTTTTTTTGTATTTTATAAATGGAAATTTCTTTTCGGTATAAAATAGTTCATACTGGATATGACCTGATTTTTATATAAATCAATCAAAACAGAAAATATGTACATATGTCTATAATCTATTTCATCAAATCCAAATTATATTGATGAGAAAATATCATTCTAATATCCGTCCAGAAAGCCAATCGCGCAAACACACATACGTATGCATATAATTACGCATACAAACTTTCAACTAACGCAGAATATCTGCATATAAAACTGCGAATCGAATAAATGAGTGATTTAGAAAACTTCATTAGTGATTGTAGATTAGCGCAATCGTGAAAGACGTGTTGTGTATGCGGTACATAGTCTCATGTTTGACTCAAGTTCAAGTCCTGTACACAGTTTTTTGTTCGATATTTTTATTTCATTTTTTATATTTGGTTTAATTAGAATTGATTTAAAATAGTGTATTCAGGTTTTTCTAATACCTGTTATTTAGAAATTTATTTTCTATATAACATTATTCATATTTCATTTGAATTAATTTATATGTAAAACAGCCATAAAGGCAATCATATGAATATGCATTCCTATATTTAATCTCTTCAGTCAAATCTGAACTACTTACATACACATATTGATGAGAAAATATTCTAATATCCATGGATGCATCCAGAAAGCCAAACGCGCATACACGCATATGTATACAAATATGTATATAAAAACCTTCAACGAACGCAAAATGTATGCATATAAAAAACAACAACTGCGACCGTCTTCTTGTCCGTCAGTGAAAAGATGGGATGTGTATACCCTATGAGCAAAAAGAACCGGGAAGGTGATGTTGACTGTTTCCTTCGATTGCCAAGGCATAGTCCACCATGAGTACCTTCCATCGGGCCAGACAGTCAATAGAGAATATTATTTATCCGTTTTGAAACCTTAAGAGATGCTGTGTGTTGCAAACGGCCGGAAATGTGAGCAAACAATTCTCAGATTTTGCATGATGATAACGCGCCATCGCACTGATCAAAGAGAATACAAATCGGCCTGGCGGGGGTGTTTGGAGGACTGGGTTAAACGTTGGCACATGTGTGTTGCTTCAGACGGGTCATATTTTGAAGGAGATAATATAAATTTGCCTTAAATTTAACTCTGTTTTGTTTAATTTACACATTCCCGGTACTTTCTGATCATAAGGTACATATATGCGGCTTTGCGGACAGCAATGTGTGATTCGCTGGAAGTCGCATTAACTCGCGACTGTCGCACAGTTAGAAGACATATTTACATACATATAAGGGTGCATACTTACATACGGAGCCGCGGCCACTCGACATGACAAAAATTTAAGATTTATCAAATATTGGCAAATAATTCCACGCGAAATATTCCAATATTGACTATTTTCGAATGGTCGCGAAAATTGGCATATGGGCGGCTCGTTTTATGAATGAAATTGAAATATGAGCTCTAACTTATGAATCAACTTTTTGTTTTTGTTCTAAATTGTTCAGCGCCGTCGCTGATAGAATCATGGCCGCTGCCACTGCGTCTACGAATGTATTTTGTTTTTGTAGTCGCTAGGCTTAGATTTTAGCTTTGGGCGACATGCGCATGTGAGGTATGTGTTTTTGTTGTGTTCTAGAACATTTTAGAATGTGTGGTGGCAAAGCGGCCATCGCGTTGCGCTTGCTGTTGCTTTTGCGTCTATCAAAGTATTGTGTTTTGTAATATTAGGAATATCGACTGGTGAAAGACAAAAGTACACGGAAGCAAGAAGGGAGCGCTGTGCTCGCGCATATATGCATGAATGTATGAACGTGCCTGGATGTAGTAACATATGAATACAATTATTTTGTAGGAAGTTTAGAAGGCAAGTAGGTATACTCGTACATGTATGTATATATGCTAGGACAAGTTAAATTTTTATTTATTCATTTTTGTTTTTAAAAAATATTGCGGAGCGAACTCCGTCTTTTTTATTCGAGCCTTTAACTAGAACTAAAGCTTATAATATTTTCTTAATACTAAGCATACCCAAAAAGCATAGCCAAATTGACGATGTCACCTGCTTTGCCACGTGACACCGTTCCTGGAATTTTGTTTCGAAATAGTTCGCACGGTAAATAAGCAAACATAGTAGCGTCAGCATAATTGCAATAAAAGCGGATGCGCGTGCAACGGGTCGCTTACAGCGTATGCAGCGTTAACTGACATAAAGTGGGTATATATACAATACATACGTAGAGCAGAATTGTTTTTGCACTTGTTAGGAAGAAACTCGTTCACTAGTGCGTATGTGTATTTGATTTCTTATAAGAATTTGATGTGCTATGACATGTGTACATAATAAGTCAAGGTTATTTGGGCATACTTGCATATGTGATATGATGTTCTTGCGCTTGTGCATTATTGTTTTTCATATACAAATGTACATACATACATATGTATGTAAATGCGGTCGAATACATAAACTATAAATTGACACAAAATATAAAATAAGTGTTGATTTATCTTAAACCGTTCTTTTTTTCTGAATGCAAATACCTCCTATTGACATGTACATACATACATATTATGTACTTATGTATATTATCATATACCATCATTTATTTACATATAAAGTATACGTTCATTTTTGAATGTATGCAATGAAAAACTTCATGAATTACTTTCAGAACTTTATTAAAATTTATTCGCGTCGCGCGCATGCACAAAACCTTTTGTTCACAACGCAGGCGCAGAAATAAACGCTCTGCGTATTTATCCTCCCCACGTGACTCGCCATCAATTCTCGGTGTAAATTTTTTTTTTTTCGTTTCTAAATTTTTTTTTTTTAATGTAATCGTAAAAAACTTTGTAATACAATTTATGTATCCGCTTATCATTTCAAAAGTAACAAAATGGTAAAAAAATAAGCAGTCGAAGAAATAAACGCACCGCCTATTTTTCCTCGCCACATGTTAGACTCGAGTTCAATTCCGGGCGCAAACTTTTTTTTATAAATTTTTTTTTTTTTAAATCGTTGTTTTTTTTAATGTAATTGAAAAAAAAATTACGTATTCGCTTATTATTTCAAAAATACGAAAATAGTAAAAAATTAATTGGTTTAATGTCGAGGTGAGAAATGTGTTGTGTATTGAGGTGAAAGATGTGTGGTGTTTCTAATTTTTGTGTGGGCAAAAGTCAGTGAGGTGTCTATAAACTCGGTGTGCTAAATTCCCTTACTTCAAATCTTTCAAATCTCAATTGTACTAAAAAAAGCTCACAGTAACATTTGCACCTTCTCATTGCATTAACATTCTCTGGTGTTAGGGAAAAGAAAATAACAGCAGACTTGTACATTTTTCTTTCGTGCTTATTTGCCGTCGGCATTTTGCATACGCAAATGGATTATTTCTTGAGAGATGAATAAATTAATTATGTGTATATGCATGCATGAAAATAAAATGTTAAATATCTAATTGACTAAATTGTATTGAATTTAGGTCTATTATCAAAATTATTCAAATATCATAACATAAAAAATAACTTTGTAAGCCATTCATTTACATCAAGGTTTATTATTCAACAATATGCTGTACTTTTTAAATTATTATATACATATGTATGTATATTCATATACTACAAAGTGTTGAATAGATATAACATCTACCATCCATATTCATGTGGGCAGAAAAAAATCTTGACCTGCCCCAAAACACAGCTAATATGGCGGCCGCCGTAGCCGAATGGGTTGGTGCGTGATTACCATTCGGAATTCACAGAGAGGTCGTTGGTTCGAATCTCGGTGAAAGCAAAATTAATAAAAAAACATTTTTCTAATAGCGCTCGCCCCTCGGCAGGCAATGGCAAACCTCCGAGTGTATTTCTGCCATGAAAAAGCTCCTCATAAAAATATCTGCCGTTCGGAGTCGGCTTGAAACTGTAGGTCCTCCATTTGTGGAACAACATCAAGACGCACACCAAAAACAGGCGGAGGAGGCTCGGCCAAACACCTAACAGAAGTGTACGCGCTAATTATTTATTTTTATTTTATGCAAACATATTTCCAATAAATTTATGTATGTATGCAAAAATCACATTTCTCTTTCATGCTTATTTCCCGTCGCAAATGGATTATTTCTAGTGAGATCAATAAATTAATTCTAAGAATATGCATGCATGAATGTGAAATAATAAGTATCTAATTAACTAAATTGTTTTGATATTAAGTGCATTATCAAAATTATTTCAAAATATCAACATAAAAAATTGGCTTTGTAAACCATTCATTTGCATCAAGGGTTATTATTTAACAATATGTGTCCTTTTTAAATTATTATATACATACGCATGTATATTCATATACTACAAAGTGTTGAATAGATATAACATCTACCATCCATATTCATGTGGGCAGAAAAAAATCTTGACCTGCCTCAAAACATAACTTTATTTTATTTATTTATTTAAAAAAAAATTGACTTAAAGAGTAAATCTTATAAGCTAATTGTAAATAAAGCGATAGCATCGAGGCCTTACGCTTGAGCTGTGTATATGGAATTATTTTGTATTGTGTCTTAAATTCTATGGTATAGGTTGGTTATTTTAAGGAATTTGGTTATTAAAGATATTGAATCGGAGGTTGGGGAAGATAGATGCGTCATTGGGTTTGAGTTGCTGAAGATTTGTCTTCTGCGGGCGGTGTATAGTGGGCAATGAAGAAGGATATGGGGTATGGTACATGTTACGTCCGGGTTGCACGTGCACGTAGTTGGGTTGGTGTTTGTCATGAAGTGTCCATGTGTAGTCTTTGTATGCCCTAGCCGAAGACGCCCGAACTTTATGACGTCTAGTCGGGTCACCCTATTTTTATTATTTTTTATAAAGTCCGTTATGTGGGTTTTTGTGTGGTTTACCTGTTGGTACCAGTTATTGGTTGAGGTCCATGTGTGGTTCTGTTTGTTGTCAAAATGTTTTTTTATATGTTTTTTAATGTCGGTTAAGTTGAAGTTATGTGTCATTAGCGTTGGTGTTTGATGTGCTTGTTTTGCGGTGTAGTCAGCGAATTCATTTCCGGTAATGTTGGCGTGTCCCGGCACCCAGATTAGTTTGATTTTAGGGTATTTCGCTATCATAATGTTTCTTATGGTGGTTGGGTAGTGATCGTAGTTGTATATGTTTGTTATTGAGTTGATGGCCGAGAGGGAATCGGAACATATTGCGAAGTTTTTGTTTTTGCTCTTTATTGTGTTTATAGCTTCACTTATGGCTATAATTTCTGCAGAGTATGTTGAGCTGTAGCTTGGTAGGTTTGACATTTTTATAACTTCGTTTTGTGAGGTTATGCTGTATGTAGTATTGTTGTCGGTCTTAGATCCGTCTGTGTAGATGAAGGTGTAGTTGTGGTATTTCTCTTTAATTTCGTAGAACTTTGTTTGATACTGGATTGGGTTCGTGTTGTTTTTGTTTAAGTTACTTAGGGTAGTATTAATTGCTTTAGGGTTTAGTATCCAGGAAGGCGAGTTGTGGATGGTATGTTTTGGATGTTTTGTAGGTAGATTGAGTTTTGCACTGAGGTTTAATATTTTGCCTATGGCTGGCTCTTGTTTGGGTATGTATTTTCTTTTTTTGTAGTTTTGGGCGATGTTGTGGAGCGGGTTGTGTTTTGATACAAAAATTGTTTTAAATAACCTTGCCGTGGTCAAGTCTCTCTGATTTTCTACCGATCGTATATTGGCTTCGAAGAGTATGTTAGCAATTGGAGTGGTGCGCAGTGCCCCCAGGGCAGTTCTTATAGCTGAATTAAGTATTGTTTTGATTTTTTTCAACTGTGAGTTTGAGGCGAACCCGTACAAAAAAATGCCATAATTTATTTTCGGAATGAGTAGCGTTTTGACCAATGTTAGTAAAGTTTGGGTATCACAATTAAACTTTGGGGTGGCCAGGCACTTTATGACATTAAGTTGTGTTATCAGTGCTGAGCTCATTAAATCTATGTGAGAGTTCCACATGTATCTTTTGTTGAATATGACGCCTAGTACTCTTAATTCATTGCTTGGCTGGAGGTTTATTTCCTGCGATAAGATTGTGCATTTGCAATTGTGTTTACGACATATGTGGATGTATTTGCTTTTTGTTTGAGATAGTCTCGTTCCTGAATGCTTGCACCAGTCTAGTATGTCCCTGAAAATGCTCCTCATGTCTATTACTGGATTTTTCCCTTTTTTTTCTTTAATTATTATATAGAAGTCGTCCGCATATGCGCAGAAATCGAATTCTTTGTGACGAGATATGATGGAGCTTAGTTTGTTGTAGGCGATGAGGAAAATGATGACGGATATGGGTGAGCCCTGGGGGGTTCCATTGGCCATGGGCCGGATATCGGATAATTGGTTTTTGACGCGTACCGCAAATTTACGGTGAGTCATGAAGTTTATGACGTATTTCGTAATTTTGGGGCCGAGTTTCCACGTTTTGAGCTGCTCCACTATAGTGTGTATGCCGATTCTGTCGTAGGCCTTTTCGAAATCGAGGGATATGAGGGTTAGATGGCTTTTTGAAGAGAGTCTAGTTGACGCTAAATAATCTAAGAAAAGTAGGGTATCTGCTGTTGATTTTCCTCTCATAAAACCCGTTTGACGGTTATTGAGTAGCTTGTGTTCTGTTACAAGCCACCAAAGCCGATTTGCGATTATTTTGTCTAGAACTTTAGCAAGACAGAGGTTAAGTGATATCGGTCTATACGAATTTGCAAGGGTTTTCTGTGTTTTGGGTTTCGGGAGCGGTATAACTAAACTATATTTGAAGCTTTGTGGAATGTAATTTTGAAAAACGGAGTTATAGAATCTTAACAGGCGTTGTTTAAATGACTTTGAAGAGTTTTTGATCATTGGATACGATATTCTATCTATGCCTGGTGTTTTCCCTTTCAATTTACTGAGTGCTGATGTTAATTCTATGTAGTTTATATCTTGCTCTATAATTATCGACTCCTTGGAAGGAATCCAGTCGACTGGGGTGTTTATTGTTGTTCTCTTTCTGGTTTGAAAGTCGATAGGGAAGTTGAGATCTGACGCGTTTTCGCTCCAGAATGTAGCGATTTCATTGGCGATGTCTTTGGGGTTTGTATACATCTGGCTTGGATTATTGCGCGATTGTAGGCAGTGAATACCATGAGATAATTTGTATCCGCAGAATCGTCTAATGTTTGTCCAGATGGTTTTTGTGGGTGTATTGGGATTTATGTCTTCTGTCAATTTCTGTATCGATAACTGTTTGGTTGTCTTTATTTCGCGTTTTAATTTGGAATTAACTTTCTTGTAGTTAAGGAGATTTTCCTGAGTCATATTTCTTCTAAATATGTTGAATAGTCTATTTTTTTTTGCTTTTAAGTTAGTAAGGTGGCTATTCCACCAAGGGACAGTTTTCGATTTGTTATGGGGTTTTGTTTGAGGGATTGATTCGTTAGCTGATTGTAGTAAAATTTTTTTTAGGTTTAAGGCTTCGGAATTAATGTTATGGCTAATAGGTCTGATTGACTCGTAGTGAGTACATTTTCTCTCGAATAGTGCCCAATTTGCAAGATTGACTTGGAATTTGGGCTTGAAGAGTGTCTGCGAGTGATTTCTTGTTGGAAATAAGGAAATAATAATCGGAAAGTGGTCGCTTCCATTTAAGTCGTCTAGGATCTTCCATTCCGCATGTGCGGCGAGATCGGGAGAGCAGAAAGTCAAGTCGAGGTGAGTGAGCGTGTTATGTGTGGAAAGGTGAGTGGGAGATTTGTCATTTAAAAGTATATAGTTGGATTGGTTGATGAAGTTTGCTAGTATGTTCCCCTTTCGGTTATTTTTGTGTGAGCCCCAGTCTTGGTGCCTGCTGTTAAAATCCCCTGTAATAATGTGTGAGTCCTGTGTTTGGTTCAATACGTTTTCTAAGCTGTGTGTCTGAAGGTTGGAGGAGGGCGGAATGTATGCCGATGTAATTCTGAATTTTCTTAAAGAATAAATTTCTAATGTTACGTTGTCGAAATCTTTGCTAGTTGATATCATTTGGTGTTGGATGGATTTATGTACTAGAAGGGCTGCTCCACCATATGGCAGATTTGAGTTGTAGGAATACGGTGAAAAATTGTTGGGGATAGGAATTTTTTGGAAGTTTGAGGGTAAGTGGGTTTCTTGTATAGATATAATTTGTGGTTTGTATGTTTTTAATAGTAGTAATAATTCATTGTAGTTGTTTATATAACCGTTCATATTCCATTGCAGTATTTGAAACGTCATATCAAGTGGAGTTATAGTGTAAATATTATCTAAGTGTTTTCTTGTGGTTGCGTTTGCTTATTTATAAATTACTATGTATAGATTATTGTACTTGTGTGTGTGTTTATGTGAGTGTGTTCGTGTATGGATAATTGGTGTATGTATACTCTATTTGTTGTTTAGTCGGTTGCCATTGATTCAGAAGATTCTGAATCGCCGTTGTTTAAAGTAGCTGGGCTTGTGCTGCGCTTGGCTCTTTTTGTTGTCTTGTTTATCTTTTTTATTTCGTTTTTGGTTCTGTTGGATATATTTTTTGGCAGGATTCTGATTTTGTTTTCTTTCACAATTTTTTGTATGGTATTTTCTGGGGTAATGGTGCTGTTGAGTAAGACGTCTGAGTAATCGGTTTGTTCTCTTTGCGTGGAGGCCGATGTATGTGGTGGAGGCGAATTATGTGGTAAGATTGATGAGTGTGATGGATTATTGTTGGTGTTGTTGGAGCTGGTTGCTTGCGTTTTGTCAATTTTTGGTGTTCTGTTTGTTATTGGTGTGTGAGTTGTGGGTTGTGTTGGAATTGATGTTGGTATAATTGCTGCCTTCTTTGCGTATGATGTGTTTTGTGGGTGACGGTCTTCGTATGTACTGATTGCTTTTCGTCTATCCACTTTTTCTAGTGTTATGATGGCTTGTATTTCCTTTTCTTTTATGAATATTGGACATATTTTATTCAAGGCGTTGTGGTTTGTGTTGTTAATTCCTTGCTGGATGCAATTGCTGCAGGCAGTGGGGTTAGTGCACTTCTCGTTTAGTTCAGGGTCGGTGTGGGAGGCTTTTGCACAGTTTATGCATACTTGAGTATTATTGCATACTCTTTGCGAGTGTCCGTATCTTAGGCATTTGGTGCATCTGAGGGGAAGTGGGATGTATGGTCTTATTTTTACTTTTTCGTAGCCGATAAGTAGGTCGTCTGGCAGTGTTGGGTGGTCGAACGTGATGATTAGTAAACCGGTTTCGATTAAACTTTGGTCCATTTTTTTCATTATTTTTCTTACTTCACTTACATTTTGGTGTTTCAGTTCTTCTTTGATTATTTCCTCTGATATCCCTTTCAATTCCCTTGAGAAAATAACTCCTTTTGTGGTGTTTAGGGTGTTATGTTCTGTCACTTCCACTTTTATGGTGGGTGTGAATGATGTGAGAGTAATTAGTTTTGTTGCTTGTGCATGGGTTTTCGTTTTTATTAAAATATTTCCACTTTTTATTTTTTTACACAATTCTACCTCTCCACCGCACACTGAGTCGATAACCCTTTTTATTAGGAAGGGGGACACTTTTACTAGCGTTTCTGTGTTTTCGATTCTTGATATAACTAGGTATTTTGGTGCGTTAGTATTATTTTTCATTATTTTGTTTTTGTTCGTTGTGAAAACGAGCTGGTTGTTGGTTTTTCCTCGATCCGGTGGATCGTCCATTTTTCTTCTTTGTTTCTGTTATCGCCTGTGTAATTGTTATTTTCCTTTGTTCCTTGTTTAGTTTTTAGTTGTTGATAGTGCAGCTGCACGTTTATTTGGGTTTGTGTTATTGTTTTTTGTTTGTTTGACAATATGGTATGCTGTTGTTCGTTCTATTGTTTTGTGGGTTTTACCTGTTTGTGGTCGCCGATTTGGTATTTTGTTATTGTTTTGCTTGTTTGTTCTTTTGTTTTGTGGGTTTTACCAGTTTGTAGTCTTTGATAGTTATTCACTGGATATATATGCGCACTCAGATAAATCTCAACCGTTCGCGTTGGGTGATAGTCGGAGACTGAAAACATAACTTATATGTATCTACATATATATAAAGAATTAATGCAACTAGACAAACGTATGCAAACATATTGCTAACATATGCAAAAAAACTCATCTTAACGGTATTCGTTTACATATGTATGAATACATATGTTGGGACAATGTACATATAATATATGTATACGTAAATGTTTTTATTCTAAGCAAAACAATGCATATTCGTATATACACATAACCGCACATACTTACTTTATGCCTCTACATGCGTATGCTTCCAAACTAAAATTCTAAGCCTAGCGACTACAAGAACAAAATGCATTCGTATGCGTAGCTGTTGCGGCCATGATTTTTTACCCGCGACGGCGCTGAAGAGTTTCAAATATTAAAAAGCACAACAAAAACAAATTCATTCATAAGTTCGAGCTCATATTTCTACGAACAAAGTACTTTCACTCCTAAAACGAGCCGCCCAAGTTACATATGCACATAGACAGGTAAAGGAAAATGATAAGTTTGCAGAATTTATCAGTCAAATAAACCAAACAACAGGAAAGTAATATGATTTCATTTCCGTTGATTTCCCAATATTTCATCGAACTCAAAAATAAGCATTTTTGATAAATAAGCATTTTAATCAATAAGCATTTTAATAAAATAAGCATTTTGATAAATAAGCATTTTAATCAATAAGCATTTTAATAAAATAAGCATTTTAATAAATAAGCATTTTAATAAAATAAGCATTTTAATAAATAAGCATTTTTGTTATTAAGCAATATAATATGTTGAATAAGCAATTATGTACACAGTTGTAAGCTTTCGTTAAACCTAAAATTAATTAATAAAGTTAGTCTGTGACTGAAACCTTAAAGTCAAACAACTGTCTTGCATTTTTTAAAAACCCTTTTTCTTAAATCAATTATAAAATTGGCGCAGTCGGTTGTCCTTTCAAAAAAAAGTAATGAAAGGATAGTGATACGAAATTGCGGGATAAAGTAGTGAACAAAAAATTACAAACACTATAATACCCATACTAATCCTGCGAATCCGTAGCCAACTCAGGAGTTGGCCGGACCCTCCAGGGTATAAATTAAGAAAATAGTGCAGTGAACACTTACAAAGTGAACACCACTATAAATTAATACTACAGTGCAGTGAATACTTATAAAGTAGACACCACCAAGATAAAAACAAAGGGAACCATCAGCTTAGCAAACAAGCTAGCTGATAAACCAACAATCAAAAAAATTAGCAAAAGACAGCAAAGTTTTGACGAAAGAAGGAAGATGGAGCAGGCTCAAGGAAGGATGCCGCCAGAGGATATAGTGGAAGAACTGGCGAGGAGAGAACAGCAATTGGAACAGCTAAGACAGGCGTACATCGAACTACAACAACGGCACGCAACCAATGACAACGATCTACAGAGAATAATGACGAACATTACTCACCTTCCGACATTTACGGGAACAGGCGAAGTAACAGTCAACTCCTTCATGAGCAGTGTCGAATATGTGCTATCAACTATTCAAGACGAAGGAACGCGAAGAGAAGCGACAAAAGCAATATTCTACAGAGTAATTCAAGGTGAAGCAAAGGACGTAGTCATCAACATTCCTCAACCGGACAATTGGAGTCAAATAAAGAAGGCGCTTAAACTTCGTTACAAGCCAGACGTGGAGCCTTACGAAATATATCGAAAAATCTGTAACCTGCGAGCAAACACGGTAAGTGAATTGGCAACAGAAGCCCAAAAAATTAAGTATAAGGCAGATGAAATTAATGTATATTATAAAGGAGATGCAGGTATAGATTTATCTAATATAAATAGTGTACTGGTGAACAACTTAAAAGAAATCACTCAGGGGACATTGTTGGACAAGATATATGAGGAACATGATTTATATACAATATTAGAAATAATGACAAAACGACGATATGAAGACAGTTGCATCCGGACAGAATTCAAAAAGTTTAGAAGAACAGACGAACAGTTTAAACAGAATAAAACACATTACCAATATAAACAGCATGAAAAATATTCCCACGAAGGTAATAAAGACAATCACTCAGGCCAAAAGAGGTGGAATAACCAAAATTTTACAAATCATTGGGGAAATAGGGAGAACAATTCAGGCCAAAGGAGATGGAATACTCAAAATTTTACACCAAACTGGGGAAGTAGAGACAATTATTCAGGTCAAGTAAGGCGAAATAATCAACATTTTTATAAAGATAACAATTCAGGTCAAGGAAGAAGGAATCAACAATTTTATAGAGGCAATAACTTAGAGCAAATAAGGGAAAATCGAGGAGAACCAATGGAAATAGATAATGTGGAAAGAGATTACGATAGATCCCAAATGCAGGACACCCTAACCCTAATTGCAGCCAAAATCGCTTGCAATTATCTAGGCAAAGCTATGGAGAATCTGAAAATCAAGGAGAAATCAACAATTCAATTTTTTTTTATGAAACAGCCTCGGAATGCTTACCAAAAATAGAAATGAGAATAGAAAATAAAAATTATAATGCATTGATAGATACAGGAGCTAACCTAAGTTTAGTTAATAGTGAAATAAAAGACTTTCCTAAAATAAAATTAAAAGACCCAATACGATTCAGCACAATTACTAACAAAGATATGATGAAATATGCACAGTGGCACCAACAGAATTTAATCTTCCCAGCAACGCAAGAGTGAGATGGAAAGCAACTCCACTCAAAGGAAGAAAATACGATTGTATAATTGGCATGGATATACTAAACTTTCTAAATGCACAAATAGATATTAAAGGAAAGGAAAATAGAGTAGCAGACTTTTTAAGCAGAATAGAGAATAACGAGGACGTTATTCATTAGGACACAGGACACAGTCTTTACAAAATTTAGAAGATTATGAATGTAACGTAAATATAATCGACAATTTAGATGACGATGTGTCGATGGAAACGGTCCATTCAGCTGAAGAAAACTTAAATGATCATTTCTATATTAAAGACGAGATAGTTAACAAATATAAAACACAAATTATTCTAACAAACAACAAGATAGAGGAATTAAAAAGGCTACATGGAAAAAGAATAATTTTTATATCCGAATACGATTTCAACAGGATGAGTGAAATCTTCAGGAAATACATAACAAAAGGAAAAGTAGGAATATTCTCGGAAATATCGGAACGAAAATATAACATAGTTCAGGAAAAGTTAATAGAAATGTATTCCAACGATAAACAAATAGAGTTTATAAAGTGCACAATAAGAGCACAAGATATCGAAACCGAAGTTGAAGCGGTTAAACAAATTTCGCTATATCATGTTAGAGAAAGCATGCACTCAGGTATCCAAGAAACATATAACCAGCTTAAAAATAAAATTTACTACCCGAAATTATTGGAACTAATACAAATAGTTATTAATCAATGTGAGACATGTCAGGAAATTAAATATGATAGAAGACCAATCAAACCAAAGTTCTTTCACACGGAAACACCCACAAATAAGGGAGAGATTATTCATATAGATACCTATGTCATGAAGAGTTGCCACTTTCTAACAGTTATAGACAAATTTTCAAAGTATGGAGTAGCATATTCTTTAAACGACAGAAATCATATTACTATCATTGAACAACTGGAAGACTATTTCACTAAAATAGGTAAACCAAAAAAGATAATAGCTGACAACGAATTTAATGTGACAAGGATTAAGGAATTTCTAAGCAATGAAGACATAGAACTTCATTTAACCAAGCCTAACAGTCACACTGGCAATGCGGACATTCAGAGATTCCATAATACCATTTCTGAAAAGTTTAGAATGTTACATAAATTAAACAAGGGCATATCAGTTAAACAGTTAATACAAAAAGCTATTAGAAACTATAATGATAGGTTTCATTCTACTATAAAATTCACTCCTTACGAGGTACATAATAATAAAGTGAATCAAGATGTTGTAAGAAGAAATTTGGAACAGATAAAGGAAAAAACAATTGACAAACTAAATAGAAACAGAGAAGAGTATACAGAACAAAGAACAGAAGGATTTATAAAGAATTACAAGGCAGTTAGACACAAGGAACAACCCAAATACAGAAAACACAAATTAGATAAAGTCCATCCAAGCAATATTAAACGACCTTTAAAATTTACAGACATGCATCATGATGATAGCAATAATACTAAGGATACGACAATGTAAAGGTATAATTACTTTGACGGAACTAACGGAACTAACCGGATTTATAGATTTACAAATTAGAAACCAAGAAATACCCAAGGATAGTGACATAGTACTACACATGATTGACGTTTACAAACTAGAAACTATTATCAACGAAATGACGGACAATATAATATTAATGAAATTAGAAAATAAAGAGACACTACAACGAGAGTTGTTAGACATAAGGAATAAGTTACTAACGCTCATGCCAGTAAAAACTAGAAATAAACGCGGACTAATTAATGCAATAGGTAGTATGTCAAAATGGTTTTTTGGGACAATGGACGAAGACGATAGACAAAATATACAAACGCACTTTTTACAGACGAATGACACATTGAACCAACAAATCAAAATAAACAATTATTTCAGTTCAGCTATAGAGCATCTCAAAGAAATTGTTAAAAGTGATAGAGTAAAAATTGAAAAAGAACTTAATTCTATTAATAAATTTATGTATGACGAATATAAACAAAATTTATACTTAGACCAGTAAACAAAGATTCAGTTATTAAAAAGTAAAATTGAGCAAATACAAGAAAATGTTGTATCAGCCAAATATGGAATATTACACCCAAATATTTTAACTAGTGAAGAAATAGTTAAATATAATATTGATTATAATAAGCTTAAGTATCTACAATTAGGCACAGCCATTTTAAATAACACCTATCTAATATTCGGCATTAAAATACCTAAAAACTTTGAATATGTAAAAATAAGAAAGGTTATTCCAATTCCTAATAAAGAAAATAACGAAATAGAAGCAAAAATAGAAGAAATATTCATTTATGCAAATAAAACTTTATTATTTGAAGAAAATAAATCTTTAAAAAGATTGAAACCAAGTAAACACTGTATATTAAAACAAAACTGTCACCTCACCAGAAATAAGGATCTTGAAATTCTAGCCATAGACGTAAAAACGATTATTGTTAAAAATGCTGTAAATTTACAAATGTAATAAAGAGAAACCAATTATGAACGGAAACTATATCATAAGATATAATAATTGTTCAATTAAAATTAGTGACTACTATTTTTCAAATTATATCGAAAACATAGAAGAAAATATTGAAAGTGTAAAATATGAAGACATTCGGAACTTTACGAAAAAAATTACATTCGATGAAATATTGGAGGAAAATAGATCAAATATAGAAAACATTTTTAAATTGAAAATTCATAGTAAAATCTCACATATCTGCAATGTACTAAGCATTATCATAATTCTAATAACTGTCATTGTTGTCATCAATAAACACAAACGTATAACTATTAAATTAAATACCCGAATTCAGGAGAATTCTAATCTAAAAGGGGGAGTAGTTACATATGCCCATAGACAGGTAAAGGAAAATGATAAGTTTGCAGAATTTATCAGTCAAATAAACCAAACAGGAAAGTAATATGATATCATTTCCGTTGATTTCCCAATATTTCATCGAACTCAAAAATAAGCATTTTAATCAATAAGCATTTTAATAAAATAAGCATTTTGATAAATAAGCATTTTAATCAATAAGCATTTTAATAAAATAAGCATTTTAATAAATAAGCATTTTAATAAAATAAGCATTTTAATAAATAAGCATTTTTGTTATTAAGCAATATAATATGTTGAATAAGCAATTATGTATACAGTTGTAAGCTTTCGTTAAACCAAAAATTAATTAATAAAGTTAGTCTGTGACTGAAACCTTAAAGTCAAACAACTGTCTTGCATTTTTTAAAAACCCCTTTTCTTAAATCAATTATAAAATTCCCATATGCCAATTTTCTCGACCATTCGAAAATAGTCAATATTGGAATATTTCGCGTTGAATTATTTGCCAATATTTGGTAAATTTTGAATTTTTGTCAAGTCGAGTGGCCGCGGCTCCGTACATATGTATACATCAATATATGTATGAAAATATGTGTTCTAAATTCTCGACAGCAATAGCAAATCGAAATATTTTTTCTGTGGCAAGTGCTCGCAGCCTCATATGTACATATGTATGGCTATGGAAGTTTGTATGCATGTATTTATGTACACTTCCTCGCATAACTCTGCGTACACTTAGAGAAAGAACAAAACTTTTATGTTTAGTAGTCGATTATTTTAAATAGACTTCAGACTATGCTTTTATTATTTGATTCTTTGCTTATATGTATCTTAACACATTATGCTTTCTTTTTATTAAAACAAAAACAAACTTAATAGGAAAAAAATTCATACTAACCAAAAAAAAAAAATATGACTCCTCAAAAGTCTGCGTACACTTCAATTATTTTGCGTACAATGCCGGAATTCGCGATTACCGTTAGTTTTTTCACTTCGCTTTATTGCTTTCCGCTGATGTGCTTTATTTGTGGTTACATTGGAAAAGAGTTTTGCACGCTGTTCACTATGGAGCAAAAAGGAAAAGAAATTTCCGTAGAAGTTCGGAAACTTATATTAAAATATAGGTTGGAGGGCAAATCCTACCAAGAAATTGGACAATTAGTTGGCAGTACACATTCCTCTTGCCAGAGAGTCTACGACAATTACGTGAATTCGGGCTCCATATTGTCAAAACCCCGGTGCGGCCGACCACCGTTGTTGACAGAACGGGAGAAAAAACGAATTGTCCAACTGGTGCCTCTCAATCCAAGGACTACTGCTCACCAAGGACGCCTCGAAGTTGAAGAACGTTTCTCCAAATCTGTTTCTGAAGAAACCGTTAGACGCACATGGAGAAATGCCGGATATCGTGACCGTGTTACCCGTAGGAAGCCGCATATATCTGAGGTCAATAGAAAAAAGCGTATGGATTTCGCCAATGAGCACGTTTTGAAGACCCTAAGCTTCTGGAAGAAGGTTATATTCTCAGATGAGAGCAAATTCTGGTATGGAGAAAAAACGGAACTGCCGTGGACAAAGAAAATTTATTGCCAACTGTAAAGCATGGAGGTGGTGGTATTGTGGTGTGGGGATGTATGGCGGCCAATGGTGTAGGAAATCTCACGTTTATAGAGTCGACAATGGACCACAAAGATTATATCAACATATTAAATGAAAACTTACTGCAGAGTGCTCAGAAACTGCAGCTCCAAGAAGACTTTTGCTTCCAAAAGGACAATGATCCGAAGCATACCGCCCATAATGTAAAGCTCTGGCTGCTGCTCAGATCCCCTCCCCAGTCTCCAGACCTAAATCCTATAGAGAACCTATGGGATTTACTCGAGCGCAGATTTCGTCAACACAACATAAGGAGGAGTGGAGCAAAATAACTGCCGAGGACACTAAAAATCTGGTTGATTCAATGCCTAGACGTCTGGCAGAGGTTTTAAAACGAAATGGAAATCAAACAAAGTATTGAAAACAAGAAATTCCGGCATTGCACGCAGAATAATTGAAGTGTACGCAGACATTTTAGGAGTCATATTTTTTTTGTTTTTTTTTGTAAGCATTTTTTTCCTATTAAGTTTTTTTTTTTTTTTAAATAAAAGGAAAGCATAAATATAATATGTTAAGATATAAGCAAAGAATCAAATAAAAAAAGCATAGTCTCAAGTGCCTTATACAGGGTGGCTGATGAAAGCCGCTACCAAAAAAAAATTGAATAACTTTTTTTCTTTTTAAGTTATCTGTTCCATTTTTGTTTTAATTTGCAGATTGATCTTTAAAATTTATTAAAATGGATAACTGGGACACGCAAACAAGAATTTGGATAGTCCGCCGCTATCACGCACTGGAGTCCGTAGTTTTGGTACAGAGAGAGTACAGGCGGATGTTTGGCGGCGATCCCCCGAGCAGATGGACCATAATGAGACTGGTGAATAATTTTGCTGAGCAAGGAACAGTCGCAAGAAGGCCTTATCATCGAAACCCACCATTTCGGACGGAGGAAACGATCGCTGCTGTAGCTGCAGCTATACAAAGCAATCCAAGGGTTTCAACAAGAAGCTTATCTGCTCAACTTGGTGTCAGCCGACAGTCTTTGCAAACAATAATGCACAAAGATTTAGACTTATTTCCCTACAAAATTCAAATGGTTAACAAACTGAATGCAGCAGACTTGCCGATTCGCTTGGAATTTTGCCAGAAGATCCTGCAAATGGTGGAAGAAGACCAAAACATGTTAAACTGCCTTTTCATGTCTGATGAGGCCCATTTCGATTTAAACGGCAATGTGAACAAACAAAATTGTCGAATATGGAGTACTTCTAACCCACAGATACTCCACGAGACGGAATTGCATCCTCTTCGCGTGACAGTGTGGTGTGCGGTTTCTTCACGCTGTATTGTCGGGCCTTATTTATTTGAAGAAAATGGTCACACCGTTACGGTTACTTGAGACCGTTATTTGAAAATGCTGAAAGAATTTTTCTATCCAGAACTACGCCGAAAGAGAATTCCTTTCAACTCTCTGTGGTTTCAACAAGATGGGGCAACGTCTCACATAGCCCAGACTGTTATGACAGAGTTGCGACGAAAATTTCCCAATAAACTGATTTCAAGAAACTCCGAATTTCGTTGGCCCCCCAGGTCGCCTGACCTTACTGCACCTGACTTTTTCTTGTGGGGTTTATGTAAACAAGAAGTTTATAAAACAAAGCCAACAAATTTGGATGAACTAAAACAATCCATTCGGGCAACAATTGCGGCTATTCCTGTCGCAACTCTCAAAGCAGCAATGAACAACTTTTTACTAAGATGCCGCACTTGTGTCAACGAGCATGGGGGGCATTTAAATTCAATTATTTTTAAAACTAGTTAAGCTACATTTAATAAAATTTAATGACCTTCAACTTGAAAAGTGTATATGCGTGTTTGCTTTTGCACGTCCATATGAACGATTTTTCACATGCAGATATTCATTTGATTTAGCCATTTGCATTTTTGAATAGAAGTACATACCTATATCAAAAAGTCTTACGAATCTCTTCGTCCCTAGGAAACGCAAAAAGTATAGCTTTATCTTTAGACACGCAGCTCTCGATACAGCAGCTCCTTTTTTTCTTTTTTTCGGTCCACTTGTTCGGTGGAACATCATCATAGCCTAATTAAAATTTTTATTTTTATTTTTACAAAATTTAAGTTGAAGTATATTCAGTATGATCATATACATATATAAAACTAGAAACCGCACCCTCCGGAGATTTATAGTTTTCAAGTAATTTATTGTTAAAATTGTGTAATTTAGCGAAAGAATATTGTTGTTCGGCAGGCAATGGCAAACCTCCGAGTGTATTTCTGCCATGAAAAAGCTCCTCATAAAAATATCTGCCGTTCGGAGTCGGCTTGAAACTGTAGGTCCCTCCATTTGTGGAACAACATCAAGACGCACACCACAAATAGGAGGAGGATCTCGGCCAAACACCTAACAGAAGTGTACGCGCCAATTATTTTTATTTTATTTTATTTTTTATATTGTTGTTTTGAATACAAGTATAAAAACCAGTAAAAATACGCTTGTGCCCATATATTTTATGAATTGAAGTGAAATTTAGAACAAAATATATATATTATATTGTACCAATTTATAAGTGTATTATAATGTGTGTAAATATTGAAAGTTATAAAAGTTGTTCATGAGCCACTCCCTAACATCTCAACCAAGTTTCAATAAATAAATCAATATACTTGGCCTAAAATTGCCCATAAGGCATTATACTAAACCCGATCCTTTAAATTCAAAAGTTTTTAAAAATATGTAAATAAAATAATGAGAAAGTGCGCTTTCTAAATAAATAAATCCCTTCTTTGCTTTCTATTTCATGCATGCATGCATGGATGTGTATATTAAGCTTTTCAATAGGCACGAAGTATTGAAAACGACATCCAAGCATACGATTCTCAGCTTATGTATGTACAGTGAACCAAAAAGAAACTGGGACACTAATATTTAAAAAATTATTCACAGATTTATAAGAAATAATAATATTGACGGTAACTCCGACTATTTTTTCTTCACTGTACATACATACATATATGGAGACATAATAATAAATTAATTTACTTACCCAAGCTCAGAGTTGGAACCGCTCCATTCTTAAGATACTTTGGTCCCACGGCATCCTCCTCAAAATGTTGAATGCATACAAATGAATTCTGCATTGGTATTTGCATTGAGGGTGAGATCCGCCAATTCTCCTTCCACAAATTTGATAAATCCCGATTTTTGGGAAATGCAAAAGAACGAACGTTTTGTTCACTATTACACTCCCGAACACGACAATTTGAAGCTTTAGGCATTTTTTTGTTATATTAATTAGTTATTAATAATTTCAAAATGTTTACTTCACCGCGCACGTGCACTCACAATTGCCTTTCTTTTCGAATTAAAATTCACACCAAAGTTCAATTGGTTACAATCAATCATAAGAGCTTTTCAATATTTGGCGCAATTTTCATATATATATGTACATATGTATGTAAGATATATATTAAGTTCTTTATACAGTAGTTGAAATATAATTAAAAAGATGGTGATTAAAAAGATGAAGTTTAGTACGGCACGTCTGTTTGGGCAACTGAAAAGAACGACTTTATATTAGCAAAAGCGCGCACACGAAAATACGACTTAACTCACCGACAACTTAAGGCGAACTCCTTTCTGCCTACTCTCCTACATTCGGCCATTCGACAATATCATCCGTCTCGGATAGATCGGATTCATCCCGTTTCCACGGCTTCATATAGTCACAACTCGTTGATGTTGCATTGGGGCCTTCAAAGTCTGCTGCCTTCTTTACATCGTACCTATCGTTTCGTTTGACCCTGATCACCTCATAAGGGCCCAAGTACTCGTTGGCCAACTTTTTCCCTGCGACAAATTGTGACCGTTTGATAGCCACTAAATCTCCCAATTTGTAGATTTTTTTGCATTTACGACGTCTGTCAAAGTTTTCTTTGTATTCTCTCTGAGCGTATACGATTTGTCTTCTTACATTTTCTCTCATACTGTCACGATTAGATATTAAAATATCGGCTGTTTCACTTTCCACCATATTATTTATGTTGACATCCATTGGCGTTTTCATTTTCACACCAAACATTATTTCAAATGGTGTGTATTTCGTTGATTTATTGATGGTACTATTGATGACTCTTTGCATTTTGCCAACGTATTTATACCAGGCTTCTGTACGATCTGCTGACAACTTCGAAATAACATTTATAACAACTCGGTTCAATCGTTCGACTTGGCCATTGCCTCTCGGCACACCCGTTGTTGTCAGGACGTGTTCTACTTTTTCTGTCTGACACCAGTCCTTAAACGCCGTCGATGTAAATGCTGACCCCTTATCACTGATAATACGATGCGGTGCTCCAAATATGTTGGCCCATTCCGACATTTTTCTGATTACCTCCTCTGCAGATGTTGTTTTTGTAGGGTACAACCAAGTAAATTTGCTAAAACCATCAACAACGATTAAAATATGCTTGTACAATTTTGCTGTTGCATCTAAAGGTCCAAGGTGATCGATGTGGATTGTCAGCAGTGGCGCATCTCCCTTATCAATGATATGCATTTCCCCTTCTTGTTTCCCAAGCTTCTTGTTGAATAAAATGCATTTGATACAATTTTTAATATATTTTTCAACTTTTTGGCGTAAATGTGGTATAAAATACCTTTGTTGAACCGCATTAACTGTTTTATCAACCGCAAAGTGCCCTTTTTCGTGCTCTTCTCTAATAATTTGTTGCTCCATTAAACGGTGTACAGCAAGCAGTAGTAAACCATTTTGACTTTTGAACAAAATACCATTTTTAACAACGTAATCTTCATAATCTTGCGTTTGTAAAATTTGCTTCACGGCTTTAAAATGTTCATCGCTTGTTTGGGCTAGGCGTAGTCTAGCACTTATTTCGTCAATCATTAAAACACTCGCTGGTGCTCTACTCAAAGCATCCACGTGCTTCATCGAAGTTCCTTTACGGTGCTCTATAACATATTTATAATCTTCAAGATATAGTATCCAACGTGTTACGGCGGGTGGTAACTCTTTTTTAGTAGTAGTGCTCTTAAACGCTTGGCAATCTGTGACTAATTTAAACTCTCGTCCCAGAAGATAGTGACGGAATTTCTGTACAGCATAATATGCAGCTTTTATTTCAAGGTAGAAGCTATGTAACTTACTTTCTTCAGCAGTATTTTTTCTACTCCAATAGTATATAGGATGCAGCTTTCCATCGAATAATTGCAAAAAAATTCCTCCAAGACCATCCTTCGACGCATCGGTATGAAGCTCCGTTGGTGCTGACGGGCAAAAGATACGCAAAACTGGTTGACTAGTTAGTATGTCTTTTACTTTTTCAATGGCTGTCATTTCTGCGGTGCCCAATACGAATTTGGCCTCCTTCTTCAATAGGTATGTGAGTGGTTTGGTGATTACAGCAAAATTTTCAACGAATTTCCTAAAGTATCCAAACAGTCCTAACATTTGTTGCAGCTGTTTCACGTTTTTAGGCACTGGGAACTTTCGTATGGCAAGACATTTCTCTGCATCAGGTGAAACACATCCGTTTTTTATTAATGATCCCAAATAAACTACATCGTGCTTTAAAAACTTGCATTTTTGCCATTTAATATGGAGACCATACTGTTCAGCCAAACTTAATACTTTCTTCAACTTCTCTATACCTTCTTCTTCATTCTTCGAGGGCACTATAACGTCATCCATGTACATCTGCATAACATTTTCTCTAATCAAATTACGAAAGATGTGGTTGACGAAACGTAAAAACATAGCCGGTGAATTACAGAACCCAAACGGTGCTCTGTTGAATTCATAAATACCATCGCGGGTAACAAAAGCGGTGTACTTCTTCGAACTCTCTTCTATTGGTACATGAAAAAATGCATTTTCAAGGTCCAAAGTTGTAAATATGCTTGCGCCTTCTAACGCTTGAATGACCTCTTCCATGAGTGGAACTGGGAAACGATCTTTTTGCACTATTTTATTTAAGTCTCGGAAGTCTACACACAAACGTTTTTTACCATCTGTTTTATCGACTATCACAACTCGACTACAATATTCGGAACTCGACGGACGTATTATTTTCTTTTGCAGCCAGTCCTCAACTTGCTCGCTTACAACTTTCTGTTCTGGCAATGGTAGTCTCTTCGGTAAATGTCGAATAACTTTATCTTCTGACAACACAATTTTCATACTCATTGGGCTTGTCACTTCGGTTTTAGGTGAATACTCTTTAACAATATTTTCTATTTGATTTTTGTATATTTTTGGCACTTCTAACTCTTTATTTTCAATCGAAATATTGTGAATCCAATTTTCATTTTGCGAAATAAATTTTGTAAATCTATAACCACTTCTATCATAAATGTATTCGCATTTTCCGATAAAATCAAAACCTAAGATGACCTCATACTTAGACAAATTGTCTGGTACGACCAAGAAGCTATGCGCACAAACAAGATTATCAACAGTAATATTCGCTTCACACCTGCCGATAGCAATCACCTTTTTATTGCCATAACCCGAAAGACTGTCACTACATTTCTTTAGAGAACAATTTAATTTTTTTGCAACCGTTTGCTCAATTATAGAAATTTCTGCACCGCTGTCGATTAGGCAACGAACTTTTATGTTGTTAATCTGTACAGTCTTTTGCATGTTTTGCTGCTGCTCAACTGTATGGACCAAGTTTACGTCATTATTTTTTTGCGTACTTGATGGGCAATTTTTGGATATGTGTCCCGTTTTATTGCACCCAAAACATTTAGTTTGCTCTTTGCATTCGCTTCTTTTATGGTCAGTAGACCCGCAATTATAACAATGTTCTCGTTTGCTCTTTTTGTTTTTATTACTTTCCGTTGCACTAGAATTTCTACCATTATTTGCTTTTGCTTCTCTTTTCGTTTCTATTTGTTTTTCATAAGCTTCAAGCATTGCTTTCAAGTCGTCAAAGTTCTTGGCAGCATGTAAACAAGTTTTGTTCTCTGCTTTTTCATTTATTCCATCAATAATGTACCTAATGATCGAAGGGTCATCTACTTTGCCGAACGTTCCTAACCGTCGCATGTGTAACATATACTCATGCATACTTTCTGTACTCTTTTTGCGTCTCTCCTGCAATTGTTTGTGTATGTCGGCACTTACAAAGTCACGGCGAAATTCTCGTTCAACTTCTTTTCTAAGAGTATCATAATCAAAAACACAAATTGAATCCACGAACAGTTTAGCCGTCTTTGTCATCTTTTTGCGAGCGAAAACATATTTTTGATTATCGCTCCATTTCAGAGCTGCTGCACATTTCTCAAAATTCTCGAACCAGCTCTCCACACGCACCGGTAATTGACCATCGAAATCTCCGATTACACTATCAACGTTTTCTGTTGAAATTGCTGCTTGCTTTGTTTTTTGCTGCTCTTCTTCCTTCTGAAACTTCAACGTTAGAAGTTTTATTAGGTCGCCAATTTCAGTCATTTCTGCTTTTATTTTCTGATGCTTCGTCGTTGGTAGCGTCGAGAAAAACTTCGTCGTCGACTTCAAACTTCTCTTTTATATTTTCTTCCAGTAAATCGATCTCTTCTGTTGCTGACCTTTTTGCCCTTGCTATTGCGCGCTGCTCTCGGCTTGTTGGTTTTGTCACTTGCAAATTGGATTCGCCGTTTTGCATAGACATAAATTTTACCGTTTATATTTTATATCAAAATATATATTCTACTTTTAGCAACTTTTATGATTTTAAGCAACTTCAACTTAACCTTCTCTTAAAGTGTTTGTTCAACTTTAAAACACAATTAGGTCGACTTTAATAAAAATTAAAACTGCACGGTATTAGATTTTCCGAATTGGTTTTTTCAACTTATTAACCAAATTTTTATCAACTTTTATTCGCGACGGTTGAGCCCCCAAATGTAAGATATATATATTTAGTTCTAATGAGATGCACGAATTATTTAGCAATCTTTATTTAGAGATTTACAAAAGACAATATTAATGCGGTCACAGAAATAAGAAGAGTCAGAATAAAGAAACAGATGATAAGTAATAACAGATGACACGCATAGTGTTGCCAGAAATAACTTCAACAAGTTCTTCATACAGTAGTTGAAATATAATTAAAAAGATGGTGATTAAAAAGATGAAGTTTAGTACGGCACGTCTGTTTGGGCAACTGAAAGGAACGACTTTATATTAGCAAAAGCGCGCACACGAAAATACGACTTAACTCACCGACAACTTAAGGCGAACTCCTTTCTGCCTACTCTCCTACATGTATATACATTTAACCAATCAAAATCAAATCTAATGCAATCATACATTTTTTCCAATATTTGGCGCAATTTTCATATAAACCCAATATACATATGTCCTTTGATAATATATGTACATATATAAACATGCATACATACAATTTCGCGCAATTTTCATAACTCATATGTATGACATATGTATGTATGTCCTATGCTCATATACATATGCATATAGACATGCACAAGCCAGAACGAGCTAGCACATTATAAACTTACCCTGTATTGCAATTAAGCTGCGACACCGGTTCACATTTCACCATAACTCTAAGCGAGCCAGTTGCACTACAACAACAACACACAAATTCCCTAAGCCAGTTGCACTACAACAACAACACACAAATTCCATGAGCCAGTTTCATTACAACAACAACACGCAAATTCCCTAAGTCAGTTGCACTACAACAACAACGCACAACTCCATAAGCCAAGCACAAAAGGGTGTTACTCTAGTTTCACTGTATTTAGCGACAGCGTGATAAAATTTCTAGAATTAAGTTGAATGCCCTTTTATTTCAGAAAATGCATAAATTGTAATGTATTTAGCGACTGCGCGACAAAATTCCTAGAATTAAGCTGTTTGTCTTTTATTTAAGGAAATGTATAATTTGTAATTCTTAGAATTAAGTCGCGCTTGAAATTGCTTTAAAATACTGTTGAAAATAAAAATTGAATTAAGTTTAGCCGAGCTGCCAGCCGAACAAGTTGTTTCAATTAGCCCGGATAACTTACATTTCGCGCAATTTTCATAAAAAAACCAAAAAGAAACATGCATACAAATCATATGGACATATGTATCAAATGAACAAATCTATTCTGTACGCAAGCAAATGTAAGCTCTACATGAACTACATTTTTTCACACTTGCGTATCACTCTCTCCCTCTCATTTCTCTCCGGCAGCCATATTAATTAATTTCCTACTGTTAACTTGTGGTGAAGTAATTTCTGATTTGAATTTCTTACCCGTGTTTTGTTAGCGCCCAAAATGAGGAACGGGCCGGGACTGCGCCTTCTCTATGAATTTACGTTCTCTGTAGAAACTTACTCTGAAATCAGAGTATTTGAAAATTCCTGTACATACAGTGCTGTGCCTATGAATGCGTGCTGGATTTCTTGAAAAGTTTTACTATAATATTTTTTGCTGTCGCAAGTGAACATATATATAATATACAAATTCACATATTTAAATTTGCATATGCCATCTTCCTGTGTGCCTGGTAATGAAGTGTTTTCTATAGAGGGTTTTGATTTGGCTCAACAAAGTTTTACAGAGCCACCTTAGACAGACATACATAAATACTATATGCATATAAATTTGGCGGCCGCCGTAGCCGAATGGCTTGATGCGTAACTGCCATTCGGAATTCACAAAGAGAACGTAGGTTCGAATCTCGGTGAAACACCGAAATTAAGAAAAGCATTTTTCTAATAGCGGTCGTCCCTCGGCAGGCAATGGCAAGCCTCCGAGTGTATTTCTGCCATGAAAAAGCTCCTCATAAAAATATCTGCGTTCAGAGTCGGCTTGAAACTGTAGGGTCCCTCCGTTTGTGGAACAACATCAAGACGCACACTACAAATAGGAGGAGGAGCTCGGCCAAACACTCAAAAAGAGTGTTCGCGCCAATTATATATAAATCAGTCTTAAGCTCAGTTGTACAAATACCGATATGATACGACTAAAATATATTTTTTTATTATGTATCAAAGCGTATTGTTTTACCTCGCGCATGAGCATACATAAAGTTGCAGAAAACAACATAAGTAGCTTATAAAATGTTCTGTGTCGGACATTTCAATACTAGGAGGAAATTTCAAAACAATTATTTTATGTTCTCTGATAGTAGGTAAATAGTTAATTAGTATATTACTTTAGTTCTTCAATGGATAAAAAGTGCACAAAACATATGCATATATCTGCAAGGTTAGAAACTTACTCTGACATCAGAGTATTTGAAGGTTCCTGTACATATTTGAAGAGAGAACGTAAATTCATAGAGAAGGTTCAGGAACGAATGAGCAGGTTAAATGTCAAATGCTAACAAAACGCGGGTAAGAAATTTTTATTATTTCACCACGGCCTTGGAAAAGTTAACAGAAGAGAGCTAACATAGCGGAGCGTAGTCAACAGAATTAAATATAGCGTTTGCATTGAAATCTAAAATGCCATGATTTGCTGTTAGCCAAAATAAAATAACAGCAGACTTGTACATTTCTCTTTCATGCTTATTTGCCGTCGGCATTTTGCATGCGTAAATGGATTATTTCTTGTGAGATGAATAAATTAATTCTAAGTATGTATATGCATGCATGAATGTAAAATTTTTAGTATCTAATTAATATTGTATGAAATTGAAAAATTAAAGAATTTAATATGATATTAGGGGAAGGATCCTTAAAAGAAATGAATGCTAGAATAGATTTGGCTAGCTATAAATTAATATATACTAAAGGGAAAAGTAATGGGGATATATTCAAAGAACAGGGCCCTTAACCTGTAATGCGATGCGAAAGAAAAAATTCACGAAATCGCAAAATCGGTACTCGCTATTTTGACATTCGCATTCACATTTTGCGCTTTCGCAATTTTTTCTCCCTTTTCGCATCGGCAGCACTCTGTATTGCGAAAGTGAATGTCAAACAGCTGTCACTATCGCATTTTTCTTGCTACAAGTAATAGCCATACGCAATTTCCAAATATGTTAGTATTAATTGATAATTTTATAAATTTCAAATATTAATTCATTGTACCTTTTTGGAAAAATATATAGGGCAACTCCAAAGACCAACAAGCAAACATAAAAGAAACAATTCGAAATATATGTATGTTATATACTATGTAAGACTATATTAATACGAGTATACGGACCACTACATTAAGGTCATATACAGGGTGGCTGATGAAAGCCGCTACCAAAAAAAAAATTGAATAACTTTTTTTCTTTTTAAGTTATCTGTTCCATTTTTGTTTTAATTTGCAGATTGATCTTTAAAATTTATTAAAATGGATAACTGGGACACGCAAACAAGAATTTGGATAGTCCGCCGCTATCACGCACTGGAGTCCGTAGTTTTGGTACAGAGAGAGTACAGGCGGATGTTTGGCGGCGATCCCCCGAGCAGATGGACCATAATGAGACTGGTGAATAATTTTGCTGAGCAAGGAACAGTCGCAAGAAGGCCTTGTCATCGAAACCCACCATTTCGGACGGAGGAAACGATCGCTGCTGTAGCTGCAGCTATACAAAGCAATCCAAGGGTTTCAACAAGAAGCTTATCTGCTCAACTTGGTGTCAGCCGACAGTCTTTGCAAACAATAATGCACAAAGATTTAGACTTATTTCCCTACAAAATTCAAATGGTTAACAAACTGAATGCAGCAGACTTGCCGATTCGCTTGGAATTTTGCCAGAAGATCCTGCAAATGGTGGAAGAAGACCAAAACATGTTAAACTGCCTTTTCATGTCTGATGAGGCCCATTTCGATTTAAACGGCAATGTGAACAAACAAAATTGTCGAATATGGAGTACTTCTAACCCACAGATACTCCACGAGACGGAATTGCATCCTCTTCGCGTGACAGTGTGGTGTGCGGTTTCTTCACGCTGTATTGTCGGGCCTTATTTATTTGAAGAAAATGGTCACACCGTTACGGTTACTTGAGACCGTTATTTGAAAATGCTGAAAGAATTTTTCTATCCAGAACTACGCCGAAAGAGAATTCCTTTCAACTCTGTGTGGTTTCAACAAGATGGGGCAACGTCTCACATAGCCCAGACTGTTATGACAGAGTTGCGACGAAAATTTCCCAATAAACTGATTTCAAGAAACTCCGAATTTCGTTGGCCCCCCAGGTCGCCTGACCTTACTGCACCTGACTTTTTCTTGTGGGGTTTATGTAAACAAGAAGTTTATAAAACAAAGCCAACAAATTTGGATGAACTAAAACAATCCATTCGGGCAACAATTGCGGCTATTCCTGTCGCAACTCTCAAAGCAGCAATGAACAACTTTTTACTAAGATGCCGCACTTGTGTCAACGAGCATGGGGGGCATTTAAATTCAATTATTTTTAAAACTAGTTAAGCTACATTTAATAAAATTTAATGACCTTCAACTTGAAAAAAAAAAAAAATGAATTCCATACACTAAAAAAAAAGTTATTTGAGTTTCTTAATGTAGCAAAATTCATCAGCCACCCTGTATTAAAAAGCTTACCAAGAATTCGTTGGCCAGAGTCACCGTTTTCATAGGCAGTTTTTAAAAATTCGCGCTCACCGGACAAGTTCCATATGTGCGAATCATGCGATGCACCGCCAAATCTACCATTCGCGGCTCTAATTTGCATTTTGTGATCACATATCTAAAGTAGAACAAAAAATGTTTAATGAAAATAATCTTATTTAATCGAAACACTCTTACCACCATTGCATTTATGCTGTGCTTAAGCTTTCGGTTGAAAAATAAATGCTCGTCATTTGATGGCCTTATCATTTGGATGTGCGTTCCATCCACTGCTCCTACCACACCCGGAATTCCGCATGTTTCGTAAAAGCTACGGTTGGCATCCTGTTTCTCTTCACTGCTCATCAAAAAAACGATATGTTTTGGACACAATACCTTTTCAATTGCACTGCAAACTTCCCAAAGGCAACTGGAAACGGTTTGCTGTGCTAGCCCCGCGCGATGGTCTTAGCCAATTAAATGCTGATACGCACCCTGGGCAAGAAACTTTAGGGTTGTTGCTACTTTTATGATGTCAGGGATAGCCGTTGCTCTCGTTGGAGATTTCATCTCGCCCTTTATGCTATTTAGCACATACATAAAGGCTTCCCTTCTAAGCCGAAAATTCTGCACAAAACTGATGAACAGAACACACTGATGAATAAAGCATGAGTAATTCTTTAAAGTTTAACTTGCCTTTGATCGCTGAGACTCATAATGTTGGAGTTATCGGTTATAAATCTCCGAGATATCCTTTCCTCAGATGATTCGTCCCATAAAGCTACAGAATCCATTACTTAATATTATTATATTATTTAAATATAGGTAATTTACTTCCAATCGCTCGTTTGTTTTGGTCGCTTTCTTTGACATTTCGGTCAGTGATGCATCCTAAAGCGAAAAATAAGTGAATAATAAAAAGAGCAACACTTTCAGCGATGCGATAGCGCTACAGAGTACCAATTACCCTTCGTAACGCAATTTATTTTCGCATCGCATTACAGAGTAAGGGCCCAGGTGAACTTTACAATTGATGATAACAAGTATAAAAAGGAAATAGAAGAAATAATGCAAATTAATGAAGAAAGAAACCCTATCCTACCATTTAACACTACAATAGAAGCCACGATTAGAACAATAACCATATCCTTTCTCAAATAATACCTTTATAAATAAAGAAAATAAATATAAATAAAATGTTAGAGAACGGAATAATTAAAGTTAGTAAAAGTCCTTATAACTCACCGGTAACGGATTAGTTAGAATCGAGAGCCAAAACATATTTTGAAATTTTAGACATACTATCTTTTTCACGGCAGTTGAACAATTACTCACAGACACAAAATTGGTAATAAATCCCATTAGGATAAATGCACTAATTACAACCGAAGAAATACTTTACAAAATACAACCCGCAATAGTACAAACCTTTGATGTTACTAAACTTGTAATAGCTAACTCACTAGTTAACCTGTTAAGTGATTACGTAAATTTCAAAAGTTCATTTTTTTGTTAATGTCGTATATGTGCGTCATCCCGAAAAACGTTTGCTATGAAATTTAAAGATAAGCAAAAAACGAAAATTTCCCTGTTATTTTGACATTATAAAGTAAGCACGAACACTGAATTTCCTGATAATCGTTATCATAATCGTTCAGCCAACGCGCACGGTGAATCCAATATTTGGCTGAAAACCGGTTTTGCATCGACAGTCCATCGCTTGAAATTAATTCAGCACAGTAAATCGAGCTGTCTAAGAAAAACTACTCGCTTAACAGGTTAAAGACGTTACAGCTGAAAATGAACAAAATCAATTACTCGAGCAGACACATAGAAGAGCACACAGAAACTTTAGAAACAATACGAGAGAACTTGAAGAGAAATACTATTGGCCAAAAATGCAAGATATGGCTAAAAAGGTAGTACAGGGTGGGCCAAATAAGGCCTACTAGTGTTTGCATTTTTTTTTCATGCTTATTTGCCGTCGGCATTTTGCATGCGTAAATGGATTTTTTCTTGTAAGGTGAATACAAAAAAAATTAACTTTGTAAACCATTCATTTACATCAAGGCTTAGGCTTCAACAATATGTTGTACTCTTTAAATTATTATTAAATTATATAACATCTACCATCCATATTTATGTGGGCAGAAAAACATCTTGACCTGCCTCATAACACAGCTCATATGCATATCTACATATAAAGTATTCAACAGAAAATTGGCAAACGTATGCAAACATACTATTCCTATTATATGCAAAACAAACTCATCTAAACCGCAATTAGATGGAGAAAGCTTGTTGGGGCATTGCAGAAGGGACATTGGTTGGTCCAGCCCCTTTCCAAGAGATGGGCATGTGTGAGTATGGTGTGTGCAATTTGGAGCCGTATAAAAGGTGTGAGCATGTTTGTTGGTATGGATGAAGGGTAGTGAGGTTTGGTCCGGGTTGGGTTGATTCTGGAGCAATGATGGTTGTAATCTATCCAGTCAAGAGCCAGCTTGATGTGTCTTTTTTGGTTGACTAGGCGATATATGTCGCTCTTGATGAAGAGGCGGGATGTGACTGTCGGGATGAAAGTCGTGTCTTTGGCCATTTTGTCTGCCTAGGTATTACCGTCGATGCCGGTGTGGCTTGGTACCCACATTATCTTTATCTTATTTGGACAGCGTGCAATATTGCAGTAGCTTCCGCTGTAAAGATAGAGCACTAGGGGAAAAGTAGGCCGTATGAAATTGGTTCATTTTTCTCGCTTACGACCGCGAAAGTAGTGGGTACTGCTTTGGAGCCGTCAGTGAAAATAAACCGCCAGTTATCTTGTTTGAATCGAGCCAAGGTTTCGCGGAACATTGCGTTGTAGACTGCGTTGAGAGTGCTGGATTTGGGGAGGAGCGCTAACTTATCTATAAATGTTGATTTTGAAACCAGCCACGGGTGGCTACGAGGTTTACGTAAGAGAGGATTTTTTAGTGGTAAGTTATTTTCTTTGGCGAATATGGCGCATTTGTAGATAGACGAATGTAATTTTGGATCACGGTTACGAGACGTAGCTGAGTAGAAAGCATTACGAAGCGTGAATTGGTGCCGAGGGTGAGCTTAGTGTAAAGTTTGCAGATACTGCCCTCCTTGTTGTCTTTCAAGAACGGTAGCCCCGATTCCGCCAAAATGCTTTTTATGGGTGACGTGGGAAATTCCCGAAGCGCTCTGCGAATAGCTGTGTGATATGGCGCCGCAAGCATTTTTAGATTATTTTTTGCGTGATGACCGTAGATTTCAAGAGCGTAGTTGATCACAGAAAGGGTAAGAGCTCTTACAATGTTGACCGGTAAAGCTGAACGAACGTTTGGATGACAGGTATTTTACAATGTTTGAGTTCGTTATCAGTCTATCTCTGAGGTACTGACAATGGTATTTAAATTAGCATTTGCTGTCTAGTACAATTCCAAGAAACTTGAGAGTATGTGAGCATGGAATATTTGTATTGTTGAATGTGAGTATTGGAAAACTACAATTATGTTTTTTGCAAATATGCAGTAACTTGGATTTAGTATAGGAAATGGAAGCGCCGGAGGAAAAGGACCATGAGGATAAACTGGAGAGAATTTCCTCGAAAGTAGAAACTGTCGAGTTAAGGTCAGACAATTTTTAAAATAGAATAATGTCATTCACATATGTTTGATGCCGGATATTGGGGAAGTTAGACAGGATAGAGCTTATTTCGTCAAATGCTATGGTGAAGAGAATGACAGATAGGGGTGAGCCCCGAGTAGTGCGGTTATCAAGAGGTAGAGTGGGGGAGGAAATATTGGAAATAAGAATTTTGATTCTGCGTTTGGAAAGAAAGGATTTAACAAAGTTGTAGATGCGAGGCCCAACCTTTCAATTGATGAGTTGCCTTAAGATGATCTGTATACCGATACGATCGAAGGCCTTTTCAAAGTTGAGTGAAGGAACGAAACATGGTTTTTGTGGGATAAGGTCAGATATGAATTGGTCTAGATGTAAGAGTGTATCGATAGTGCTTTGGCCCTTTTTGAAGGCTACATGATTTGGATGGATTAGATTGCTGGAATGAAGAAAACAGGAGAGCCTAGTAGCAACGATTTTTTCCATAAGATTTCCCAGGCAAGGGATTAAAGAGATGGGGCGGTAGCTAGCAATTTCGCAAGATTTCCAGGTTTTCGTATGGGGATTATAGCGCTTGTTTTCCAGAGTTGGGAGAAGATGCCAGTACGGAAGATGTTGTTGTAATGGACGCTGAGGCGGGAGAGGACGGAAAAAGGGAGGTATGTTATAATGGGGTAGGATATTTTGCCTATACCAGGAGTTTTACCTTTGACTGAGGATAGAGCCACTTTTAATTCGAGTACGGAAAGTTCAGAGTCAAGCCGTTGGCCGAAGGAGATAACTGATGAGTGGGAGAGTGAGTATAGGATGGTAAGAATAGTTTGTTAGCAGAAAATTCTGGGGTTTAATTGCTATCAGAGGAGGAGTTACTGAAATTATTGGCGAATTCTAGGGATATGTCTATGGGGGGAGGCTATGCTTTTTTATAGGCGACAAGGTTTATCAGTGAGCGATTTCGTTTAAACTGTTGCATTGTTCGTTGTTTATTTTGCCTAAGTGCCGAGAGTTCGCTGTTCCACCAGAGGGGGAATGATTTGAGTAGTTTGACGGACGATTGAGGGATAGATTGGTTAGCTGCGGTTAGGGACACGATATTGAATGTAAAGTATCGATCATGTACTCATGAGTAGTATCAAAAGAAAAGCATCGTACTCATTAAAATATCGAAACTTTAGTATCGATGTTGCAAGGTATCGAGTATTTATTTATTTGCGCCAAATCTATTTTTTTACATTATTTTTAAATATCCCACTCCTCCTCCGTACAATCCCCTAGGAACAGCAGCTTGTCAAGCCTTTTCGGTGAAAGTCGGTTGCGAGTTTTTGTCACAGTACTCCCAGCTTTAGAGAACAAACGTTCAGAGGGCGCAGATGTCACAGGAATTCCCAAATACTTCTTTGCCATGTTGTATAGTTTTGGATATACCACTTTCATGTCATCCCATTGTTTTAAAGGGTCGATAGAGAGCGGCGAAACCTGGGCAGAAAGGTACCGACTTAATTCGTCATTATTTGTAACGTTCATTGCAGAATATGATTTTTTATGCAGCTTCTCTGTGTGCGCCAACTTCTTATAGTGACTCCAAAAATCGTATGCTGATTCTATGGAAGAATCACTTTCATTTTCACTCGAGTGAACACTTGAACTGGATGTTAATTATTGTCTTAGTAACTTAATTGATTTCGCACACGTTAACTTGTCTTTAAAAGGGATATTTTGGAATCTCGGATCCAGTAAACAAGAAATTGAAATAAAGTAGTTTTCTTCAATGCATCCGAATCGGCGTTCTATTTGTTTAATCATTTCTTTTTTTACCGCATGTAGTACTGTCAAATCATCGTAGTCCTCACCTATAGGCACATATACATCATTAATCTGCGCCTTCAGGCAATTCACAATCGGTATCATTTTGCTTATAGTCACATATCGTTCACGCGACAGCTCTTTGGTAACATATTCTAGTGGTTTCAAAATACTCATCAATGTTTTAATATTTTGAATTTCTAAAGCTGAAAGTGTGGGCGGTGCTTTAACATTCAACATTAAGACTTGATATACTATAGGCGTTAGCTCAATAAATCTCTGGAGCATATAATAAACGGAATTCCACCGTGTCTTTACATCCAAAATCAGTTTAAGAGGTTGAGAGCGAGCTTGCTTTTCTCATAACGCATCGCTGGCAATTACACTGCTCTTGAAGTATTTTACAATGTCACGCACTTTGATCATTAATAAATTGAAATCATTAACTGACATTACAGATTCAGCGATGAGATTTAGTGTATGGGCAAAGCAAGGCAAGTGATGGTTTTTCCCAAGAAAAATTGTTGTAGCTGCTGTTATGTTCGCGCCGTTGTCAGCTATGTATTCACCAGTATGCCTTTCATCTAGAGCAGTGGTCGCCAACCTTTTCAATGTGTTGAGCTACTTTCAAGATTTTGAAATAAACAGCGAGCTTCTTGCACAAGCCAACATAAATTAAATAATACACAGTTATATTCGACACACAATACATGTATTTATTTTACTAATATACGTTCTATATATAATAAACTTATGACTTATAGTGCTTATACTTATGCATAACTACATCCATGTTCACACCTATCAATCGTAACAAAATTTTTTGCAGTCATAATGGCAAATCACAAGCGACTTAAAAAAACAACAAAACAGTAATAGTACATTATTATATAAATAAAATATGGGCAGATAAAAAGAGCATATTTAATGAGAAGGTTGACATTCTGACTCATCGATAATTTTTTTAATATTTGCAGTATAATTTGATACAGTCATTCGAATACAGTTAGCCAAATGTATATCTGTAAGCCGATTGCGGTATTTATTTTTAATAAATTTCATATTGGAAAAAGAAGATTCACACAAATAAGTTGAACTGAATAACGCTTTCACTTTCAACGCAACACGACATAAAACTGAATACTTATCTTTACTTACTAAAGCCCATATACATTTTGTATTTGAACCTAAAGATTTTAAAGTCAAGTCACTTTGAAAAGCAATCAGTTCCATTTCTGTCACAGCAATGTCTACGCCAAAGTTGTTCATAACACAAGTTGCAAACTATTGTATATCAATGTCCATGAAGGGTGAAACAACAAATTGCGTCACTAAAGCAATTTTGCGGAAATCCTTGAAACGATTTTTGAAGTTTTCCTTCAAGTTAGAAACTATTTCCATATGATATTTACTGTCATAGGGCTCTAATAGATTTTTGGATATATTTTCGGAAAGAATAGGAAAATGCTTAGTATCGCGGTTTTTTAGGTTTTGTTCCCAAAATTCAAGTTTTGTAATAAATGCATTTATATCAGAAATCATTTCCGCTAATTCTTTATCCCTGCCTTGAAGCTGCAAGTTAAGCTCATTTAATTTCTCTGTAATGTCCACAAGAAAACCAAAATATCTGAGCCAAGTCGAATTTCCCAGTTCAGGAATCGGTTCATCGCGTTCTTTGAAAAATTGGAGTATAGCAGGCAGGACATCATTGAAACGTTTGAGCACTCGTCCTCTGCTTAACCATCGCACTTGAGAGTGAAGAAGTAGCTCTCCGTATTGACAGTCAATTTCATCAGCCAAGGTGTTAAATAATCTTCTTTGTAACGCTTGAGCTCTAATCTTGTTCACAATTTTCACCACCAGTTTCATAACGTTGTTCAAGTTTAGAAAATTTCCACATAATGCAATTGCTGATGTATAGTACAGTGGTAATTAAGAAATTGTGGAAAACTTTCATCCTTATGACATAGCGCCACGAGCCCCTTATCACAACCCACCATAGCTGGAGCACCGTCAGTTGTCAGGCCTACAATTTTTGATATTGGAATTTTCTCAGAAGAGATGAGATTTTTTAAATGAGAAAACAGCTCTAGCCCAGTAGTATGTCCTTTGAGTGGAATAAACTTCAAAAGATCTTCTTTAATTGTAAAATCACTAAAAGCCATCCTGACAAATATGGCCATCTGTGAGGTGTCAACTATATCTGAAAAATAAATACAGTTATCTAAGTCACTTCTTAACTGTAAAAAATATCATTGCTCATTACTTCTACTCGCCTCATCACTGTATTAGCAGAAAGTTGCATAGATTTTATATCAGACACTATTTCGTCTTTATTTCTAAAGTTGGCGAATAAAGAATCTGCAGCTTCCAAAAATGCTTGTTTTATGATTTCCCCGTCTTCATAAGGTTTTTTCTTTTGTGCAATTATCTGGGAAACACGATAAGATGCTTTATCTATATATATAAATGTGAAAATCTGTCCCTATGTTCGCTTATAACTCGAGAATGGCTGAACGGATTTATCTTATCTTCGTCTTGAATTATTCGTGGAGGTCTAGGGAAGGTTTAAAAGGTGAGAAAAATTCGAATAATTGCCGGGAAAATGGTCAAAACGTGGACCCGGGTAACCTTCGGATGTGTATATACAATATGGGTATCAAATGAAAGCTGTTGGTGAATGCTTTAGTTCAGAGTATTTTTCATGCCGCTCCGTGACTAGGGTCTCGAGATAGAGACCGAAACGTGGACCCTAGAATGTGTTTGTACAATATGAATATCAAATTGAAGCTGTTGGTGAATGCTTTAGTACAGAGTATTTTTCATGCCGCTCCGAGACTGGGGTCTCGAGATATAGGTCAAAACGTGGGCCCGGGTAACTTTCGGATGTGTATATACAATATGGGTATCAAATGGAAGCTGTTGGTGAATGCTTTAGTTCAGAGTATTTTTCATGCGGCTCCGTGACTAGGGTCCCGAGATAGAGACCAACACGTGGACCCTAGAATGTGTTTGTACAATATGGATATCAATTGGAAGCTGTTGGTGAATGCTTTAGTACAGAGTATTTCTCATGCCGCTCCGTGACTGGGGTCTCGAGATATAGGTCAAAACGTGGACCCGGGTAACCTTCGGATGTGTATATACAATATGGGTATCAAATGGAAGCTGTTAGTGAATGCTTTAGTTCAGAGTATTTTTCATGCCGCTCCGTGACTAGGGTCCCGAGATAGAGACCAACACGTGGACCCTAGAATGTGTTTGTACAATATGGATATCAATTGAAAGCTGTTGGTGAATGCTTTAGTACAGAGTATTTCTCATGCCGCTCCGTGACTGGGGTCTCGAGATATAGGTCAAAACGTGGGCCCGGGTAACCTTTGGTTGTGGATGTACAATATGGGTATCAAATGGAAGCCGTTGGTAAATGCTTTAGTTCAGAGTATTTTTCATGCCGCTCCGTGACTAGGGCCTCGAGATAGAGACCAACACGTGGACCCTAGAATGTGTTTGTACAATATGGATATCAATTCGAAGCTGTTGGTGAATGCTTTAGTACAGAGTATTTTTCATGCCGCTCCGTGACTAGGGTCTCGAGAGATAGGTCAAAACGTGGACCCGGGTAACCTTCGGATGTGTATGTACAATATGGGTATCAAATGGAAGCTGTTGATGAAAGCTTTAGTACAGAGTATTTTTCATGCCGCTCCGTGACTAGGGTCTCGAGAGATAGGTCAAAACGTGGACCCGGGTAACCTTCGGATGTGTATGTACAATATGGGTATCAAATGGAAGCTGTTGATGAAAGCTTTAGTACAGAGTAGTTTTCATGCCGCTCCGTGTCTAGGGCCTCGAGATAGAGACCAACACGTGGACCCGGGTAACCATGTGTATGTACAATATGGGTATCAAATGGAAGCTGTTGGTGAAAGCTTTAGTACAGAGTAGTTTTCATGCCGCTCCGTGACTAGGGCCTCGAGATAGAGACCAACACGTGGACCTTAGAATGTGTTTGTACAATATGGATATCAATTGGAAGCTGTTGGTGAATGCTTTAGTGCAGTGTATTTTTCATGCCGCTCCGTGACTAGGGTCTCGAGATATAGGTCAAAACGTGGGCCCGGGTAACCTTCGGATGTGTATGTTCAATATGGGTATCAAATGGAAGCTGTTGGTGAATGCTTTAGTTCAGAGTATTTTTCATGCCGCTCCGTGACTAGGGTCTCGAGATAGAGACCAAAACATGGAGCCTAGAATGTGTTTGTACAATATGGGTATCAAATGAAAGCTGTTGGTGAATGCTTTAGTTCAGAGTATTTTTCATGCCGCTCCGTGACTAGGGTCTCGAGATAGAGACCGAAACGTGGACCCTAGAATGTGTTTGTACAATATGAATATCAAATTGAAGCTGTTGGTGAATGCTTTAGTACAGAGTATTTTTCATGCCGCTCCGAGACTGGGGTCTCGAGATATAGGTCAAAACGTGGGCCCGGGTAACCTTCGGATGTGTATGTTCAATATGGGTATCAAATGGAAGCTGTTGGTGAATGCTTTAGTTCAGAGTATTTTTCATGCCGCTCCGTGACTAGGGTCTCGAGATAGAGACCAAAACGTGGTATTGAATAAATAAATAAATAGTATGAGAATAAAGAAATAAATAATATGAAAACCATATATTTTCTGTTCTAAACCATATCTATTCTATTTTAGTGTGCCCAGCGAAGCGGGCCGGGTTTGCTAGTCTATCTATAAGATAAGATGCTTTATTTACCTATTTATTATGAAAATTTCTGAAATTTGCTAATACTGGTATGATTTTCAGACTTTTGGATTTTTTGCAACGTGAGCAGCGCGAGCTACCAGAATTGCCTTTGCGAGCTACCGGTAGCTCGCGATCGACGGGTTGGCGACCACTGATCTAGAGCAACGGTGGCTATGCAACGAGACATAAGACTATCATAATGCAAAAAATGAGCAGTAACTTCTAAATAACTGGTAACAGTCATCATCTCGGTCCAAACATCACATGTTAGTGCCACGTGAGATACATTTTCAAATGTGCTTTGAATTTAAGAATGCATTATAGTATAAAAATCATCCAATTGAGCTTTTAGCGTATCAACGCTTGGAATTTTAAATGATGGGCAAGCTTTCTTCATCAATACGTTAAATCCACGCCCTTTTACGATATCAAATAGTCTTTTGTCGGCGCAAATAAAGTAAAGCAACAACTTGCAGAGTTTTGAATGATCTTTTCCGCCATCCGAATACGAAAATTTGCGTTCCATTGATTGTGTAATGGACAGTTGCCTTTTTTTAACACACTTTTATTAGCTCGGGTTGTATGTATGTATGTATGTAACGGAATCTTTGAGTTTAATTTTCACTGGCTTCTAAAAATCTGATCGACTTGGAATTTTGCACACCGAGGACCGATGAAGAGGACGAGACATCGAGGACCGATGACAATGCAATAATTTGATAAAAGTTTTCCATTATTCTTATTAGGATTGCCAGGACTAATTAAAGCAAGGTGAATTTGGTTGTAAAATGAAAAATCTTTATTTATTCTTGTAAATCAATTTCATTCCCTTCAAAATAATCCCCTCTCGATGAAATACACTTATGCCAACGATCTTTCCAATTCCCGAAACATGCCAAATAGTCTATTTCCGGTATAGTCATCAGCACCTTCTTCGATTCAGCTTTTATCTCCTCAATCGACTCGAAACGCGTTCCCCGGAGTGGTCTCTTGAGTTTTGGGAATAGCCAGAACGATATGCGTGGAATTTTTGGCGAAATGGTCACGAAGAACGAGTGCAGTGTGAGACGGTGCATTATCCTGATGCAAAAACCAAGAGTTGTTGGCCCATAATTCTGGTCTTTTTAGACGAATTGCTTCACGTAAACGAAGCATAACGCTCAAATAATATTCGTTATTAACAGTTAGGCCAGGTGGAAGGAATTCATAGTGCACCACACCACGAAAATCTAAAAAAACTGTCATCATGACCTTTATTTTTGAACGACTTTGACGTGCTGTTTTCGGTCTGTCTTCGCCTTTAGCACGATATTCGCTTGATTGGTCGGTTGTTTCAGAGTCGTAAGCATAAATCCAAGTCTCATCTCCCGTAATGATGCATTTGCGCTTGTCCTGATAGTCTGAAAGCATTGTTTCACACACATCAACGCGACGACTTTTTCCAAGAAATTGAGAGTTTTCGGTACCAAACGAAATTTGACTTTTCGTAGGCCCAAATGGTCTTTAAAAATGGTTTTCACAGATCCTTCTGATATTCCGATCATATCAGTAAGGTTTTTAACAGTCAACCGACGATTTTTGAGCACTAACTCCTTCACTTTATTGACGTGTTGGTCATCTGTTGACGTCGATGGTCGTCCGGAGCGCTCCAAGTCATCAACACGTTCTCGACCCTCTTTGAAGTCTTTGTACCACTTATAAACATTTTTCTGCGACATAGTCAAATCACCAAATGCCCTCTGCATGCTAAATTTCATTCCGCAAACAAAATTTCAATGCACTTCTCTGCTCAATCAAATCAGACATTGTAAAAATCGAAAAATGCACTATTGGTCGTTTGGTACACACAAGCGTAAATATATTACTGATAATGACATTCACATGAAAGTTGGCCCAGATGTTATTAACGGTGCTGCCAACTCATGAAAAAAATAACTAGAGCGAAATTTTAATCCCGCGAAGTTTGATAAATAAATTCACCTTACTTTTTGCCCACAGTAGTAGGTCTTCTGTAGAAGAGTAAGAAAGACAGAGCTAACGCGCCTTCTGCGCATGCCTGCACTCTTCGAGTTACTCTTACTGATTTCGGGAGTCTACGACTTACTATTTCGAATTCGAACTTGCTCGGGCACGCGGCACTGCAGTACGAATAGAAGGCTAAAACGTTTTCAGGGTAGTTGCGTTCTCACTTTGTATATTCTTTACACATGCGTAGATACTACAAGTCTCATACACGCAAATGTACTCTATTCAATGTTCATACAAGGTGGCGCAAAAGTAACCTTGCGATGTTTTTTGGCTGTAATTTAAAAAAAAATGAAAAACTTTGATTCTTCTTGTGAATTATTTTTATTTGGTCTTTTAATTTTTTTTACATCAAGTCGAGAACATGATGTCATACAAATGGCCGCCGCTTTTTATGGCATTTTCCATCACTTTGGTCAAAACTTCCGGCGATAGGTCCTCACATTCTTGACGGATATTGTCTTTAAGAGCTGCAAGAGTCTGAGGCTTGTTGACATAAACCCGCGACTTCAAAAAGCCCCTCAAAAAGAAGTCTGGAGTAGTCAAATCAGGCGATCTTGATGGCCAGTGCAAATCGCCAAAACGGGAGATTAGGCGCCCGGGAAATGCATCCTTCAGCATATCGGTTGTGGCACGTGTAGTGTGTGCCGTTGCACCATCCTGTTGGAACCACATATTTTCCAATCCCAATTCATCAAGTTGCGGCAAAAAGAACTCATTGATAATTGCTCTATAGTGCTCACCATTCACAGTAACCGTTTGGCCCGCGACGTCTTCGAAGAAAAAAGGTCCGATGACTCCTCCAGCGAAAACAGCACACCATACAGTGACTTTGAGCGGGTGTAATGGTTCTTCGTGGGTTACACGCGTATTTTCAGTGCCCCAGAAGCGTAAATTTTGCTTATTTACGTACCCGCTAAGATGGAAATGGGCCTCATCACTAATGATTGTTTTTGAATGAAAAATCATCTTCCTCTTTGTGGTGATTAAGGATGGCTTGAGCGTATGTTAGACGCGATTGGCGGTCAGCAGCTAACAGCTGATGCATCGTCTGGACTTTGTACGGAAACATATTCAAATCTTGTACCAAAATTCGCTGTAAAGACCATCGACTGATACCCATTTGCGTGGCACGTCGTCTGGTCGATGTCGACGGCGCTTCCATGACATCCTCGGCTACAGCAGCAATATTCTCTGCAGAACGGCTACTCCGGGGTCTGCCACGCCTGGCAGCATCTCGTGTTGTGCCAGTCTCTTCGAGGCGAGCGGCTAACCGTCGCAGTGTTTCACCAGTAGGCGATGGACGGCGAGGAAATCTGCGACGAAATTCACGTTGTGCCAAAGTCACCGACCGATTATTGGTCAAATAAATAGTCAGCGTTCTGGAGCAGTGTAGCGTAACATTGTTTATTAACGTGTATTTCGCATGTGTTTGCTACACAAATGTCAAAACAGAACTGACATAAGGGGCCAATCGCAAAATTGATAGCATTTTCTGATAGGAGGATTACTTTAGCGCCACCTGTTATAAGATTAAATAATTTTCATATAAGATGTAATTTTGTTAATTACAATAAAATAATCAAAACATAAATTTTGAAATTATTTTACGGAACAAAATTTTGGCAAATAAAGAAGGAATTTTTCATTAGAAATTAAATATAACACAATTAAATCGGACTATAAATCACTAAATGAAAACAATAATTTTCATTCAGAAAAACAAGGCTCGACCTTCAATCAATGATCTATATAGGAAAGAGTATGTAACATATTGATTATGTCAGTATATTTTGTTGTTACCTCTCCGTTTCAGGAGTGGGGTAGCCATTTCTCAGGCTCCCTCCACGTAATAAGTTCTTCATCCCGATTACTTCTTTATCACGGCCGATAACTGCATACCTTTAGACTCACAGTCGATAAGAAAGGAATTAAATATAACACGAATATATCGAATCAATAATTCACTGACTGCAATGATAAAAATAATTTTCATTCATAATAAAAAATAGTTCAAAAAAAAAAAAAAAAACACGCTTTTTTGCTAATCGAACTAAAAAGTAGAAAATAAAAAATAGTTTAAAAAAACTAAAAAACACGCTTTTATTGCTAATCGAACTAAAAAGTAGAAAATAAATTTTAATGACAAAGAGACCTATAATGAAGTAATAGCAAATCGAAGGATCAGTCATAGTCAACTACCTCAGAACAGAATTATAACAAAAATTAAGATACAAATAGAATAATTCAAATTAGAGTTAAAAGCGTGGGATGCATTTTGCTTAACTTTTATAACCTTCTGTACATAGGTAGTTGCCAATAGAATGATTGTAATATTTACTATATCAAGCATCCCACGCTTTTAACTCTAATGTGCACATATGTACCATGTGGCAACAATATACATACATCGCATCGGGGTGGCTCTTTATATGCTTATGCATGTTTGAGGAGTTTCCTGATGATTTGATAGTTTTGAAGCAAGTCTTGCACCTCACCTCGTCGTTGGATAGTTTGGTAAAATATCCCCAAACATTGCTTCGGCTTGGCGGCATTCTTCTTACGACACAAATTTCAATAAAGTGCACATAATAATAGCTTTAATACTTACTTTAACTTTAAATCAAATTTACTTAAATAATAATTCACTTTTTTCCTGTCGTTTATAAAGTGGCGTCGCAAATTGAGTGGTGTGGTTCACGTAGTCCCGCGTAATTTTTTTACTCGATACCGCTCCAGAGATACTTGTTATGTAAGTACAAATATCGAAACAAAAGTATCAAGTATAAAATATCGGTATCAATAACGAATATTCTCGATACCAATAAGTATCGATATTTTTTTCGTGTCCCTAGCTGCGGTACGAATGACTTTTTGTATTCTGGAGGTTTCCTGATTGATTTTGGATGAAAATGGGAAGGATTCAGAGTAGAGAAGGCAGAAGTTTTGAAATTTGGTCCATTCCGCTAAATCTGTTTTGAAAAATATTCTGGGTATAAGGAGGGGTGAGGGTTGAGGAGAGGATATTTTAATGGGGATGGGAAAGTGATCGCTACTGTGTAAGTCATCGATGCGGTGCCAATCGGTTTTGGGGGAGAGTGATGCAGAGCAGAGTGAGAGGTCAATATGTGTAAAAGTAGCGTGGGTGGGGGAACCGTCATTAAGAATAACGCAGTTGGAACTGGGTATAGCATCTTCAATTAATCGCCCTCTAGGATTAGCTGAGGGAGATCCCAAAGGGGACTCCAGGCGTTAAAGTCTCCGCCCAGTACAAAGGAGCTGTGGTCAGAAGTAACAGATTGCAGATGTTGGTTAAAGTGAAGGTTTGATTGGGAGGAATATAAGCGCAAGTGACTATGATTTTTTTTGGGGGAAGGAATTTCTTGGAAAGGGAGGAGATATTTGAAGGAAGTACGGGGAGGGTGTTATGAGGTATATTTCTCTTAACTAGCATGGTGATTTCTTGTTTGTAGGAAGTATTGCAAGGGAGGTTATAGAAATGACGGGTATAAGCTTTGGGGGTATGAGCTGAAATATTGCTGGGGTGATGTGTTTCGTTTAAGGGGTTACATGGGTTTCGTTGGTTCAAAAAATCGATTTATTTTTTTTTGGCTTATTAATTTCTACAACATTTCAGCAATATAACCGGTTGTCAAATGTTCTCGAAAACTACTCAACCGATCTTGATGAAATTTTTCACAGGGGTTCGAAATACAATTTACTCATGCTTGAACGAAGGATTTTGTTTTTCATCACTTACAACTATTTAAAAAAAAAAAAATATCAAGCAAATTTGACAGAAATTTTCATTTTTTTGGAAAAATGTCTGCCAAAATTCCAATTTTCCTTTCCTTCGTTCCAGCACGAGTTTATGGTCTTAACTAAAACACTTATTTTTGTTTTTTCATTTTTGATGAGCCTGTCAGGAGTTATGCTGAAAACGCGGACGCACCTTTTTTTCGAGGGGTCACCGGAAATGATGTCACAATGAAGGAGTTTTAATTTTTATTTTTTGGAAAATTTCAGAAATTATTCTTTAAATATGTATCTGTAAGACAGGAAAAGTTTGAATTAAATAAATAATTTTTTACATAGAAAAAAAAGAAATATTGAAAATAAGCCTTTTTTACCCGACGAAACCCATGTAACCCCTTAATAGTGTCACTGAGGGGTTATCTGTTTTAATTAATAGTTCGAGATAATTATTTAAGTAACCATTAAAGTTCAATTGAAGTATGGATAGCATATAGTCACATACCAATGCTCCCACTACCAACAACACACACTTCTTTACTCATTCTCTCCTTACCTCTCGTACTTATATTCTCACATCTCTTCTTCACGTTTATTAACTGATCTTTAACATTATCTAAACCAATCTCTTCTTACGCAACAACAACAACATTTTGCACTCTCTCCCACCATTAGTTTTAAGCTCTTCCTTGTTAACTTAGTTGTAAGAATTGTGCAATATTTGAATGAATTAATAAAGTTACCGTCAAAAGGAACGGATCATTATTGGCGCAGTCGGCCAAAAGCCTAAAAGGCACGGCTAAATTAAAAATTAATTCAGAATTTAAAAGAAAATGGGAAAATAGTTCGAAAAGGGCATTTTTACGAATTCTTTTTACAAACCGGATTAAAAACAAGAAAAAAAATTGTTCAGAAACAAACATTTTTACAACAAAATAAAAACAACAAAACCAGTTGGGAAAAATAAAACAACGGTTCGAGAAGAAAATTTTTGAACGCGAAATTAATTGAAGGTTAATTGAACAGTTTTATAAAAAAAAAGAAATCGAGGAAAACTCGAATACAAAGTGCGAAGAAATTTGACAAAAATGAGAAATTCATAAAAAATAAAAAAAAACATTTTGAATTCCAAAGCTAAAATAACCTTCAAGTCAATTAAAGGTCACCTTGAAGTCAATTCAAACTGAGAGACTGGAAGTCCATGTGTACTAAAATAATGCCAATTAATAGCAGTAGACAGATGTAAAGAATTTACAACAACAATTACTCTCGAGCCAATTAGAACCAGGTCACCTTGAGATAAGTGAAAAAAATTCTTTCCAGTACTAACAAAACCAACGCTTAAAGGAAATAACAAAGCCAACTACAACTCCAAAACTAACAAAACAGCCAGAAAGCAGCAACAACAACATCGGAGAACATATAGTATATATATGTATATCAACGAAAGCAGTGGTTTAAAAAAAAAAGTTACATTCGTCATTCAACATAGATTTTCAAATCAACTGAGTTACATATATGTACATATTCGCAGATATACCATAAAGTAAGTTGTGCTATAGTAAAAAACAAAAAAAAAATTTAAAAAGGTTCATACCTACATATATATGTATGTACATACTCGTATAAATAAATATACGTACAAACATATACTTTTGTGAAGAACAAACAAAAAAAAAAAAAACTAGATTAAAAAACGGAAATAAATAAGGGACAAACGTATATAAAATAAGTATAAATATAAAATGGATAACTTAGATGTAAACACTAAATTTAAGATTATTTCTACAAATTTAAGTAGTATACCAAGCTATGATGGAAATGCAGATGCTCTTTTAAGTTTTCTACAAAGAATTGATTTAATGATACCCATATTAGAATCATTCCCTATAGAGTTTAAAATTTTGCTTATGGGTAATATTAAAGACAAAATAATTAGAAGTGCAAGAAGATCAAATTTAATTAATGGCAATGTAGATACCTGGCCAGAAATAAAGAAAATTTTAGTTGATAATCACGGCGAACAAAAATCTGTTGATGAGTTAATTGATAAAATAAGATCTTGTCGGTGTGATTCAACTATAGAAAATTTTTATTGTATAATAACCTAAATGCTTTATTATGTCGCTTAAATAATGCTCTGTATTTTAGTAATAACAATTCCTTAGAAATTAATTGTGAAAGTAATGGCAGAATTGCTCTCAATTCTTTCAAATATGGATTACCGGAGCCTGTTAGGAGTATTATAGTGAGCAGGAATCCGAAAAATTTAAAAGACGCGTATGATATAATAAAATCCAATGGGTATCTGAAATATAACAATAAAATATATTGTGATCATGTTACACATATAACATGCAGCCATTCAAATTTTCAACAAAATAATAATAAAAATAGTATTAGACAAAATTTCAACAACAATAATGATAGACAATTTCGTAATAGTAGTTGGCAAAACTACAACAGTAATGACGGTAAATAGCAAGAACAACAGTGGACAACCTTACAACAACAATACAACATTCCAGCAGCGTCATGCAAACGATAGTCAAAATTTTTCATCACAGCCGATGCTTAGTAATAGATATAGCAGACAAACAGGCCGGCAACCAGAAAACAATTTTCAAACAACAAATTATATTGTTACAAATAGGAATCCTTATAGTAACCAAAATTATAAAAATATATCAGTTGAACCAATGGAGTTAGGTGTTAACGAGAGTTTTCAAAATTTTCAATATCCCGGGAAAAGAAATTACCCTATATAGTGATTGAAACGCATATTAGAAAGCTTAGCTATTAGCTTAGAATTAGGTTTATAATTGATACTGGGGCGGAGTATAGCATAATAAATCCTGAAGTATGCAACCCTAAGTATGCTGTTAAGCCAATCATTCGCGTATTAAAAGTTTTGGGAAGAACTGTCTATACGAGTAAGCAATATTCTATACCTTTATTTAAAGAATTTAAAAAACCCAATACTTGTGTGAGCTTTCTGGAATACTCATTTCATAAATATTTCGATGGTATTGTAGGAAACCATATTTTACTTTTTTTAAATACAATAATAGATTATCAAAATAGAAAACTAAAAACCGACGAAGCAACTATACCTATATATTTTAATAAAGAAGAAGAGATTTTAGAAAATGAATATTTAAAAAATGGAAACTTAGAAATACTTACTAATGAAGATAGAATAGATAAATCCTCCAATGATATTTTTGCTAAACACTTAAATATAAGAGACAAGGAAATACTAAGTACACTTTTAAATGAATTTCAGGATATATTTTACAAAGAAGGAGAAAGCTTGCCCATTACCAAAGAAATTCAACACAGAATAATAACAAAAACTGATATCTCAGTATACAGTAAACTTTATAGGTATCCGGTAACACATCGATCGGAAGTAGATCGGCAAATTCGTGATATGCTAGCTCAAAAAATAATTGTACCAAGTAATAGCCCATATAATTCACCTTTATGGGTTGTACCCAAAAAGGCGAATAGAGATGGGACACCGCAATGGCGAGTTGTCATTGATTACCGGAAGCTCAATGATCAAACAGTCGATGATAAATTCCCAATTCCGAATATGCAAGACATATTCGACAAATTGGGAAAATGTTGCTACTTCAGCACAATTGACCTAGCAAAGGGATTTCACCAAATTGAAGTACACCCTAATGATAGAGCAAAAACGGCTTTCTCAACGGCAGACGGCCATTACAAATTCACCCGTATGCCCTTTGGCCTTAAGACAGCACCTGCCACCTTTCAAAGGTTAATTAATTATGTTTTAAGGGAATATATAAATAAAATTTGTGTTGTCTACTTAGACGACATACTTATATTTTCAACTAGTTTTGACGAGCATATAGTCTCAATTAAGAAAATATTTAATACTCTACGAGCGTCGAATTTAAAAATTCAATTTAACAAATGTCAATTTGCTGACTTCACAACAAAATTTCTGGGACACATTGTATCTGAAGACGGTATAAAACCGGATCCTTCGAAAATAACGGCGATTAATTATATGAAACCCCCAACTAGTGTAAAAAAAATAAAACAACTCCTTGATATGACAGGATATTATAGAAAATTTATACGGGACTACGCAAAAGTAACTTACCCAATGGTTCGATTTCTGAAGAAAAACGCAATATTGGATTTTAAAAATGTAGATTTTTTAAAAGCTTTTAATACATTAAAAAATCTAATTACTAATGAACCTGTCTTACAGCCACCAGACTTTGGTAAAAAATTTGTGCTTACAACTGATGCACCTCAGTTCGCTATTGGCGCGGTACTAAGCCAAAAAAATCACCCTATATGCTATGCATCTCGCACTTTATGTGATCATGAGATAAGATATTCCACTATAGAGAAAGAAGCTCTGGCTACGGTATGGGCTGTAAAACATTTTAAAACTTATTTATATGGGCGAAAGTTCATCATCCTAACGGATCATAAACCGCTTACTTGGCTTCACAATCTAAAGGAGCCTAATATGAAACTACAAAGATGGAAAATACTTCTAAATGAATACGATGTTGAAATAACGTATATTAAGGGAAAAGATAAAAACGTTGTAGATACATTAAGCAGATATTTTGAGCAGTATAATAAAAATAGTGAAGTAGCTAATTTGTACAATAATATTGAAGGCAGTAAAATGGAAATTGATGATGAAAAGTGTGATAATTTGGATACAATGTCTATAGAAACAGCGCACAGTGCTCGTGAGGATAATTTAAAATATATATTTATAACAGAAAAAAGCATTAATTATTACAAAAATCAGATATATCTCAGTTACGGTCAAAGTGAACAGTTTTTTATTTATAAAAATCGTTAACAAAAAGTGTCAGACTCATATAGTAGTAACGAAAAACTCGAATTTAAAAGATATCATGGAAAAAGTCTTGATAAACAAGGGAATTATATGCATTTTTTGTGATGATAGTTAACTATTTATAAAGTTTCAGTATATATACGTAAATTTTTTTGAGAATAATAATCTTACTTTGTACAAATCAAACGTTGTTTTAAAGGAAATTACAGACAAAAATGAAATATTAACAATAATTGAGAATGAACATTTGCGTAATAATCACAGAGGTATTCAAGAAGCTTTTTTTGGAGCTAAAAAGCAGGTTCTTTTACCCCAAGTTGTATAAAATAATAACTTACGTAGTTAATAACTGTTCAGTTTGTCAAATCGCAAAATATGATAGGAGTCCAGCTAAAGTTCCGTACCAAATCACTGAAAATCCGACCCATTTTAATGATATAGTGAGAGAATGAGCTAGTATTTGACAACGATCGATGTATATTGCACAGTGCAGTACGGTTATTTTTGAAAGAACAAAATATTGAGACACATACAACTACAGCATATTTCAAAACTGGAAATTCAGTCATTGAACGCCTTCATGGGACATTAAACGAACATTTAAGACTCTTAGAAGCAGAAAAAGAACATAAAAACGAAGAATTAGATGAAAAACTTTTTAAAATTTTTGTCTGTTACAATAATACAATACATTCCACAACAAAAAAGAGACCTATTGATTTTATTATAAAAAAATTTGATAAAGAGTATATTGAAACCCTCTGTAAAACCTACAAAAGAGAGAAAAAGGAAAGAATTGAGAAATTAAATCAAAAAAGAGATCCTAAGCCGACCGAGCAAGTAGAAAATATTGTAAGTAAAAGAGACATAGGTAAAAATAAACCTAAATACAAAAAACTTGTTGCATATAGCAAGAATGGAAATTATGTAACTGATACATCAAATAATCGCAAAACTAAATATTATAAAGCTCAATGTAAACGACGTTACAAGTTTCAAAAGTAATAGTTTATAAAAAAGAAATTAATAACCAATTCACTATTTTATCATAGATTTAATTTTAATTTACGAGGTCGTAAATAGCTTATGGGGGGAGGAGTCATATACCAATGCTCCCACTACCAACAACACACACTTCTTTACTCATTCTCTCCTTACCTCTCGTACTTATATTCTCACATCACTTCTTGACGTTTATTAACTGATCTTTAACATTATCTAAAGCAATCTCTTCTTACGCAACAACAACAACATTTTGCACTCTCTCCCACCATTAGTTTTAAGCTCTCCCTTGTTAACTTAGTTGTAAGAATTGTGCAATATTTGAATGAATTAATAAAGTTACCGTCAAAAGGAACGGATCATTATTATATTGATTATTTAAAAGAAAAGAAAGTTGTAAATATTTGTGAAGATAGGTGTGTAATACCATATAAGTATTTACTGTTCCATTACACAGGACGACAGCATCTCAGACCCAGAAATATATATATTTTCGAACGATTTTGATGCGATGAACCGAAATCTGAACACCGTTTTTGCCCATATTTGAGGTTATATGGGCTTTGCATATGTTTTCTTTCACCAAAATTAAAGGATGGCATCTTTAAATACAAACCTTCTGTTTTCAAATGGCGTTGAGTTTGCTCAAATATCATTTTTTTCGCTGAGATATCGCATATTAAAATTTTCATGTTTCTAAATTTTCCTACACCTGAAAAACGATTGAGATAAAATAGACATGATATAGTCGATTACTAATTTTCTTGAATTGAGTCTTATTTTTCTTAAAATTTTGTCTCACACCATAAGTGTGCTGACTCACCATACCCCTACACTATCTAACCTTTGGGTACCGAGTCACACACATCCCTAACCCCTAGAAACCACCCCTATCATACCGCAAGCAGGCTAACCCACTTAACCCTGGGGACAGCGTTTACTCGCATATTTTTTTTTAAATAAGTCTACTTTATCTAGATATCTCATATCAGGACAAGCTCAAATGCATCATTACGGAAGATGAGACTTGGATTTTTGCTTACGACTCTGAAACAACCGACCAATCAAGCGAATATCGTGCTAAAGGCGAGGCCAGACCGAAAACAGCACGTCAAAGTCGTTCAAAAATAAAGGTCATGATGACAGTTTTTTTAGATTTTCGTGGTGTGGTGCACTATGAATTCCTTCCACCTGGCCAAACTGTTAATAAGGAATATTATTTGAGCGTTATGCTTCGTTTACGTGAAGCAATTCGTCTAAAAATACCAGAATTATGGGTCAACAACTCTTGGTTTTTGCATCACGATAATGCACCGTCTCACACTGCACTCGTTCTTCGTGACCATTTCGCCAAAAATTCCACGCATATCGTTCTGGCTATTCCCAAAGCTCAAGAGACCACTCCGGGGAACGCGTTTCGAGTCGATTGAGGAGATAAAAGCTGAATCGAAGAAGGTGCTGATGACTATACCGGAAATAGACTATTTGGCATGTTTCGGGGATAGGAAAGATCGTTGGCATAAGTATATTTTATCGAGGGGGATTATTTTGAAGGGAATGAAATTGATTTACAAGAATAAATAAAGATTTTTCTTTTAACAACCAAATTCACCTTACTTTTTGCCCACAGTATGTCTGTATGTCGTATGCTAATATACATATGTATATAAACATGCGTACATACAATTTCACGCAATCGTCATAAAAAAAACCAAAAAGAACATCGCATATGTAATAATGCATACAAATTATATGGACATATCAAATGAACAAATCTTTTCTGTACGCAAGCAAATAAAGGGTTTTTCAATAAGGGCGGGTAGATGTTGAAATGGAATAAAATGGCGTTTGCTCTGTGGCACGTAGCGCCATCCTGCTGGAAAAATGGGAGCGCGCAACGTTTGCGTTAATGAACACTCATTTTGATAATAAAGTTTTATCATTTGAACGTGCTGTTCAATCGTGTAACTTGCCATGTTGATGTGGCATAAACAACTGAATAATAAACAAAAGATTTGACAGATGTCACCAAAACAAAATGGCTGCCACAGGGCGCCAAAATCTACCTGCGGCAATTGGAAAACGTTTGCGTTAATGAACACTCATTTTGATAATAAAGTTTTATCATTTGAACGTGCTTTTCAATCGTGTAACTTGTCATGCTGATTTGGCATGAGCAACTGAATAATAAACAAGAGATTTGACAGATGTCACCAAAATAAAATGGCTGCCACTGGGCGCCAAAATCGACCCGCGCGAATTGAAAAACCCTTTATAAGCTCTACATGAAAAACATTTTTTCACACTTGCGTATCACTCTCTCCCTCTCATTTCTCTCCGGCAGTCATATTAATTTATTTCCTACTGTTAACTTGTGGTGAAGTAATTTCTGAGTTGGATTTCTTACCCGTGATTTGTTAGATCCCAAAATGAGGAACGGGCCGGGACTGGACCTTCTCTATGAATTTTCGTTCACTGATTTGAAGCGCACAGTACATACAATGCTGTGAATGCGTGTTGGATTTCTTGGGAAATTTTACCGTAGTATTTTTTGCAGTGGCAAGTTCACATATGTACATACAAACAGCATATATACAAGCGCATATGTATATAAATTCACAAATTAAAATTTGCATATGCCATCTTTCTGTGTGCCTGGTAATGAATCAATTCTTTATAAAGGATTTTAATAAGTTTAATAGACAGACATAATATATTATATGTATGTACATACGTGAACTGTTGAGCGCTGTTCATAACAACAGCACAATGCTTGGACATTTTTTGCGATATTTTTTCTGTGGGAAGTGCACGCTGCCGCATATGTATAAATTCACAAATTTAAATTTGCATATGCCATTTTCCTGTGTGCCTGGTAATGAAGTATTTTTTATAGAGGATTTTGATTCAGTTGAAGGGATTCAACAAAGTTTTACAAGGCACGCGACAGACAGATATAATATACATATGTAGGTATATAATTTTGGATGATTTGGAAAAAATTCAAATATATAGGTCATATTAAAAAGCTACCTAACATTCTTTGCTTCTAATCACCAACAAATTCTTATCGACTCCTACTAAATTTACAAAATTTAGTCCCTTACTGTTAACTTTTGGTAAAAAATGTATCTGTGGTGATTAGTCTTCGCCAAACAAAGTAACTTTAATGTTTGTTGATTTAATTTAAAAAGAAGAATTCAAACAAAATACATTATAAAACGACCTCACATTTTGTTGTGTGCGTTTTAGTAAATTTAAAAGTTCATACAAATTTGATAAAAATGTTTACTAAATTTTCGAGTCGAAATTAATTTTAGACAAGAATTCTTAGAACATACAAGTGTTTTGGTGTATTGATGTATGTATATGTACATATATCGGTATATATGAACACATATCATGTTAGTTATGTTTGTGCAAAAGTTCAATTGCATCTTCAATTCTTATAGTGTTACATATGTATGTATGTGCACACGCACTGCAGCAACAATGACCTATGTCACGACGCATCGGCTCATCATATTTACATTTAAATATGCATTTATTTGTTCCTTTGCCAAACGAATTTTTTTTTTTTCAATTTACATTTATTGCAGGGAATAATATAGGTATGCATTTTCTAGATAGTAAAAAACTTTGAAATTTAAAATAAATAAAAGAAAACTTCAAAGAACCGTATTTGCATATGCATATGAATGGAAAAACTAAGTTCTATTGCATCTTTAATAAATATAGTGTTGCACGCATAAGTATGCACTGAAGCAACATGACCTACCTCACGAGCATCGCCTAATAATATTTCATACAATAATTAAGGAGTAAATATTCGAATGATTGAATTCCCGCCTAACATATGCTGAAACAATTCTATTTTGCATATGCATGTACATATTTGTATGTGCGTACCCTAGCCTATGTATGTACATATATGTATGTGTTCTGAACTTCCAGCAAAACAATGCTTTTTAATATACATATATGCATGTACATACAACCGCGCACACAGGCACTCACTTTATTCCTCTAAATCAGTGGTCGCCAACCCGTCGATCGCGAGCTACCGGTAGCTCGCAAAGGCAATTCTGGTAGCTCGCGCTGCTCACGTTGCTAAAAATCCAAAAGTCTGAAAATCATACCAGTATTATCAAATTTCAGAAATTTTCATAATAAATAGATAAACAGCGGCAACACTGCGGTAAGCGATTTCGCGCCGACAAACACGACGCGAAGTCGCGTCTCTGTTCTAGGATCGGCTGGAACCTATTAGCGTGTTCGAGGATTTTTTGGCTTTATATATACGCAATGCACGTCGACATTGCGCTCAGTTTAATACTGAACTACATTATCAACGTTCTGCGTGCAGCGGTTGGGTTAGAGTTCGAAACATTATGGCAAGCAGTATTAAGAAGGCGAAGACATACCATTTCCATTCGGAGTGGGAAGAACAATACTTCTTCACAGAAGTTAAAGGCAAAAGTGTTTGTTTGTTATGTAATACATCTGTGCCAGTTCCTAAAAAAGGAAATATTGAGAGGCATCATAAAACTGTACATTCGAATTTTGAGAAGGCATTCCCGTTAAATTCTGCCACCAGAAAAAAAAACTGAAACATTTAAAAATCCAGTTAATTGGACAACAGTCAATATTTTTGAAAACAATCGACAAAAATAAGGTTGCAACTGAAGCATCTTATCGTGTTTCCCAGATAATTGCACAAAAGAAAAAACCTTATGAAGACGGGGAAATCATAAAACAAGCATTTTTGGAAGCTGCAGATTCTTTATTCGCCAACTTTAGAAATAAAGACGAAATAGTGTCTGCTATAAAATCTATGCAACTTTCTGCTAATACAGTGATGAGGCGAGTAGAAGTAATGAGCAATGATATTTTTTACAGTTAAGAAGTGACTTAGATAACTGTATTTATTTTTCAGATATAGTTGACACCTCACAGATGGCCATATTTGTCAGGATGGCTTTTAGTGATTTTACAATTAAAGAAGATCTTTTGAAGTTTATTCCACTCAAAGGACATACTACTGGGCTAGAGCTGTTTTCTCATTTAAAAAATCTCATCTCTTCTGAGAAAATTCCAATATCAAAAATGGTAGGCCTGACAACTGACGGTGCTCCAGCTATGGTGGGTTGTGATAAGGGGCTCGTGGCGCTATGTCATAAGGATGAAAGTTTTCCACAATTTCTTAATTACCACTGTACTATACATCAGCAATTGCATTATGTGGAAATTTTCTAAACTTGAACAACGTTATGAAACTGGTGGTGAAAATTGTGAACAAGATTAGAGCTCAAGCGTTACAAAGAAGATTATTTAACACCTTGGCTGATGAAATTGACTGTCAATACGGAGAGCTACTTCTTCACTCTCAAGTGCGATGGTTAAGCAGAGGACGAGTGCTCAAACGTTTCAATGATGTCCTGCCTGCTATACTCCAATTTTTCAAAGAACGCGATGAACCGATTCCTGAACTGGGAAATTCGACTTGGCTCAGATATTTTGGTTTTCTTGTGGACATTACAGAGAAATTAAATGAGCTTAACTTGCAGCTTCAAGGCAGGGATAAAGAATTAGCGGAAATGATTTCTGATATAAATGCATTTATTACAAAACTTGAATTTTGGGAACAAAACCTAAAAAACCGCGATACTAAGCATTTTCCTATTCTTTCCGAAAATATATCCAAAAATCTATTAGAGCCCTATGACAGTAAATATCATATGGAAATAGTTTCTAACTTGAAGGAAAACTTCAAAAATCGTTTCAAGGATTTCCGCAAAATTGCTTTAGTGACGCAATTTGTTGTTTCACCCTTCATGGACATTGATATACAACAGTTTGCAACTTGTGTTATGAACAACTTTGGCGTAGACATTGCTGTGACAGAAATGGAACTGATTGCTTTTCAAAGTGACTTGACTTTAAAATCTTTAGGTTCAAATACAAAATGTATATGGGCTTTAGTAAGTAAAGATAAGTATTCAGTTTTATGTCGTGTTGCGTTGAAAGTGAAAGTGTTATTCAGTTCAACTTATTTGTGTGAATCTTCTTTTTCCAATATGAAATTTATTAAAAATAAATACCGCAATCGGCTTACAGATATACATTTGGCTAACTGTATTCAAATGACTGTATCAAATTATACTGCAAATATTAAAAAAATTATCGATGAGTCAGAATGTCAACCTTCTCATTAAATATGCTCTTTTTATCTGCCCATATTTTATTTATATAATAATGTGCCATTACTGTTTTGTTGTTTTTTAAGTCGCTTGTGATTTGCCATTATGACTGCAAAAAATTTTGTTACGATTGATAGGTGTGAACATGGATGTAGTTATGCATAAGTATAAGCACTATAAGTCATAAGTTTATTATATATAGAACATATATTAGTAAAATAAATACATGTATTGTGTGTCGAATATAACTGTGTATTATTTAATTTATGTTGGCTTGTGCAAGTAGCTCGCTGTTTATTTCAAAATCTTGAAAGTAGCTCAACACATTAAAAGGTCGGCGACCACTGCCTTAAATGCTTATGTCGTTCAAAGCTAAAATTCTATGCCTAGCGACTACAAGAACAAAATGCATTGATAGGCGCAGTCGTAGCGGCCGTCATTCTAGTTGCCATAGTGCTGAACAGCCTAAAATAGTCGCGGCGGCGCTGAACAGTTTCAACTATTGTACTGTACAACAAAAACTGAACATCAAAAAATTCATTGATTAATTCGAGCTCATAGTTCTAAGAGCAAAGTACTTTCATGCATAAAACGAGAAGCCCATGTACTAATTTTCTCGACCATTCGAAAATAGTCAATATTGGAATATTTCGCTTACAATTATTTGCCAATACTTGGTAAATCTTGAATTTTTGTCAAGTCGAGTGCCCGCCGCTCCGTACATATGTATGCATCAATATGTATATGTACCTGTATGTAAATATGTCTTTCTAAATGCTCGACAACCGCAGCTGCTGTGCGTAAAATGCGCATGAGCATACAGTAAGTTGCAGAAAACAACATATGTAAGTGGCTTATAAAAAAATTCTGTGTCGGACATTTCAATACTAGGAGAAAACTTCGAAACAATTATTTTATATTTTCTGATAGTAGGTAAATTGTAAATTAGTATATTACTTTACGTATGTAGTTCTTCAATTGCCAAAAAGTGCACAAAAACATATCCATATATCTGCAAGGTTAGAAGCTTACTCTGAAATCAGAGTATTTCAAGGTTATTGCACATATAATGCTATGCCTATGAATGTGCGCTGGATTTCTTGAGAAGTTTTAGGGAATCGTAATATTTTTTTGCTGTGGCAAGTTCACATACATACACACAGCATATATATATGCGCATATGTGTGTATATAAATTCACATATTTAAATTTGCATATACCATCTTCCATTGTAAATTTTGCAGGTAATCTGCCATATGTGAACGGGTAGATTAATTTGGTGGATTTATAGGGGATTAATGCGTATGTGAACGTATTATAACATTCTTTGCTTCTAATTATAAACAAATTCGTATCGACTGATTCTAAATTTACATAATTCAGTCCCTTACTGTTAACTTTTAGTGAACAATTTGTCTGTGGAGATTAGTCTTCGCGAAACGAGTACCCCTCGAAATTCCGTACGTTCCTGTCATTGAGACTTCTCTATACATTCACGTTCTCCAATTGTATGTACAGTAACCCTCAAATACTCTGATTTCAGTGTAAGTTTCTAACCTTGCAGATATATGGATATGTTTTTGTGCACTTTTTGTTAATTGAAGAACTACATAAGCAAAGTAATATATCAAGTCCGTCCATAAGTTCGTGCGTTTTTAAAGGTGGTTTTAAAATTAATAAAAAAGATTTTTAAAATATTTATTAATCAATAATATATTTTCCTTCATTATTTACAATGTCTTCCCAACGTTTAGGCAAATTTTTAATTCCCTGCTGAAAAAATTTTTTGTCCTTGGAGCCAAAATACACTTCGAAATCCCTTTTTATAGCTTCTTTTGAGGAGTAGTTATTGTTACTCATATGGGATTGAAGTCCACGGAAAAGGTGATAATCACAAGGTGCAATATCCGGAGAGTATGGTGGAAGCGGCATTAGCTCCCATCCGAGCTCGTTCAGCTTGCCTAATGTTTGTCTTGCGGTATGAGGTCTTGCGTTGTCGTGGTGAAACGAAATCTTGCGTCTATTCACTAACGACGGTCGATTTTTGTTAAGTGCCTCATTCAGGTTTGATAGCTAATGGGAATAATAATCAGCAGTTATCGTCTGGTTTGGTTCCAGAAGTTCATAATAAACAATGTCGGCCATATCCCACCAAATAGACAGAAGAATCTGCTTGGTGTGAGGGCCATCTCTAGGGGTTGGTTTTGGTGTTTCATCTTTATCTAACCGTTAGCGTTTGCGAACAGGATTATTGTAAAGGACCCGAATAATTTTTTGTATGCAAAAATCGTACAAAAGTGAAATTATGGGTAATATACGCATGAACTTATGGACTGACCTGATACTAATTAACTATTTACCTTTTAGCAGAAAACATAAAATAATTGTTTCGAAGTTTTCTCCTAGTATTGAAATATCCGACACAGAACTTTTTTATAAGCGACTTGTGCTCTTTTCTGCAACTTACTGTATGCTCATGCGCGAGTTAACGTCACACTTACTCACACACGCACATAAAATATGTTTAATAAATAATATAATAATGAACCTATGTCAACAAATGAATTAAGAATGGAATATGTAAATCGTAAACATGACCATAAATGTAATAGGTATACTGTAAACATTATCTTAAATATATACAATACATTAAGCTTTAGAACAACGAACAAAATGTATTGCAAACAATAAACAACCAAAACCCTTGTTGGATCATAATAAAAAGGCAAATCTAATTATGTTTGTTGAAGTTATTTCTGGCAACACTATGCGTGTCATCTGTTAGTACTTATCATCTGTATTTTTATTCTTATTCTTCTTGTTTCTGTGACCGCATTAATATTATATCATCTTTTGTAAATCTCTAAATATAATTGATCAATAATTTCTGCATCGCATTAGGTTATGGGCCCAGATGTCCAAAATAAAGCGTATTTAGTCCTATAGTTTGTCCATGGATAATATTTTGAAGACAAAGCAAAATTTGGTAAATCAAATTGACTCATACAAATATAGCGAGACATTTAACGTGATGGCCACGAGTTCTGCATCCAGCTCTTCCCGGATCGAGTTGCTATTAAAGGAGAATTTCGATACTTGGAGCATGCAAGTAGAAGCATTGCTGGTCAAAAACAAACTTTGGGAATATGTAAGTGGTACTATTGTGATAGCGCCAGAAACCAAGCCTGCTGCAAGAAGCACATGGTTGAAAAATGACAGTAAAGCTAAAGCTGATTTGATTTTGGCTATACATCCATCTGAATTCAAGCAGGTACGTGGATGTGAGACATCACGAGAAGTATGGGTCAAATTGGAGTCGATTTATGCGTCGAAAGGTCCGGCGCGAAAGGCAACGCTACTGAAGCAGCTAATGCTACAGAAGTTGACGGAAGGCGAAGATGTGAAAGAGCATATTACGACATTTTTTGATGCCGTAGACAAATTGGAGAGTATGAGCGTTCAGATAAATGGAGATCTTTGTTCAATTATGCTGCTATACAGCTTGCCGTCTACTTATATGAATTTTTGTTGTGCAATCGAGTCACGCGATTCACTTCCAACCGCTGAAGTGCTTAAAGTAAAAATAATGGAAGAGAGCGAAGCACGTCAGCAGTCATCGAGCACAGTAATAGTAATGACTGCAAAGTCACGTGAAAATTGTCATAAACATTTTTCTAAAAGTAAAAAAGAAATAAGATGTTTCAAGTGTGGTGTACTAGGGCACATGATCAGCGTATGCCCTTCAAAGAATGAAGGTCGTGGAAATTCCAAAAGTTTGGCATATAGTGTTGACGATACGTATGTAGCCTTCCATTCTGGGACAACAGAGGGGACATTTGGTGTGAGTACTAAACGATTAAAGCGCGGATGGGAGTTAGACAGCGGATGTACGGGGCACCTGTGTGGTGATGAAATTGAAATGAAATTTGAAAAGGTCGAGCCAAGGAGCACCAGGAGATTTGGTGGCTCCTAAAACACTCAGGCTAAATAGCCCATTGTATTTATAGCTCTGGAAAGGGGGGTAGATAGTCAAGGAAGGAAGGAGAAAAGTATCATAGAAAGAGATAGGAAAGAAAAGAGACAGAGATAGAGATAATTAGTTCTGTGAGACTTTTCCAGATTCTTTGCCAAATCTGTAAATATCCTCCAGTTTTAGAGAACGAATATTACTCATTCTCATGACAATACTCGTAGCCTTGCTCTAGCAAAGGCAGGACACTCACAGAGAAAGTGCTCAGTGCTATCTGCCTCCTCCAAGCATGACAGGCATACCGGGTTCTCGATGATTCCAATGGTGGTCATATGCTGAACCCATGGGTTGTGTCCTGTAATGATGCCGACCATCAATCGAATATCTTTCCTTCTAAGTTTTAGTAGAAAGTTTGACAGTATTCTTCCAATTCGTCGGCAATTTCGTTTCCTTGATCACCGGAGTGTCCCGGAACCCATATAAGTACAAGACTGTTTTGCCTTGCGACAGAATTAAGCTTCTTCTTACATTCTTGAACAACATTTGAGGTTTGCTTCGCGTTCTCCAGGGCCTTCAATGCAGCCTGACTATCACTGAAGACTCCAATCTGTTTCCCGCTCCATCTCCTCCCGATTATCCATTCGGCTACTTTGAGGATGGCAAAAACTTTTGTTTGGAAAACTGTTGCCATTCCCCCCATAGCATAGTGATACTTATTACTATCGTTTAAGTACCATCCGGCTCCAGACCCTATTTCATTCTTGGACCCATCGGTAAAGAAAATATCCGTCAAACCTCCCTGCATGCATTCTGGATTGCTCCATTGCTCACGCAATGGAAATCTGACATCAAATTTCCTTCCAAATGAAACTGTGGGTATCAGGTCATCTTTAGGTGCCAAAAACAGTGGATACTGCTCCCAGAGCAACTTAAAGATTTCTCTGTGTCCCGAAGTTCCGTCTTCGTGCCAGAAACCATATTTATGGAGTCTACACATTGCTTTTATTGCTTCCTGTTGTATCTTAAGATCCAGGGGGAGCAAATCAAGCACAGCATTTAGGGCATCACCAGAGGTTGTACTCGTGGCACCCGTAATGCATAAACATTCACTTCTTCACATAGTTCCCGGATTGTGGACTTAACCACGCTCCATCACCACCAAACCACAGAAGCGTAAGTGATGATTGGTCTGATGAGTGCTGTGTATATCCATAGGACCACAGCAGGTTTCAGACCCCCGGTTTTGCAAAAGGCTCTACGGCATTGCTGAAAAATCTTCAATGCTCGATTCACCTTCAGTGAAACGTGTGTCTCCCAAGTCAGCTTCTTATCCAAGATTACTCCTACATATTTAACTTCGTTGGAAAGACCAAGTGGCACACCTTTCAGTGTTGGAAGACTGAGTCCATCAAATTTCCGTTTTCTCGTAAACAAGAAAATGGTGGTTTTGTTCGGATTAACGGAAAGACCTTGTCTCATGCACCAGTCATCGATTTTGTCAAGAATCCTCTGCACTTTCGTGCAAAGCCTCCATAAGGATTTATCCGATGTTAGCGCACAGACGTCGTCCGCATATGCTTGGACGTGAAAACCGAGTTCCTGCATCTCCACTAATAGAGAGTCTACGACGAAGCACCACAGCAGCGGAGAAAGAACACCCCCTTGGGGACATCCTTGCTTGGCCCTGACTGTGATTTGTTCGTCACTGCTCCCACCAGCGGTTAACAGCCTCTCAGAGAGCATGGAATATATCCATTTTATAATGGTTAGATTAACTCCGTGTCGTTCGGCAGAAGAACATATCGAGCCGAAAGTGGCATTATCAAAAGCCCCCTCAATGTATACGAACACGCCCATTGTGTATTCGTCAGCTTCCAGCCCGGCTTCAATCTTGCTAACAAGATCGTGTATGGCTGATTCACATGATTTTCCACTCTGGTAAGCGTGTTGATTTCTACTAAGTGGACTTCTCGGCAATACCCCCACTCGAATATGTTTCTCCACCACTCATTCCAGACTTTTCAACATGAACGATGTCAAACTGATTGGTCTAAAACTTTTTGCTAGGGAATGGTCATCTTTACCTGGCTTCGGAATAAATACTACTCTTACGCGTCGTCATTGGGATGGTATATAACCAAATGCAAGACAGGCTGTGAAGATCCTTTTCAGGGCCTCAATCAGCCTGTCTCCTCCTTTTTAAGCATTGCTCGATATATTCCGTCAGGTCCATGGGAATTAAAGCTCTCAAAGGAAGACAAGGAAAACCGTATCGATTCCCTTGTCACTATCCGACTAGCAATATACCAGCTACCGTTATTGTTCATGCAACTCTCTTCTTCAGAGAAAGTTCTACTACCCGGAAAATGGGAAGTAGAGCATTAAACGTTTCCGATTTGGAAATGGTGTATGAAACATCAGGTTTTCGAATGGAATCTAGCCTCACTGAGCGATCTAGATGAACGAACTTACAAAGTCTCGCTGTTTCCCTCATTTCTTCGACGTTACAGCAGAAATTTCTATAGTATTCAAGTTTGGCTTTCCGTACTTTTTTCTTATATTCTCTCTGTGTAAGTCGATGATTAGCCCAGTCCTCTTCTGTTTTGGTCTTCAAGGCCTTATTAAGAAGATTCCTGGACTGTACACGAAGCTTCGACAATTCAGGGTTCCACCAAGGAACCGCTTTCCCCTGTCTACTTTCCCTGAGTGGGCACAGTTCCTCAAAGAAATTAATTAAAGTACCTTCTAATTTCTTAGTAGCATCTTCAATCATTTCTATTGATTTTAGTTTTTTCAGGTCATGATACTGAGTATACTTACGCTTTGTCCTCCACCTTATCCTGGACAAGGAAATGGATTCGCCTCAGATGAAGGTGAGGACAGCATCCGTACTTCGACTTCAGCACCTTGAGAGATCCAAGTTGTATACCCAGTACCAGGTGGGAACCCGCCTCCGAGGTGGTAGCGGATTTCTGCCTGGTGCACGAGTATACTCTCCAGAGAGTCATGTCAAGATCTTTGTTCTGAATACGGATGCGTGTGTGGAGTTCTGCTGAATTACAGGAAGGACCCGGAATCCAAACCCTCGCTAGTACAAGCCGTTTTTTGCTACTCTCAACAAGAATGAACTTGCTGTTTTCGCAGGCTGGAATCTTTGCTATCGCTTTTTCCAGCCATTCTTGGGAAAAAGCATTGGAACAGTGCACCTTTACGATGCCGCCCACCACGCTTTTCCTCTCGAAAGTCGGCACGATAGCTTTCCAAAGATAGGTGTCAAGATAGTCTTGTTGCACTTTGGACAGTAGACCGTCTTGTTTGTCGGTATGTATCTCCACCGTCATTGCCTTTGCTGCCATTCTCGCGAATGATTCGCCAGACGTTGACGGAAGAGTGTCATTCGGCCTTTGAGGTCCCTTAGCCCTTGCCTTGTCAGGCAATGGTTTGTCTGTCTTGGATTGGGTCGAGGATGCAGGCATTTCCGAATTCCGTCTCTCGACTTTCCTCTTATTTGCCTTTCTCCTCTTCCCGGTCGTTGGCACAGACCCCGTTTCGTTTTCGGAAGAGCGCAGCGCTACAGAGGAATCCTCTGTTCTGCCATGCTTTCCCGTTTCCGTTACAGGTGTCGAAGTTGACGGAGCTTGAGTCCTTGCCTTAGCTAGTGCTTTGGCTTGCCTCGCCTTCTGTCTTCTTCGTTTGATCTGCCTTGCGGTTAGACCAACACCTGCGTTCGACTCTCCAATAACTTCAGTCTTTTTACCGGTACTTACCTGATTCGCACCAGGTTTAACCGTTGTCAAAGACTTACTCGGTACCAGAGATTCATCTGAGTCTAATGAGAGATTGTCCGCCATCTCCATATCCTCCACAACTTGTTCAGTTGCTTCAGATCATTTCGACGACGGTATATCGCTCATACTCACTCGGCTCTCCATTGGCATAGCCAATGTGCCATGTTTCACCACTAGTAGTGCGCTTCCTCCGGAACCCTGGGTGTCAGTTCCGGTCATAGGGGAGTGTGGAGTTCGGGCCTGCACATCCGATGTCCGAGCCGTCAATTGCTCGACGGGAGGATTTCCCAAAAGTGGGTTACCTCGTGCAGAGAGATCCTTGGTTAGCCTCCACATTGTAGGAAAATGCATTTTATACCTCCTGCCAGGTTGTCGGTACGGTACTCTCCACATAGTACTTGGGTGGCCACCAATTCCGCCGTTCCGCGGATGGGTGGATACCTAATTCCTATATGGAGCTGCCCTCTTAGTTCGTGGTAAGTTAATCTCCATAACATGGGGTTAACTCACCACTTAAGCCTCATCCCCGCGGCAAGGAGACCGACATGACAAGGGTGTGGTGATGAATTAATTTTAAAACGATGGAAGATACGTCAAAAGCGAAGCTCAATTTGGCAAGTCAGGCTTGTGCAGATGTCAAAGGCAAAGGCATGGTGTAGTTGTCAGTGTCAAGTGAAAATGGTCAGCGGCATATTGAGTTTCAGAACACGTTGTTTTTGCCCGAGTTGCGTACGAATTTAATTTCGGTGGCAAAAATTACCGATAAAGGACACAGAGTGACATTTTCCAAAGAAGGCGCTTATGTGTGCAACTTTGATTGCAGATCGCAAGGGCGATTTATACTTTGTTCGTGAAAACAGCGAGTGCGCTGCTGCTCAAACGAAGTGCTCCGTACTGTTGAAGTGACACTGTCGTTTCGGTCATCTAAATGCGGCAGATTTATCAAGGTTAAGGCATGATGGTATGGTTTCCTTTATGCTTTTGGCGACGTTAAGCAATTGTCACAGTGCGAAGTATGTGTGGCCGGTAAAATGTCTGCACTTCAAGACCTTTAAACATAGTGCATTCGGACGTTGTTGGACCGTTTAGGGAACAGTCATTTTCTAAAGCAAGATATTTCGTTACCTTCATAGATGACTGCACCAGGTGGTAATGATTTTGATAAGTATCTTTCAGATTTGGGCATTGCACGTCGACTCAGCATCCCTCGTACACCTGAGCGAAACGGTATTGCAGAGAGGATGAACAGGACATGGCTGGACATGATCAGATGCCTTTTGTTGCAATCCGGTCTGCGTCAAAGTTTATGGTCAAAAACTGGGACAACTGCTTGTCATATAAGGAACAGATGTCCATCGGGAAGCTTACAAGGAAAGACGTCTTATGAGTGTTTGACCCAAAGTAAAACCCAATGTGAAGTACATTAGGACATTTGGATCTAAGGTGATGGTACTAGATAAAGTAGCTACAAAAAGTAAACTTGCTCCCAGATCATTTGAAGGCGTGTTTGTGGGATATCCACGAGATAAGATGGGTTATCGGGTATGGTTGTCAAAAGAGGATAAAATCATATGTGCGTGTGACGTCAGGTTTACAAATGAACAACAACCGGTTTATTCGACCCAAACTCGCGATATTGATGAGCTGCTATCGCTGCCAACATTTGCAGAAGAAAATAACAGTACCAGTTCTCACCTCATCCAAATAACCAGAGTGTAAGGAACAGTAAACCTGTTGCCAAGGTACAAAAAGATGTAAAAGAAATGAAAAGAGCACCAGGAGCGCCAAAGTTACTGCGAACTGGAAAGAGAGGACAACCGCGTAAATTATTTCAGTATCGCGAAAATTCAGAATCAGTTCCGCTATCATTTTGTCCAGAGGGCGACATAGGCAGTAATGTTTCTGACGATTAGGAGTCTTCTAATGATAATGTTTTCGTTTGTATAGCTGAGGCACAATTTGGCCTCACAATTTGGCAGTTTGATGTTTTGAGCGCATATCTGAATGGAGCATTAGATGAAAAAGTGCTCATGAAGGTGCCAACTATGTTATACGACATTTTGCAACGAATTATATTAAAGAATGATAGGAGGGTGAAATTGGTAGAAAAGCATCCAAAATGCTGAACGATTTAAGTAATGGTGGCAACGCCTGTCGACTTAAGAGAGCATTATACGGCCTAAAGCAAGCTGGACGGCAGTGGTTCTCCAAACTTAAGTTGAAGGTTTTAAGTATGGGTTTACGGGCCACAAAGAATGAACCATGTTTATGTCATGGAGAATTCGATACGGATTTAGTTTTGTTGTCGGTATATGTGGACGATTTACTTATAGCGTCACGTGAACCAAATCTAATTCACAAATTTAAGCAGCAACTTTTAAATGATTTCGACATTAAAGATGTCGGTAAAGCCAACTATTGTCTTGGATTAGAGATTCATCAAGAGAATGATGTAATTATTTTGAAGCAAATGGGTTACATATTAGAACTATTGAGACAATACGGCATGATTGAGTGTAACCCAGTAGCTACGCCGCCAGAATGTAATACGGTTTTTAATAGATCTTGCGAGAGGCTCGATAAAACCTATGCATATAGGGAAATAATTGGGGCTCTTAAGTATTTGTCCGTTGCCGACATAGCTAATACGGTGGCAAGATGGGCGCAGTTCGTATATGATCGGTCGAGAGCACACTCGAATGCGATTAAACGTGTCGTAAGGTATCTTGCTGACACGGCTAGTAAAGGTTTGGTGTATCAAAGGACAGCCCTTCTGCTTGTAGGTTACACCGATGCTGACTGGAGTGGCTGCACAAACGATCGTCGTTCTTATACGGGCTATGCATATTTGCTAAGCAATGCAGCCATTAGCTGGAAATCACAAAAACAACGCACTGTCGCACATTCGTCAACAGAGGCCGAATACGTTAGTTTGACAGAAGCAGCTAAAGGGGCAGTTTATCTACGCAGCCTCTTACTTGAGATTGGCACTAAAAAGTTTACTGATATTACAATATATGTGGATAATAGAGGAGCGCAATGTTTGGCGAGTGATCCGGCATATCATGCGAAGATCAAACACATCGACATAAAACACCACTTTGTTCGAGAATGCGTCAGTAAAGGGTTATTCACATTGGCACACATATCAACTCATGAGATGCTTGCGGATATGATGACAAAACCACTAGCACGAGTAAATCACGAAGGATGTCGTACTGGACTTGGTTTAGCTAATTAGATGATCCGCATATTGAGAGGGCGTGTTGAAGTCATTTCTGGCAAGACTATACGTGTCATCTGTTATTATTTATCATCTGTTATTTTTCTTGTTTCTTTGACGGGATTAATATCGTCTTTTGTAAATCTCTAAATAAAATTTATCAATAATTTCTGCATCGCAATAATGTTATCTATTAATGTAAAAACATGTTGTTTATGATTACCCTACCTAAATATTAAGAACAAAGATACTATTATAGTAAAGAAAATATAGTTGAATTAGAAGCATAGTCTTCATATATTGAAGTTTATTTTAAATAAAAGTAAACGGATACGCGTTGAAAAAAGAAAAAAAAATTATGTATATATTTTTTTCTCAGCAAAAGCGAAAACTTTTAATTCGCGCACTTAACGCACAGCAGTTGCGGTTCTAGAGCTTTTAGAAAGACATATTTACATACATAGATAGGCGCAAACATATATCCGAGCCGCGACCATTCAACATGACAAAAATTCAAGATTTACCAAATATTGGCAAATAATTCTACGCGAAGTATTCCAATATTGATTACTTTCGAATGGTCGAGAAAATTGACATATGGGCGGGTCGTTTTGTGAATGAAAGTACTTTGCTTTTAGAACTATGAGCTCGAATTTATCAATGAATTTTTTGATGAAGAGTTTTTGTTGTACAGTACAATAGCGGAAACTGTTCAGCGCCGCCGCGACTATTTTAGATTGTTCAGCACCATAGCAACTAGAATGATGGCCGCTACGGCTGCGCCTATTAATGCATTTTGTTCGGGTATTCGCTAGGCATAGAATTGCAGCTTTGGACGACATATGTACGCATTTAGAAGAATAATGTGAGTGACTGTGTGTGCGGTTGTATGTACATTAGAGCGTATCACCAAAAAAAAGTCGCCCGTACCTCCCCTCATATGAAGTGTTTTTGAAAAACATTTAAAAAAAAAAATTTGTTTTTCTGGCAACGCTAGATGTCGCCCAATTACATTTTTCTTAATATCTTCGGCATTTATTGTCGGATTTTAAAGTGTGAAACATCAATTTTTTTGTCTCAAAGAGGATGTTTTTCTCAAGAAAGTTCATAGAGCTCATGCGTTTCGTTGTGGTACTTACCCACCATATCTTAGTTTCTACCACCCTAATGTAACAACCTAATGTCAGTTAATTGAAGACCGTAAAAAATCATAAATCTTTTGCGAAAAAAGTATTTCGATTCAATTAGTAGAACCAGAAATATAAACAATGTATTTTTAGTCTAAAGCCATACAAGGAAAAGTAAATTTCATTTATTTTCCTCGCTCGCGAAACAGTTAGTGAATTGTTTGTCTTGTAACGGAAATTTTAGTCCACAAAATTTTGTCGGGATTCAAGCTTGCTGTATTACTGCCGGCTCTCGAGCTTAGACTAAATGTGGCCCATGCGTTGTTCATCGGTGACCGCCATTGCAGATTCATGAACTGTATGAACAAATCGCTCGGTATTTTGGGAATGAGAAGGATATGCTGGGAAAAAGATCAGTGAAAATGCCGATAAAAGAGAAGCAAAGAAAAATTAATGGTTTTCGTTGTGCATACCTGGTAATTCAATTATTTCATTAGAATATTGTAATGCTTCGAGGTGATCTTTCGCGAAGAACTGCAAGCATGGTGGTTCAGCCGGTTCGAATCTATCCCAATCTATTACATTAAAATATTTGTCACTCTCGAAATTTATAAAATTATCCTCTTTCGGACCAAAAATTTGACGAACACATCCATTAGCTTCTCTGCGGGCTGCTAAGATCTTCGTGTATCCATCTGAACGTACAAATGGATCTGTATCGGTTATCATCGATATCAAAATATTTTCTGGCTGCAGAAAATATGAGTTATTTTTTATGACCGGACGTATGGCTTTCAACTAAAAACAAAATTGGTTTTATTTCGAGTTCTACTGAATTAATTGAAGTACTTTTTTCGCAAAAGATTCACAATTTTTTACTGTCTTTAATTTGCTGTTATTAGATCGGTATATATCGGCCTTAACAACCGCGCTGTTAGTTCTGCCTTCTCCAAACTGGATAAAGAGGCAAAGCGAATGGGTTTGGTGGTGAACGAGGACAAAACGAAGTACCTCCTGTCTTCAAACAAACAGTCGGCGCACTCGCGTATCGGCACCCACGTCACTGTTGACAGTTATAATTTTGAGGTTGTAAAAGACTTCGTCTATTTAGGAACCAGCATTAACACCGATAACAATGTCAGCCTTGAAATCCAACGTAGAATCTCTCTTGCCAACAAGTGCTACTTTGGACTAAGTAGGCAATTGAGCAGTAAAGTCCTCTCTCGACGAACAAAACTAACACTCTACAAGACTCTCATCATGCCCGTCCTAACGTATGGCGCAGAAGCTTGGACGATGACAACATCCGATGAAGCGACGCTTGGAGTGTTCGAGAGAAAGATTCTGCGTAAGATTTTTGGACCTTTGCACGTTGGCAATGGCGAATATCGTAGACGATGGAACGATGAGCTGTATGAGCTTTACGACGACATAGACATAGCGCAGCGAATAAAGATCCAGCGGCTTCGTTGGCTGGGTCATGTCGTCCGAATGGATACAAACGCTCCGGCTTTGAAAGTATTCGATGCGGTACCAGCTGGTGGTAGCAGAGGAAGAGGAAGGCCTCCTCTGCGTTGGAAAGATCAGGTGGAGAAGGACTTGGCTTCACTTGGTGTGTCCAATTGGCGCCGGTTAGCACGAGAGAGAAACGACTGGCGCGCTTTGTTAATCTCGGCCAAAATCGCGTAAGCGGTTATCGCGCCAATTAAGAAGAAGAGAAGAGATCGGTATATTAGGGTGGTAGCAACTGACATATGGTGGGTAGGTACCACAACGGAGCGCCTGTGATCAATGAGCTTTTTTAGGAAAAACCCACTCCTTGAGACAAAAAAATTGGTGAATCACACTTTAAAATCCGACAATAAATGCCGAAGATATGAAGAAAAATGCAATTGGGCGACATCCAAGGGTGGCAGAAAAAAAAATTTTTTTAAATGTTTTTCAAAAACACTTCATATGATGGAAGTTACGGGCAACTTTTTTTTTTGCCTGTAGGGCGAGACGCTCTAATGTACATGCATATGTGTATATTAAAAGCAGTTCAGAACACAAATATGTACGTACATAGGCTAGGGCATCAAGTGTGCATACGGACATACAAATATGTATGTACATGCATATGCAAAATAGAATAGTTTTAGCATATGTTAGGCAGGAATTCTATCATTCGGATTTTTACTCTCTAATTATTGCATTTAAATATGATAAGGCGATGCGTCGTAGATAAGTCATGGTTGCTGCAGTGCGTAAGCACATACATATGTATGTGCAATATAACAATGGAAGATGCAATTGAACTTTTGCACAAACATAACTAACATGCAAACATATGTATATCAATATACCAAATCACTAAGAATTCTCGTCTAAAATTAATTTCGACTCAAAAAAATTTTCATCAAATTTGTATAGTTTTAAATTTACTAAAACGCATACAGCAAAATGTGAGGTCGTCTTATAATGTATTTTGTTTAAATTTTTATTTTTAAATTAAATCAACTAACATTAAAGTTACTTTGATTTTAAATGTTGGCGCGTAATTCAAACTTTGTTTTCTCAATCATTTAAGTTTGTTTGAAAATATAAATTGAATAAAAGGGAACTTGGAAATGCACAAGCAAATTCCTTGCGAAATGCCGTCGGCTATTCGTCAATTTGATTTTCTACAGAAGCCAAAAACCAGAGAATGTTAATGGAATGAGAAGGAGCAAATGTTACTGTTAACTTTTTTAGTTGAGATTGAAAGATTTGTAGTAAGGGATTTTAGAACTTCGGCTTTATAGACACCACACTGAGTTTTGCCCACACAAAAATTGAAAACACCACACATCCTTAACTTCAACACACAACACATTTCTCACCGCGACATTAAACCAATTAAATTTTTACTATTTTCGTATTTTTGAAATAATAAGCGAAAGCGAAAATTTATTGCATATTTTTTTTTTCAATTACATTAAAAAAAAAAACTAATTAAAAAAAAAAGTTAATAAAAAAAAGTTGGCGCCGGGAATTGATATTGAGTGTAACATGTGGCGAGGAATTCTACGACTGCTAAGTTTTTCACCATTTTGTTACTTTTGAAATGATAAGCGGATACATAATATTTATTACAAATTTTTTTACGATTACATTAAAAAAAACACATTTAAGAAAGAAAAAAAAAGTGCGTTTATGTTTGCGCCTGCGTTGTGAACCAAGGTTACGTGGAAGCGCGCGACGCGAATTAATTTTAATAAACTTCTGAAAGTAATTCATGAAGTTTTTGATTACATACATACACAAATGAACGTATACTTTATATAGCGTTTTTCAATAGGTGCGCTTCAACTTTTTTCCGATAGGGAGGGCGAACGACGCAATATTTTTTATTTTTCGCTTGTCATTTGGAAACTTCATTAGTATACATTTCATCATGGAACTCTACACACTTGAACAACGATTGCAAATCGTGCAAATTTTTTATGAAAATAATTGTGCAAATTTTTTATGAAAATTTATAAATTTTCCAAAAAATCATCTTCAGTGATGAAGCTCACTTTTGGCTCAATGGCTTTGTCAACAAGCAAAATATGCGTTACACGTGATTCATGAGGCACCGTTGCATCCCGAAAAAATCACTGTTTGGTGCGGTTTACATGCCGGCGGCGTAATTGGCCCATATTTTTTCGTTGACGAGAACGATCGCCACGTTACTGTGAATGGAAATCGATACCGCGACATGATAAACAATTATTTTTGACCGCAATTGAATGGTATGGACTTAGACGGCATGTGGTTTCAACAGGACGGGGCCACAAGCCACACAGCACACGCTACAATTGATTTGTTGAAGAGTAAGTTGGATGAGACCATTATTTCCAGAAATGGACCGGTCGAATGGCCGCCGCGCTCGTGTGATTTGACGCCTATAGACTATTTTCTTTGGGGTTATGTAAAGTCATTGGTCTACAGTAACAAGCCGGCGACGATTTGTGAGCTCAGAGCCAATATTGAACGCGAAATTGCTGGAATTTCGGCCGATTTATGCAAAAGAGTGGTCGAAAATTGGGTTCAACGATTGGTCTTCGTAAAACGTGCACGCAGTGGTCATGCAAAAGAAATCGAATTTCATACTTAAATGTATATGTTCAAACTCGATAATAAAAAAAAATTAGTTAAAAAAGTCAAACCGTTTGTGTTTTATTCAAAAAAAAAGTTGAAGCGCTCTTACTGAAAAACGCTCTATGTACATAAATGGTGGTATATGACAATATGTATGTACATACCAAAATTATAAAACAAAAAAAAAAACACATTTTTTTAACAGCGGTCGTCCCTCGGCAGGCAATGGCAAACCTCCGATTGTATTTCTGCCATGAAAAAGCTCCCTCCATTTGTAGAACAACATCAAGACGCACACTACAAATAGGAGGAGGAGCTCGGCCAAACACCTAACTGAAGTGTACGCGCCAATTATTTATTTTTTTATTTTAATATGTATGTACATGTCAATAGGAGGTATTTGCATTCAGAAAAACAAAAACGGTTTAAGATAAATCAACACTTATTTTATATTGTATGTCAATTTATAGTTTATGTACTCGACAGCATTTACATACATATGTATGTATGTACATTATATATGAAAAACAATAATGCTCAAGAGCAAGAACATCATCTTCCTTTCATACATATGTACATATGCATGTATGCCCAAATAACCTTGACTTATGTATGTACACATGTCACAGCAGATCACATTCTTACAAGAAATCAAATACACATACGCACTAGTGAACGAGTTTCTTCCGAACAAGTGCAAAAACCACACATTCTAAAATGTTCTAGAACACAACAAAAACACATACCTCACATGCGCTTGTCACCCAAAGCTGAAATCTAAGCCTACCGACTACAAAAACAAAATACATTCGTAGACGCAGTCGCATCGGCCATGATTCTATCAGCGACGGCCCTGAACAATTTAGAACAAAAACAAAAAGTTCATTCATAAGTTCGAACTCATATTTCAATTTCATTCATAAAACGAACCACCCATATGCCAATTTTCGCGACCATTCGAAAATAGTCAATATTGAAATATTTCGCGTGGAATTATTTGCCAATATTTGATAACTCTTGAATTTTTGTCATGTCGAGTGGCCACGGCTCCGTATGTACATATGTATGCACCCTTATATGTATGTAAATATGTCTTCTAACTGTTCGACAGTCGCGAGTTAATGCGACTTAGATTCCTTGAACAATTCCAGCGAATCACACATTTCTGTCCGCAAAGCCGCATATATGTACCCTATGATCAAAAAGTACCAGGAATGTTTAAATTAAACCTAACAGAGTTAAATTAAACCAAACAGAGTTAAATTTAAGGCAAATTTTTATTATCTCCTTCAAAATATGACCCGACTGAAGCAACAAACATGTGCTAACGTGTGTCCTCCATACACCCCCGGTAGGCCGACGAAGCGATGGCCTTCAGCTCATTCGTCGTATTCTCTTTGATCGGTGCGATGGCGCGTTATCATCATGCAAAATCCAAGAATTGTTTGCCCACATTTCCGGCCATTTGCAACATACGGCATCTCTGAAACGCTTAAAAACGGATAAATAATATCCTTTATTGACTTTCTGGCCCAATGGAAACTACTCATGGTGTACTATGCCTTGGCAATCGAAGAAAACAGTCAACATCACCTTCCCGGCTCCTTTTGCTCATAGGGTATACATATCCCATCTTTTCACTAACGCACAAGAAGGCGGTCGCAGTTGTTGTGTTTTATATGCATACATTTTGCGTTCGTTGAAGTTTTGTATACATTTATATATGTATATATACATATGCGTGTATGCGCATTTGGCTTTCTGGACGGATATTACAATATTTTCTCATCAATATGTGTATATACATAAGTAGTTCAGATTTGACTGAAGAAATTAAATATATGAATGCATATTCATATGCATTGCCTTTATGAATGTTTTATTGTACATATAAATCAGTTCAAAAGCAGTATGAATCATTTTATATAGAAAACACATTTCTAAATAACAGGTATTAGAAAACCCTGAATACACTATTTTAAATCAATTCTAATTAAATCAAATACAAAAATTTAAATAAAAATATCGAACAAAAAACTGTGTACAGGACTTGAACCTGAGTCAAATACGGAACGATGTAGCGCGTCTATTACATGTCTTTCCTGCTTGCGCTAACCTATAATGGTTGATTTTCCTTCCTAAATTGGTTATTTATTCAATTCTCTGTTTTATATGCATACATTTTGCGTTCGTTGAAAGTTTGTAAGCGTATTTATATACATGTGTATGTGTGTATGCGCGTTTGGCTTTCTGGACGGACATTAGAATGATATTTTCTCAACAATACAGATTAGATTTGATTAAAGAGATTATATGTAGAGTAGAATGGGGTAAGATAGGTAATTTTTTTTTTTGAGAGCTCTTGCTACGGCGTTTTTGCATTGATTTTGAAAAATAAGCAAGATTTTGAAAGGTTATTTATCTGCTAACATTTTGGTTATACTGACTTATGTTTGGCTAAATATTTTGGAAGCTGCATTCAATAAGACAAAGGTACTTTTTTTCGATATTTTCAAAATCGGGGGGCACGATAGGTCACTATATGTGAGGGGAAAATAACAATGTATATGGCTTGGAAATTAACGTTTTAACTTTTATTTATAGAGTATGAACATTGCACATGTTATAAAAGTTAGGAATTTTTCTTTAATTCATTTTTCTTCTCTTCTTTGGTCAATTTTTGGCGTTTTTGTATGAGCTTCTGCCTCTTTGCAGCCTCTCTTTCTTTTTTTCTTTCGGCGGCAAATTGTTTTTTTGCTTCCGCGACCGATTTCTTCTGAGCTGCAGCTGCTTGCTCAGCGCGTAATGACTCTAGCATCACTGCATCTCTGAGAAGTGCAGCTTTACGTCGCTTCCGGCCTCAATTTGGTGGTTTGCGCAGTGGAGCTTTAGGAAACGGCCGAATGTCCTCAATTGGAATTAATAGGTCGAGATTCGATCGATCTGGCTCTTGATCGGCATTCGATGGACCAGTCTCTTGATGAACAATCGATGGACCAGCCTCTTGATCTGGTTTGTCCTCGTACGGACGATGAGTTACGAATGCTGGCGTGAAATCATCTTCTGAAAAAATCTCGCGATTAAATGGAGGCACCTTTCAACAAGGGTTCAGCTACCAGTTCAGCTATTCGGTCGATGGTAATAGGAATGCCGGAATGATTTAACATCCACGCCTTGCAGGAATGGTCAAAATAAGTTTTGAGCGGCCCAAGTACTCCTCTATCGACAGGCTGCAAACGATGGCTGGTGTAGGGAGGTAGAGTTAATACTTCAATATTATTATTCTTACAAAAGTCTAATCCAGCAATTGTCATGTGAGATTCGTGGTTATCCATGATGAGCAAAGTTTTTTCAGTACTGGATCGAATCGCATAAATTTTGAAGTGCTTCGAACGGAATTTTAAATTGTTTAGAGGCTGATCGAACACTAGCGCCATCTCGGACTGCCGCGATTGCGTTTTTTACGTCCTCTTCACTTCGTTTTGGCGTTTTTCGCACATAATTACGCACCATTTTGCTGCAAAAACAATTAAAATTTATTTTATTCAATTAAAAGTAGTGACCTATAATGCCTCCAGACGGCTGACCTATAGTGCCCCCACGCACATGTTTTATGTTAGTGTCGATATTTTTTTTAAAAACAAAAATATCAAAAAACTAACACATTATTCGTGTTCAGCAGTATTTTCTACGTAAAATAAAACTCACCTGACAAATATTTACATACATTCAATGCACTGCACCGTAGAATAAAAAAAATGCTATGTCGGAGAAAAGCTCACAAAAAACTAAACGACGCCAGAACTAGGATAACTAATCAATGGTTACGGCCGAAATGACAGTCGCGGACGTTGTTCCCCACCACGTATTCAATTCACATAAGACGAGTGACCTCTGCAAAAACAGTGCGACGAAAACCCCACCTACCTATTGTGCCCACATACCTATCTTTACCCCATTCTACTCTACATATTTCCTTTTTGATTGATTTATATAAAATCAGTTCATATCCAGTATGAACTATTTTATACAGAAAAGAAATTTTCTATATTATATATCAAATATAAAAAATCTAAACACACTGTTTCAAGGCAATTATATTTAAAATAAACTCAAAAATTGTACCAAACTTTCCTGGTTTGGATTGTAAAACAAAATCGTGAAAGAAAAAAAATAATGCTTTTCAGGACTTGAACCTGAATTAAATACCACAATAATGCCATAAAAACCAAATGAATAATTCCGCCGACTTTAGCTTCTGCGCCACAATTAATTGGCTGCGCGCGTTTCTCAATCGCAAACTCATTCGCTTCCCTGTGGGCATGAAAAAGTCAAATCCCTTACTACTGTGGTGAAAAATCATATGAAATCCCTTACCAGTGTGGTAAACACAGAAAAAATCTGAATTCCTCTACTATCGTGGTAAATATCTGCAATCCCCCACTAGTGTGCTAAGTTGAATTTGAAAATCCCTTACTATGATTCTACAAATTAGTACTCGAAAAAAGCTCATTTAACATTTGCTCCTTCTCATTCCATGAACATTCTCTCCTAATATTGTACTTACAAAAACACAATACTTTGATAGACGCAAAAGCAACAGCAAGCGCAACGCGATGGCCGCTTTGCCACCACACATTCTAAAATGTTCTAAAACACAACAAAAACACATACCTCACATGCGCATGTCGCCCAAAGCTAAAATCTAAGCCTAGCGACTACAACAACAAAATACATTCGTAGACACAGTCGCAGCGGCCATGATCCTATCAGCAACGGCGCTGAACAATTTAGAACAAAAACAAAAAGTTCATTCATAAGTTCGAGCTCATATTTCAATTTCATTCATAAAACGAGACGCCCATATGCCAATTTTCGCGACCATTCGATAATAGTCAATATTGAAATATGTCGTGTGGAATTATTTGCCAATATTTGATAAATCTTGAATTTTTGTCATGTCGAGTGGCCGCGGCTCCGTATGTACATATGTATGCACCCTTATATGTATGTAAATATGTCTTCTAACTGTTCGACAGTCGCGAGTTAATGCGACTTAGATTCCTGGAACAATTCCAGCGAATCACATATTTCTGTCCGCAAAGCCGTATATATGTACCCTATGATCAAAATATACCGGGAATGTTTAAATAAAACAAAACAGAGTTAAATTTCAGGCAAATTTATATTATCTCCTTCAAAATATGATCCGTCTGAAGCAACACACATGTGCCAACGTTTAACCCAGTCCTCCAACCACCCCGGTAGGCCGACATGGCCTTCAGCTCCTTCGTCGTATTCTCTTTGATAGGTGCGATGGCGCGTTATCATCATGCAAAATCTAAGAATTGTTTGCTCACATTTCCGGCCGTTTGCAACATACAGCATCTTTCAAAGACTTCAAAACGGATAAATAATATTCCTTATTGACTGCCTGGCCCGATGAAAGGAACTCATGGTGGACTATGCCTTGGCAATCGAAGAAAACAATCAACATTACCTTCCCGGTTCTTTTTGCTCATAGGGTATACATGTGGGAACGAGGAGTAGTAGCAGCAGAGAATGCTAATGCAATGAGAAGGTGCAAATGTTACTGTGAGCTTTTTTTAGTACAATTGAGATTTGAAAGATTTGTAATAAGGTCATTTAGCACACCGAGTTTATAGACACCTCACTGACTTTTGCCCACACAAAAATTAGAAACACCACACATTTTTCACCTCAACACACAACACATTTCTCACCTCGACATTAAACCAATTAAATTTTTACTATTTCCGTATTTTTGAAATAATAAGCGAATACATAAAATTTATTACATAATTTTTTTTTTCAATTACATTAAAAAAAACGATTTAAAAATAAAAATTTATAAAAAAAAGTTTGCGCCGGGAATTGAACTCGAGTCTAACATGTGGCGAGGAAAAATAGGCGGTGCGTTTATTTCTTCGAATGCTTATTTTTTGACCATTTTGTTACTTTTGAAATGATAAGCGGATTCATAAAATATATTACAAATTTTTTTACGATTACATTAAAAAAAAAACGATTTAAAAAAAAAAAATTTATAAAAAAAAGTTTGCGCCGGGAATTGAACTCGAGTCTAACATGTGGCGAGGAAAAATAGGCGGTGCGTTTATTTCTTCGAATGCTTATTTTTTGACCATTTTGTTACTTTTGAAATGATAAGCGGATTCATAAAATGTATTACAAATTTTTTTACGATTACATTAAAAAAATAAAAATTTAAAAACGAAAAAAAAAATTTGTGCCGAGAATTGATGGCGAGTCACGTGGGGAGGATAAATACGCAGAGCGTTTGTTTCTGCGCCTGCGTTGTGAACAAAAGGTTTTGTGCATGCGCGCGACGCGAATAAATTTTAATAAAGTTCTGAAAGTAATTCATGAAGTTTTTCATTACACACATATGTATGTACATAAATGAACGTATACTTTATATGTAAATAAATGATGGTATATGAAATATACATAAGTACATAATATGTATGTACATGTCAATAGGAGGTATTTGCATTCAGAAAAAAAGAACGGTTTAAGATAAATCAACACTTATTTTATATTGTATGTCAATTTATAGTTTATGTATTCGACAGCATTTACATACATATGTATGTATGTACATTTGTATATGAAAAACAATAATGCACAAGCGCAAGAACATCATATCACATATGCAAGTATGCCCAAATAACCTTGACTTATGTATGTACACATGTCATACCACATCACATTCTTACAAGAAATCAAATACACATACGCACTAGTGAACGAGTTTCTTCCTAACAAGTGCAAAAACAATTCTGCTCTATGTATGCATATATACCGATTTTATGTCCTAGCATATATACATACATATTGTACATATATACCTAATTGCCTTCTAAACTTCCTACAAAATAATTGTATTCATATGTTACTACATCCATGCACGTTCATACATTCAAGCATACATATATGTACATATGCGCGAGCACAGCGCTCCCTTCTTGCTTCCGTGCACTTTTGCCTTTCCGCAGTCGATATTCCTAATATTGTACTTACAAAAACACAATACTTTGATAGACGCAAAAGCAACAGCAAGGGCAACGCGATGGCCGCTTTGCCACCACACATTCTAAAATGTTCTAGAACACAACAAAAACACATACCTCACATGCGCATGTCGCCCAAAGCTAAAATCTAAGCCTAGCGACTACAAAAACAAAATACATTCGTAGACGCAGTCGCAGCGGCCATGATTCTATCAGCGACGGCGCTGAACAATTTAGATCAAAAACAAAAAGTTCATTCATAAGTTAGAGCTCATATTTCAATTTCATTCATAAACGAGCCGCCCATATGCCAATTTTCGCGACCATTCGAAAATAGTCAATATTGGAATATTTCGCGTCGAATTGAAATTATTTGCCAATATTTTGTAAGTCTTGAATTTTTGTGATGTCGAGTGGCCGCGGCTCCGTATATATGTATGCACGCTTCTATGTATGTAAATATGTGTTCCAACTGCTCGACAGTCGCAGCTGCTGTGAGTCAAGTGTTCGCAAAAGCTACAGTAATAGGCACAAAAAAACGACAAGTAGTATATGAAAAAGTTCTGGCCAGAACATTTCGATACTAGGGAAAATTTCTAAACCATTATTTTTAGTTCTCGCGTGGTATATAAATACAAAGATAACATATTCCTTTACGTATGTGGTTCTCCGATTGATAAAAAGTGCACAAAAGCATATGCATATTAGCAGCAAAGAAATAAACTTACTGTAAAATAAGAGTGCGGTTTTTTTGTAGGCTACTGTGCAGACATTCAGCCTTCCCATGAAGCACAAAGTGCCAAACATTTAATATTGAAGAAATCACTGAAGCTTCTCCGAGTTGTGTTGATGTGCAGTATTGTTCATAACAAAAGAGACCGATGTCTCAAAATTTGTAACCAAAATTTTTCAATCAATATGTACTTTTTATTTCAAAGCTGTAACACTTAACACTCGACATTAATATAAGTATTCATATACCAAATAATAAGTTACACTTCATAAAAAAGGTCTAAAAAGGTATCTAAGTATATTATGGGGCAGATTTGTTTTCGCTTCATAATTCATAATTTTCGGCACAATGCTGTGCCTTTGAATGCGCGCGGATTCCTTTTTAGCGAATCGTGTGTGAACAACCGAATATGTATTGTAGATATACCGTATTTTCCTGAAGGGTAAGGAGTAGGCGGCCACAGTGAATGGTTGTTGTTCTTTACATGCCCTGTGTCAAGTGTGCGCAGAAGCTTGTGTTCTGGGTTTGTTAGAATGGTGGTAGTTTGTACATATATTTATACACATATGTGAGTATGCGCGTTAGGCTCCCTGGATGGATATTAGAATATTTTCTCATCAATATGTGTATGTCAGTAATTCAGATTTGACTGAAGAGATTAAATATAGGAATGCATATTCATATGATTGACTTTATGGCTGTTTTACATATAAATCAATTCAAATGAATAATGTTATATAGAAAATAAATTTCTAAATAAATTTCTAAATAACTGGTATTAGAAAAACCTGAATACACTATTTTAAATCAATTTCAATTAAACCAAATATAAAAAATGAAATAAAAATATCGAACAAAAAACTGTGCACAGGATTTGAACCTGAGTCAAATATGAGACTATGTACCGCATACACAACACGTCTTTCACGATTGCGCTAATCTACAATTACTAATGATCTTTCCTAAATCACTCATTTATTCGATTCGCAGTTTTATATGCACATATTCTGCGTTAGTTGAAAGTTTGTATGCGTAATTATATGCATATGTATGTGTGTTTGCGCGTTTGGCTTTCTGGACGGATATTAGAATGATATTTTCTCATCAATATAATTTGGATTTGATGAAATAGATTATAGACATATGTACATATTTTCTGTCTTGATTGATTTATATAAAAATCAGGTCATATCCAGTATGAACTATTTTATACCGAAAAGAAATTTCCATTTATAAAATACAAAAAAAACAGTATTTTAAAGAAATTTTAATTAAAATAAACTCAAAAATTTTACCAAACTTTCCTGGTTTGAATTGTAAAATAAAATGTGCAAGAAAAAAAAATATGACTTCAGGACTTGAACCTGAATTAAATACGTGCCAAAAAACAAAACGAATAACTCCGCCGACTTTAGCTTCTGCACCACAAACTAACTGCCGCGCGGCCTTCTTAATCGGAAATTTATTCGCTTCGATTTCCTTAGTAGTGTGCCGAAAAATCTTATGAACTTCCTCAGTAGTTTGGTAAACGCAGAAAAAATCTGAATTCCTGTCCTAGCGTGGTAAGTAAATATAGAAACCCTCCACTCGCGTGGTAAATATCTGCAATTCCCCACTCGTAAGCAAAGTTGAATTTGAAATTACCTTAGTTTGAATCTACAAATTAGTACTCGAAAAAAGCTCATTTAACATTTGCTCCTTCTCATTGCATTAACATTCTCTGCTACCAGAATGCTTTGCTTACGAGTGGGGAATTGCAGATATTTACCACGCGAGTGACGCGAGTGGAGTGTTTCTATATTTACTTACCACGCTAGGACAGAGAATGTTAATGCAATGAGAAGGAGCAAATGTTAAATGAGCTTTTTTCGAGTACTAATTTGTAGATTCAAACTAAGGTAATTTCAAATTCAACTTTGCTTACGAGTGGGGAATTGCAGATATTTACCACGCGAGTGACGCGAGTGGAGTGTTTCTATATTTACTTACCACGCTAGGACAGAAATTCAGATTTTTTCTGCGTTTACCAAACTACTGAGGAAGTTCATAAGATTTTTCGGCACACTACTAAGGAAATCGAAGCGAATAAATTTCCGATTAAGAAGGCCGCGCGGCAGTTAGTTTGTGGTGCAGAAGCTAAAGTCGGCGGAGTTATTCGTTTTGTTTTTTGGCACGTATTTAATTCAGGTTCAAGTCCTGAAGTCATATTTTTTTTTCTTGCACATTTTATTTTACAATTCAAACCAGGAAAGTTTGGTAAAATTTTTGAGTTTATTTTAATTAAAATTTCTTTAAAATACTGTTTTTTTTGTATTTTATAAATGGAAATTTCTTTTCGGTATAAAATAGTTCATACTGGATATGACCTGATTTTTATATAAATCAATCAAGACAGAAAATATGTACATATGTCTATAATCTATTTCATCAAATCCAAATTATATTGATGAGAAAATATCATTCTAATATCCGTCCAGAAAGCCAAACGCGCATACACACATACATATGCATATAATTACGCATACAAACTTTCAACTAACGCAGAATATGTGCATATAAAACTGCGAATCGAATAAAGGAGTGATTTAGAAAGTTTTATTAGTAATTGTAGTTTAGCGCAATGGTGAAAGACGTGTTGTGTATGCAGTATATCGTCCCATTTTGACTCAGGTTCAAATCCTGTACACAGTTTTTTGTTCGATATTTTTATTTCATTTTTTATATTTGGTGTAATTAGAATTGATTTAAAATAGTGTATTCAGGTTTTTCTAATACCTGTTATTTAGAAATTTATTTTCTATATAACATTATTCATACTTCTTTTGAATTAATTTATATGTAAAAAAGCCATAAAGGCAATCATATGAATATGCATTCCTATATTTAATCTCTTCAGTCAAATCTGAACTACTTACATACACATATTGATGAGAAAATATTCTAATATCCATGGATGCATCCAAAAAGCCAAACGCGCATGCACGCATATGTATACAAATATACAAACCTTCAACGAACGCAAAATGTAGGCATATTAAAAACAACAACTGCGACCGTCTTCTTGTCCGTCAGTGAAAAGATGGGATATGTATACCCTATGAGCAAAAAGAACCGGGAAGGTGATGTTGACTGTTTCCTTCGATTGCCAAGGCATAGTCCACCATGAGTACCTTCCATCGGGCCAGACAGTCAATAGAGAATATTATTTATCCGTTTTGAAACCTTAGAGAGATGCTGTGTGTTGCAAGCCGGCGGGAATGTGAGCAAACAATTCTCAGATTTTGCATGATGATAACGCGCCATCGCACTGATCAAAGAGAATACAAATCGGCCTGCCGGGGGTGTTTGAAGGACTGGGTTAAACGTTGGCACACGTGTGTTGCTTCAGACGGGTCATATTTTGAAGGAGATAATATAAATTTGCCTTAAATTTAACTCTGTTTTGTTTAATTTACACATTCCCGGTACTTTCTGATCATAAGGTACATATATGCGGCTTTGCGGACAGCAATGTGTGATTCGCTGGAAGTCGCATTAACTCGGGACTGTCGCACAGTTAGAAGACATATTTACATACATATAAGGGTGCATACATGTGGGAACGAGGAGTAGTAGAGAGAGTGAGCGAAACTTGTCGGCAGTCGAGTTCTAGCCGTGGACGTGGACGCAACGAATTGTGTGGCTGAGCTGTTTGAAAAAGCGCTGTAGAAACGACTAAACGGAAAATTTATCTGTGCTGTACTCAATCCAGGGCTGCATAGTAACAATAATTTTAACAATAAACACAATTTCGTTATTGCTGAAATAATTGAAATTGTAAATGAATTATACTTAACTTTGATTTAAAAAATAAAATAAAAAACCAAAACAACAAACCCATATCGTGGGGGCTCAACCGGGATATATTCCTGTTAAAAAAAATCCCAGTTTTTGTTAGTGCCAAAGTAACGTAAATGAGCGGTCGCAGAAGAAGACAGTTGCAAAGCAGCAACCGCGAAGCTGACTTCGAAGTAACAATGCTGAATTCTACGCGTCTGGAAGAGGGAGCAGGAGGCGGTACAAGTACCGCAAAAATTAATTTTAATGATATCGAGGGAATAATTAAAAAATTTACCGGTGACGAAACTATGAGCGTGCAGGTATGGCTGCAAGATTTTGAGAGCTATGCCGAAACTTTCCGTTGGACAGATTTACAGCGTTACGTATTTTGTAAAAGATCGCTTAGCGGTACGGCAAAACTGTACATCGAATGTGAAGCCAAACCTCGCTCATATTCTCAGTTAAAAGCTTCGCTATATGCGGAGTTTAAGCCCAGAATTAACGCAGCTGACGTACATAGTAAAATGGCAACAACAAGAAAGAGTCACGACGAAAGCTGCCGTGAATATTTGTGCAAAATGATTGACATAGCATCAAAAGCAGAAGTGGATGTTCCTTCTATTATAAGTTATGTCATAGAGGGTATAAACGATTCGGCCAGGTAAAGCGATTTTGTACGGTTCAAATTCTATAAAGGAATTCAAAGAAAAACAAATAATATATGAGAAAATAAAAAAGAGTGAGAATCAACCAAAAGAGAAAACGCAGGTTGCTTATGCGAACAAAAACAAAACAATGCAATAAAGAATTAAATCACGTTACTGTTTTGATTGCGGTTCGAAAGAACATGAGTTTCATATGTGTCCTCAAAAAGAGAAAGGTCCAAAGTGCTTCGGATGTAATGAATTCGGTCATAAGCGTAACGACTGTCGAAAAGCAACAAAGTCATCTCTGGTGAACGTCGTTTCGGTCAACAATATGTATGTTCCAGTGAAGGTCAACAGGGACATCATCGACAGTTTGCTGGACACTGGAAGCGACATTTGCGTGATCAAAGAGTCGGTGATGAAAATAATTAAACCGATGTCTTTTGACAGAACTAAATCAATATCCGTGGCTGGTTTGGGCTCTAAGGTGCACACTAAAGGTGTCTGCAAACTCAACATGGAAATAAATGGCGAGATCTACACTGACGTTGAAACTCACATCGTGAATGATAGGTGTATGAAATATAATCTTTTATTGGGTGGAAGCATAATTCGACAGGCGGTTGTAAAAATTGAGGCCGGTAAGTTGACGATGGTGAAAAAGGTTGGTGAATCTAAAGAATGCACTCCTGATGAAATAAGATCATGTCTATTAGCTGATATTGAACTGGAAGCGGTGGATAGCGAACTTGATTTTTCTATTGTATGCGACAAATCTGCGGTAGACGAGATTCGCAATATGGTTAAAGAATACTCACCAGAAGTACCTAAGCAATTACCTGTTCAAATGAAAATCATCCCATTAGACGAGGTACCGGTTTTCCAAAGACCACGGAGATTTCCACCCAGCAAAGTATCATTGATGAGCAAGTACGAGAATGGCTGCAGAAAGAAATCATAACGGAAAGTTCATCCGATTACGCTAGTCCAGTGGTTCTCGTAAAAAAGAAGGACAGCTCGCATCGTTTATGTATAGATTTCCGCGAGCTAAATAAAAGAATCAGGCGTGACCACTATCCGCTTCCCATTATTGAAGATCAATTAGACAAGCTGCAGGAAGCATTTGTATTCAGTACGATCGATCTGGAGAATGGATTTTTTCACGTGGAGATAGAACCGGCGAGTAGAAAGTACACTGCCTTCGTTACACAAAAGGGGCAGTATGAATTTCAGCGCGTGCCCTTTGGGTTATGTAATTCGCCCAGCGTATTCCAACGTTACATAAACTAATTTTTCAGGAAATTAATAAATGAAAATATCGTCATCGTTTACATCGACGATTTAATTATACCCGCTAAAACAAGAGATGAAGGTTTGCAGCGGTTGAAGATGGTTTTAAAATGCGCCGAGGAAAATGGTATGCCGATTAAATGGTCAAAGTGTCAGTTTTTAAAGGTTGAAGTCGAGTATTTGGGCCACCTTGTGAAGGCAGGTGAGATTTCTCCTTCACCATACAAAATCAATGCCGTTATGAATTTTCCACAGCCGCGAACTACAAAACAGGTTCAGAGTTTTCTGGGACTTACGGGGTATTTTCGTAAATTTATCCCAGATTACGCAGTTATAGCGAGACCATTAAGCCAACTTTTAAGAAACGGGATAAAATTTAATTTTGGGGAAAATGAAACCTACGCTTTTAATGAGCTTAAAATGAAATTACTGAATTCTTAAATTTTGAAGATTTTTGAATACGGTCAGTACACCGAACTACACAGAGATGCACGTCAGCACGGATACGGCGCAGTGTTGATGCAGAAGTGCTGCGAAGGCGAGGAGTTACATCCGGTATATTTTATGAGCAGAAAAACAAGCGACGTTGAAGCGAAGTATTCAAGCTACGAATTAGAGGTGTTAGCAGTGGTTCAAGCAGTTAAAAAATTTCGCACTTATCTACTAGGATACTTTTTCAAATTGGTAACTGACTGTAAAGCTTTTGCTCTTACCTTAAAGAAAAAGGACTTGGTTACTCGCATTGCACGTGGGGCCCTTTTACTGGAAGATTATCAATACGAGGTGTAACATCGCTTCGGTACCAGAATGAGATATGCTGACGCTCTCAGCCGAAATCCAGTAGCCCTTTGCGCGCAAACAGACAGCATATCAAATCGGTTACGTCAAGCGCAATTAAAAGACGAAAAGATATGTGCTATAATTGAAGCATTGAAACATGGACCATATAAAGACTATGTAGTCCAACATGGAATTTTGTATAAAAATGTAAATGATTCTTTCTTATATGTCGTTCCAGAGCAGTTGAAAAATACCATTGTTAGGACAGCGCATGAAGATGGCCACTTTCACCACCAAAATAGCAAAGGAAAAATTGAGCGTGAGTATTTATACCTAACGTAGCCAAAAGAATCGATTCGTGCATCGCTTCCTGTGTGAAATGCATCTTAGCAAGGAGGAAACATGGAAAAAGGACTCTTTTCTCAATCCCATACCGAAAGGGAGCAACCACTAGAAACTTTCCACATTGACCATTTAGGTCGTTTATCTACAACAGCGAAGGGGTATCGATATATTTTCGCAATGATAGATAGTTTTACAAAATTTTGTTGACTTTTTCCAACCAAAACACTCAACGTCGAGGAAGTTGTCAAAAAGTTTGAAATAGTGGCAGATACGTATGGTTACCCCAACCGAGTAATCGCAGATCGTGGCGGCGCTTTTATTTCAAACGTACTCAGATGTTACTGCGAGAATCACGGTGTAAAGCTTGTGCATTACTGTAGGAGTTCCCAGAGGTAACGGTCAGGTGGAGAGGCTGAACTCAACGATCATATCTGTACTAACGAAGCTCTGCGTAGACAAATTAGTTAAATGGTTTCAACAAGTGCCTGTTCTACAAAGGGTATTAAATAACACGTTTCACCGAGCTATTCAATCAACGCCGTTCGAACTGTTGGTGGGAGTTAAGATGAAAACTAAAAACGAAGAGAGGTAGAGGATAATATAAATAAATAATTTTATATAGAAAATAAATTTTTAATAACAGGTATTAGAAAAACCTGAATGATATTAAATTGGATATTAGAATGATATTTTCTCATCAATATAGCTTGGATTTGATTAAATAGATGAAATAGTTATGTACCTTCTGCTCAAATATGAACGAGACGTTATCAATAAAACGGTCGGCGGATGACATATAGCAAAAAAAATTTTTTTGTTTTTTGGTAGGACTGTTATAAGCTTACATGGCAAATTTCAGCGTGATATGTCACATAGTTTGTTTTCTGTGCTACTGTAAACAAGTCAAGCTCGAGTGTGTTCTTCGAATTTAACGATGGAAATTCAAGTTGAACAAAGAATTTGTTTGAAATTTTGTTATTCCAACAAAATTTCGGCTTCAGACGCCTTAAAAATGTTGCAGACAACCTATGGGGACTCTGCTCTATCGCGTGAGTTAACGACGTTAGTCATATACATATATACATTTATAATCAGTGATTACTCATCATTGTCTATACCGACAAACAACAATACTCTTATGCACTTTAACCTTGTGCGATAACGATGTACAAAACAACAGAACTTATCTCAACATGATTCACTACCGAACTACAACGGACAAACAATATAACAATAGAAATACACTATCCCTAAGACAAACAATAATAACCTCTACTAGAAAACAGATAACGACCTATGTACGCATATCAATGGTATAAATAGTTCTAAGATTCATGTAAAGGAGTCAGTCTAAGATTATGAATAAAGAATGCACATCTTAGTGTAACAACATATTCGTTTACTCAATTATCGATACAAGATAATAACTGGGGGCTCAACCGACTTTAAGCCACTTCTATACCTAAATATAAAAGGATAGAAAAAATAAATTCCACGGGACATAAGACGTCCAACACTATATATTTGAAAAAAGTGTATAAATAAGCAATAACCAAAAAAAGTTCCTAGAAAATTTAGAAAAAAGTTAAAAGAAACTGGATACCTTACGGAAGCTCCAGTTAGCAGACAAGCATAAAACTCACGACGCTCTCAGAAGACTAAGTAGAGTTACAATGGAACAACAAATGGCCCAACTAACTGCCCAAATTACCATGCTGAGGGACCAGATGCAGCAACAAATAACGGACTTCACGGGGAGAATAGCTATGCTAGAACAACAAAATGCTCCGCAAGAATTAGTTTTACTTGATGAAGTAAAACTAAACATCACCGACCCCAAGGATATCGACCTTGAGCTATTCAAATCTCTCCCAAAATTTGACGGAGATAAGGAACAATACCGATCATGGAGATCACAAGTCTGGACCTTCATGAAAGCCATAAAGATCTTCCAGAATCATCCAAAATATTATAGCGCCCTGGGAATAATGCGAACGTAAATCACAGGACCAGCTGCTAATATCCTTACGAGCCACAACACCAAATTGAATTTTTATTCAGTCATAAACAGATTGGACTACACGTATGCGGACCAACGCCCACTATATGTGCTTCTTGATGAATTGAAGAAAATCCCACAAGGAAGAAAAACTCTTGCAGAATTTCACAGTGAGGTTTCTAAGGCCCTTAACTTAGCCTTAACGAAAATTGAGATGTCTAGTGATGACAATAGCGAAGGAATGAAAACATGCGCTAATCAGGAGGCAGTAAGAACATTTATTCTTGGGTTAAACTCCAAATATACCAGCGGTACATTGTACGGCCATAACCCAGGGAATTTGGAATCAGCATATGCAACAGCCTGTACCATTTCCCACGACAACGTGAACGAGGAGTTTGAGACGCAGTTCAGGCCTCTAAATCAACGCCAACACTATTCGAACCAGAATCGACATAACTACCCACATAAAGAAGAGAGGGAGTACAAGCCGAACATAAGGATACAGAGGAGCAACTATCAACCAAGAAATTTTTACCAGCAGCAACAACAACAACCCACGCCTATTCCAATGGACGTAGATCACTCCAGGCAGTATATGCAGACAAGCAGGTACAACAACGCCGTAAGTCGAAATCATTTTAAACCAAACAATGCATATAAGAGAGATAGGGCATCTAACTACAATAATGCGACTTCCCTGCAAAATAGGAAGTTCCAAAGAATAAATCAATTAAATAGAGAAGATCTAGAGTCAGTAGATGTGTCAAATTACGAAGAACAATATGAAACAGGCAGCACTTTTTTAGGCGAGTAAACGGGTTGCCTTGCTTACGAACAAAATGCGGCCTAACCGGCACACCCGTTACCTTATTAATCGACACAGGCTCTACTAACAATTACATAAATATAAATTGTAATATAGGGAAATCTATTAAATTGAAACCATTTAAAACCAAAACCTTGCATGGTTACTCAATTATAAATTCTAAAAAAATAATAACGATGTACGGGCATCATTTAACATTCTATGAAATTAAGGAGTTGAACGATTTTGACATGATACATGGAGAACAGGGATTACGCCAAATAAAGGCAGAAATTAGTTTATTTGACTATAGTTTGAAGTATCAAAAAAAGAAGACCTTAGAAGTAAAACCAAAGATTAATTATACAATAAATAATGAAAAATTTAAAGATCAGGTGGAAGAGCTAATGAATAGAAATAATAATACTAATGCGAATTGCTCTTTACAACCACAATACAAGCAACTATCAAGACTGAATCGGAAGACCCCATATGGACAAAACAATATCCATATCCCATGACCGATCACGACTTTGTCAAGAAAGAAATTGAGAAACTTTTAAATGACGGTATAATACAACCAAGCAAAAGCCCATATAATTCACCTATATGGACTGTTCCAAAAAAGGCACCGATGACCAAGGGAAGCCCAAGCGAAGAATGGTTGTTGATTTCCCAAAGATAAATTCTCATACGATTACGGACAGATATCCAATTCCAGATGTCAATATGACAATACAAAACCTCGGAAAAGCAAAAACATTTTCCACAATAGACTTAGAATCAGGCTTTCATCAGATATTAATTAAAGAACCTGATCGAGAAAAGACTGCATTCTCTGTCAACGGCGCGAAGTATGAATTTATAAGGATGCCATTCGGATTAAAGAATGCACCCTCAATCTTTCAACGATGTGTTGACGACATACTAAGAGAATACATTGGAAAGTTCGCATATGTTTATATCGATGATGTGTTAATTTATTCATCTACTGTAGAAGAACATATGGAACACATCCGAATCATAATTAATGCCCTTCACAATGCCAACATGAAAATTTCTGACGAAAAGTCACATTTTTTCCAGGATTCAGTTGAATACCTTGGACATATTATAAAACATAATAGAATTACTGTAGACCCAAAAAAATTCGAAACTATAAAGAACTACCCAAAACCAAAAAATTTGAAAGAATTGAGATCTTTCTTAGGACTCGCTAGTTACTACAGGAAGTTTATAAAGGATTTTGCAAAAATCACAAAACCTTTAACGATTAATTTGAAAGGAGAATTAGGAATGGTGTCAAAAAATCAAAGTGCTAAAGTACCGATACAATTATATGTACCAGCAGAGGAAGCCTTGGAAAAAATAAAAAACTCTTTACAAGAGCAAGTTGAACTTTACCAACCCGATTTTTCTAAACCATTCAGTTTAACAACCGATGCTAGCAATTTTGCTATCGGGGCAGTTTTGTCACAAAATCGCCACCCGATCGCATTCATTTCACGCACACTAAATGAAACAGAACAAAACTATAGTACTAATGAGAAAGAACAACTAGCAATCGTTTGGTCCTTACAAAAACTTAGAAATTATTTATATGGAGTAGCAAACTTGACAATTTACACGGACCACCAATCCCTAATATTTTCGATTTCTGAAAAAAATCCGAATGCGAAATTAAAGCGTTGGAAAATTGTTCCGATCATTCACAACAAAATTCTCCTGTCGAAACTATGAAAAAAGTTGAACAACCACTTAACTCTTTCAGAAGCCAAATAATTATTTTACAAGATAATGAAAGGAATGAAGTCCTCAATCAAACAATAATTCCCGGTCAATTTAGACACACAATATTTTATAGAGACTCCCCGGATTTACTATCTAAACTTAAAAATGTAGTTAATCCAAAAGTTACTAACGCGATAAAGGTAGATGAAGAAATACTGTTTCACCTAAAACAAGAAATTATCTCCGCCTTCCCAAATTATAACCTGGTACTAGCCCAAAATAAGTTAAATGACGTAACATCTTTAAACGAACAAAGAGAAATTGTCACACAAACACATAAACGTGCACATAGGAACTACAAAAATAACACACAAGAAATATTGTTGACCCATTACTGGCCCAATATTAAGGAAATGTGCCGTAAACTAGTCATAGGCTGTGAAATTTGTTTACAACACAAATACGAAAGACAACCAAATAAACAACCGATTGGAAAAACTCCAATACCAACACAAGTAGGAGAATACATACAGATGGATGTCTTCCATATTAATAATAAACAGACAGATATTCCAAATATTGCTTCTTACGAAAACTAGACACAAAGATAAACTGTCATGAATACATTGAAGAAGTACTTACACAATAGGGGTGTCCTTATTTTGGGAAAGTTACTAGATCATCGTTCACCGGGTCTAATTTTTTTCCTTTTGGTGTAAAAAAAATAACTGCAAAGTTTGAAGCCGATCGGGCTTCATTTGATGGACCCGGAAATCGCTTATATCTGAAAGATCCACTAATAGGTGTAAAAAAGACGATTTTTTCACTTTTTTACTTTATTCTGTATTTTTTTGCTCATGGTTGTTGCTTTTTTTTACATTTTCTAGTAAGGGTGTTAAATAAACTCACTAAAGTTCAGAGTGTCAAGTCAGATTTCTTATAGGAACGGAATTTTTCGCGATATGATTGCACAAACTGAAACACTAATTGGAGTTCTTCTTCGTCGTTCGTCAAAATTCTGTTAAAATCTTTTATAAATTTGATGCCTCTTTCAGCTGTATCATTAACAACAAACAAATTTTGACAAAAAGTCCAACCTTCTTCGTAATCAAATGCCGTTTCCCAAGTCGATGGGTCAAACTCTAAAAACGTTGTTGACAAACCAAAGCGGTTGAAAAATTTCTTCGTATTTTCTGAAACGAAATCTTTCAAAGTGTAATTTTCAAATGTTGATAAATTAGTATATGTTCGACCGTTTTTTAATTTCACAACTGGCTCTTTGGATTGTAATTTTTCAACCATTTGGCGTTTCTCTTCGTGAGACACATCTGAATCGAAGAAGGCTAGGGCTACCAATTCTTCCGACAAATACCATAAATGATGAGTCAATTTTTTTGTAACTGCCTTTGAGATTGCAGAATCAGTTTGATCGTATTGAACAGCAGCCTTAACGAAGTTCAAATCTTGGAGAGGAGCAGCTATAGCATTCGTACATCTGCACCATGGCTTGATATAAAGTTTGATGAGAAAAATGCAAATATCGCGCAAACCATTCGCTTCTCTTTTTGTAAGCTGAAATTGTTGTCGAAATAAGAAAATCTTCAAGCAATAAATAGCTTTTGCCATCCATCGAGCGTTACTCGTTGGTCCTGGTGTACGGAAGTTGAACGGTCCTGCTCCAAGAAATGTAAGAACCAATTCGAGAAACTCTTTATAATCGTCTCGAATTTGATTCTTTGTCAACTGATCAAAACAAAATTTTTTGATGTTCTCTTGTTCAACTTGATCAATTTGCAAAAGAACCATTTTTTCGTTGAGACCACTGCAAAACGAATCCAAATCGTAACTTGTCCAAGACTTGGCAAATCTTTCAAAAATTAGAACTTCTGGTGCCGAGCTAGGTGATAATTTGACCTCAAAAACGCTCGACAGAAGAATCTCGTAAACATGATGTCGACACGATAAATCTAACAACTGACGCTTTAGTTTCTTTTCCAAGAGTACACTAGCTCCTTTTTCTGTGCCGGTATTACTTGAAGTTGTGTCAAAACATTTGCCTTGCACGTACTCCGCAATGTTCCATTTAACTAATGTCTCGTGAACCGCAGCAGCAATGTGTTCTCCACTTGACGATTCAATTTTCGGTGCTCCGAGGAACTTGGATGTCCCATTGTAGCTCACAAGAACTGCTATGCGCTCAACTTTGAGTCTACCAATCAAATCTTGTAGTAGTTTGCCATCCCAATGAACAACTAATGATCCAACGGTATTTATCTAAAAAATTTATTTTAAAATGAAAAATTGAAAACCCAATAAAAATTAAATATAAGCTGAAGTTTTAATTACGTTGTCGGGAAACCGAGCCATCACATCTTTTGTATCTTCCAATCGATGTTCCAGGCGAGCGCGATGAATAGTTGAACGGTTGATAGCTAACTCTTCAGCCCGTATTCCAAATGCTTCAGCAGCTGCAATGAGGATATGCACGGCCATACCATCCGAAACTTTAGCATTATCAAGTGCAGCAGCCAATCTTGCTGTGATGAATTCTTTTCGGCCTCTTTTTTTGGCGGATGTTGCGTTACCAGCTACTTTCTCTGGTTCCCAGTCATCGTCAATCGGTTCATTTTCTTCATCAATCGTTTCACAAAATGGCATTTCAGCATCTTCATCATCACAATTCACGACATCTGAAAAAATTCACAATCAAATATGATTTTTGAAATTATGACATATTGCAATAAATTACCTGAAGGTCTAGCCATCTCTTCCTCGCGTTTTCTTTTACGCGCTTCTTCTTTTTCTTGTCGTTCTTGCGTACGTTTTTCTCGCCCATATAACTTCATATCGACACCAACCATGCAGCCTGGACGACCTTTTTGTCTTTGCAATTTTAAAAATTCTCTGTCCTCTTCAATTCGAATTTTTTCCAACGCATCACCGATGGCAATATCAAACAAATCATCAAGATTTTGAGTAAATTGTTCGGCAACTTGCTTTTGTGCATTTGACCTTTTATCTGGGACAGTTCTTTGTATGTTTTTCCATTGGTCGTAAACTTTCATCAGCTTTTTCACACACTTATCATCATTAATAATTGGAATGCGAGCTTGTTGCCAAAATATTACAGCTGCACTTATGGTCAATTTTGCACTGTCTTTTGCAGTAAGTCCAACAAATCGCATATTATGGAACATCACTTGTAACACTTGTTTGATGCACGGAAGTTTGGCGCCCGTGATCTGATGCGCAGTGTTGCCGATCAAATCAATGTTATTCAAATTTTTCACAGATCTTCTACTTGAATGACTTGAGGTCGATGGTTTATCCGACATGGTGATATTTTTTTTGCCATATGTTCCAAATAAACTTCGCAGAAAGCACTTGATGTGTGATGCAGCACTTATACGACACAGGGATAAACTTTTTGTCAAAATATCAAAGTCGCTTTGAAGCCGCTGCGCATAATATCATTTATGGGAGAGAAGACTCGCGCGGCCACCTACCGGCGTGGCGCCGAGTCGCACACGACCCTTGCGCGGGGTTGGCTGACATGCAGGACGATTTAGTGGAAAAGGGAAAAATACGTATATATTTGAAAAAATGTAGGATTGAAAAAAAAATATAATTACATATATTTAAAAAAACCCCAACAAGAAACGATACGAAATCGACTATATTTTCATTTGACATGCTGTAAATTTAAATGAAAAATGTTCCTGTTAGGTGGTTTTTTTGTAAAATATATTTGAAATGAAATGTAATAATATTTATTCAATGTAATTTAATAAAAAAAAGCAACAACCATGAGCAAAAAAATACAGAATAAAGTAAAAAAGTGAAAAAATCGTCTTTTTTACACCTATTAGTGGATCTTTCAGATATAAGCGATTTCCGGGTCCATCAAATGAAGCCCGATCGGCTTCAAACTTTGCAGTTATTTTTTTTATACCAAAAGGAAAAAAATTAGACCCGGTGAACGATGATCTAGTAACTTTCCCAAAATAAGGACACCCCTATTACACAAGTTTACCCAAATGCCAAAAATCTTATGACTGATAACGAAAGTATATTTATCGGAAACATAGCAAAATTCTTGTACAGCCGGCTACAAATAACTCACTCCGTTACGCCTGTACATCATTCGATATCAAACGCCCAAGTTGAACGGATACACTGTACTCTAATTGAGCTCTGCCAAAGTTTAGCCGCAGAAAATCATACAGCTCCCGGCGACGAATTATTCAACGCAGTTCACCAGTACAATAGAACAATCCATTCTTCAACAGAACATAAACCCGAGGACGTATTTTACAACTGCGAAAAATATCCTGATATCAAGAACATACTTGAAGATAAACAGAAGAAACTACTCAGGCATCACAATAAAGGGAGACAGGCCATAATATACAAACCAGGCGACATAATTTATAGCCGAACGGATCGGCGTAATAAGCTTGCAACCAAGTACAATAAACATAAGGTAAAAGAAGATCGTGGGGACACAATTTTAACAGTGAGGGGGAAAATTATACATAAAGACAGCATTCGAAAAAATAGCACACCATGCAACGAATCGGCTTCCTAATTTTAATGATAGTTACTTACGGATTTTGCGATAAAATAACAGATTTGACTGGTAAAAAATATGTACTTACTGAAGTAGATACTGTGTATACCTACGAGAGCTCATCCTTTCTTTACCACGTATCGAACTTATCTATAGTATTAGAACCATATGAAAGAATAGTGCGAACTAAGTATGAACCAAGTCAAAACGAGGAAGAAAATATACTAATTGATAAAATAGAAACTCTGAAGCCACAATTAATACCAGCCGAGTATCGTGCCAAACGTGCCCTTAATTTCTTAGGTTCTGCGTTAAAATTTGTAACAGGAACACCAGATCACGATGATCTTGTCGAAATTAAAACAGGACTGAACCAGCTTATTGAGAATAATAATCAACAAAGGAAAATAAATTCCCGGTTTGAAAAAATTTTAGCAACATTAAATCCAGAATCAATTTTTAATCAGTCAGTACTAACAGAAATATATAACGAATTAATAACTATTACAAACACCATTAACTTTGCAAAAACCGGAAATTTCTTCTCTGGCACACTTACATAATTTTGAAGTCGTACAGCAGGTAATAAAAGGCAAAATATATGATATTCCAATAATAAATATACTAGAGTATTCTGATATCCACATATGTACTTCTAATAATGCTATAATTACAATTTATAAATATCCAATAATAACAAATAAGTGTAAAGTGTACAATGTAACCCCACTAGCCTTTATATACGGAAAATACCAACTTTATAATAAGATTGCTTTGTGAAATAATAATTTCACCAATTTATCAAAATGCAAAAACTATGTAGGAACACATATTTGTAAAAAAGAACCAAATGATAATTGTACTATCCCTTCATTATTGAAACAAAAAGCCCATTGTAATATTATTCAATAAAAAAACTTTCCCTTACAAATATTAGATAATGGCAATATACTTATCGACAACGAACACACGTGGAACGGAATTAGGATAAATGGCTCACATTTAATCCAATTCCATTTCAACACAACTATTGATAATAAAACATATATTAATCATAATCAAGAAATAAAAAATGTAATACATGCTCATAAGAACGAAAAAGTTAATGTACTGAGAATCTTAAACTCTGAATCAGATTATAAATTTACTAATATACAAGAAATGTATAAATTATTTTTACCAATTGAAGAACATCCTTGGAAATTTACTCTATATTTAACCATAATCATAATTATATTAGCTTTAGTCACGTACTTAATTATAAAATTATATACATATCGACAACTACAATTAAACATCAGACACCAAAGAGAGTTCGAATTGTCTTATCTAACCGAGTTACAACGACTACAAAACCTGAGCCCTTCGAAATGAGGACATTTCATTTTTAACGCAGGGGAGAGTTATCGACGTTAGTCATATACATATATACATTTATAATCAGTGATTACTCATCATTGTCTATACCGACAAACAACAATACTCTTATGCACTTTAACCTTGTGTGATAACGATGTAAAAAAACAACAAAACTTATCTCAACATGATTCACTACCGAACTACAACGGACAAACAATATAACAATATAACACTATCCCTAAGACAAACAATAATAACCTCTACTATATTAGAAAACAGACAACGACCTATGTACGCATATCAATGGTATAAATAGTTCTAAGATTCATGTAAAGGAGTCAGTCCAAGATTATGAATAAAGAATGCACATCTTAGTGTAACAACATATTCGTTTACTCAATTATCGATACAAGATAATAACTCGTGCACGTGTTTTCCAGGGTACAAATCGTTCAAAGAGGGCCGTACTTCGGTTGAAAACTTGCCTCATGAACCACGCCAAAGTCGCTCAAAAATTAAGGTTATGCTGACTGTTTTTTCGATTACGAAGGTGTGGTACACTCGGAGTTCCTTCCGCAAGGCCGATCGGTTAACGCTGAATATTATTTAGACGTTTTAAAGCGTTTGCGCGAGAACATTCGTCCTAAAAGGAAAGAATTGTGGGACAACAAGTCATGGTTCTTGCATCACGATAATGCACCAGCTCACACATCACGTCTTGTTCGCGATTATTTGAACAAAAATAATGTTAGTATCGTTCCGCAAGCACCGTATTCGCCTGATATGGCTCCATGTGACTTTTTCCTGTTTCCCAAGCTCAAGTTGCCGCTCCGTGGAAAACATTTTGAGACAATTGAAGTCGTAAAAGATAATTCGAAGAACACACTCGAGCTTGACTTGTTTACAGTAGCACAGAAAACAAACTATGTGACATATCACGCTGAAATTGCCATGTAAGCTTATAACAGTCCTACCAAAAAACAAAAAATTTATTTTTGCCATATGTCATCCGCGGACCGTTTTATTGATAACGTCTCGTTCATATTTGAGCAGAAGGTATGTGCATATTTATATGTACATATTTCCTTTTTGATTGATTTATATAAAAATCGGTTCATATCCAGTATGAACTATTTTATACCGAAAAGAAATTTCTAAGTATCACATACAACAAAACCTAACCCTCTATTTTAAAGCAATTTTAATTAAAATAAACTGAAAAACTTTACCAAACTTTCCTGGATTGAATTTAAAAAAAGAAATCGTGTAAGGGGAAAAATATGACTCTTCAGGACTTGAACCTGAATTAAATACCACAATAATGCCATAAAAACCAAACGAATAATTCCGTCGACTTTAGCTTCTGCGTCACAAGTTAAATGGCTACGCGCGTTTCTCAATCGCAAACTCATTCGCTTCGCTATGGACATGAAATAAATCGAATCCCTTACTAGTGTGTTGAATCCCCTACTACTGTGGTGAAAAATCATATGAAATCCTCTACTAGTGTCGTAAACGCAGAAAAAAATCTGAAATCCTTCACTAGCGTGGAAAATATCTGCAATCCCCCACTAGTGTGGTAAGTCGGTGTTCTAAAATCCCTTAGTATAGAATCTACAAATTAGTACTCGAAAAAAGCTCATTTAACATTTGCTCCATATCACTCCATTAACATTCTCTGCAAAAACTGTGAAGAGCAAATATACTAAACCAGAGAATGTTAATGGAATGAGAAGGAGCAAATGTTAAATGAGCTTTTTTTTTAATTTGTAGATTCATACTAAGGGATTTTCAAATTCAACTTACCACACTAGTGCGGGATTGCAGATATTTACCACGCTAGTGGAGGGTTTCTATATTTACTTACCACGCTAGTAGAGGAATTCAGATTTTTTCTGTGCTTACCACACTAGTAAGGGATTCGACTTATTTCATGCCCACAGCGAAGCAAATGAATTTGCGATTAGGAAAGATGCGCAAGCAGTCAATTCATGGCGCAGTTGCTAAAGTCGGCGGTATTATTTGTATGCTGATGCGCGTATTTAGTCCAGGTTGAAGTCCTGAATAGTCATTCGTTTTTCCTTGCACTATTTCTTTTTTACAATTCAGTTTGGTAAAATTTTGAGTTTAATTTAATTATAATTGCTTTGAAATACTGGTTTAGGTTTTTTTGAGTTTGATATTTAGAAAATTTCTTTTCTGTATAAAATACTTCATACTGGATATGAACTGATTTTATATAAATCAAAAAGGAAATATGTAGATATAAACATGCATATATTTAATCTCTTTAATCAAATCTAAGCTATATTGATGACAAAATATCATTCTAATATCCGTCCAGAAAGTCAAACGCGCATACACACATAGATATATATAAAAAATAAAAATAAATAATTGGCGCGTACACTTCTGTTAGGTGTTTGGCCGAGCTCCTCCTCCTATTTGTGGTGTGCGTCTTGATGTTGTTCCACAAATGGAGGGACCTACAGTTTCAAGCCGACTCCGAACGGCAGATATTTTTATGAGGAGCTTTTTCATGGCAGAAATACACTCGGAGGTTTGCCATTGCCTGCCGAGGGGCGACCGCTATTAGAAAAATGTTTTTATTAATTTTGCCTTCACCGAGATTCGAACTAACGACCTCTCGGTGAATTCCGAATGGTAATCACGCACCAACCCATTCGGCTACGGCGGCCGCCGTATATACATATATATAAATACGCATACAAACTTTCAACGAACGCAAAATATATGCATATAAAACAGCACATTGAATAAATGACCGATTTAGAAAGGTAAATTAACCATTATGGATTAGCGCAAGCATGAAAGACATGTCTAGGCGTACTACGTCATTCCGTTTTTGACTCAAGTTCAAGTCCTGTACACACTTTTTCTTTGTTCGATATTTTTATTTAATTTTTTGTATTTGGTTTAATTAGAATTGATTTAAAATAGTGTATTCAGGTTTTTCTAATACCTGTTATTTAGAAATTTATTTTCTATATAACATTATTCATACTTCTCTTGAATTGATTTGTGTGCAAAAAAGCCATAAAGGCAATCATATGAATATGTATTCCTATATTTAATCTCTTCAGTCAAATACTTTTATTTTGAGTCCGTTTGGAAGGAAAAAAAAACAACGAACTTATTTTTTTATTTTTTATTTCACTTTATTTAATTATTAAATCTATCTTTTAGATGGCTAATTTTACAGACTAACTAAACTTATTACAATTGTCTTATTTATACCTTTCTTTATGTCTACCTTGCATATTTGGTCAGCAGGAAATTAAATTATTATTTGCAAATCGATTCCTTGGAATTGTTTTGCTATACAAAAATATTAAAAATATTGGCATGTGCCGGAAATGTAAATTCAGCATTTGTTAAGTAGGTTTAATATTTGTATTAAAAAAAATTCAGCATTTGCTAAGCAAGTTCAATATTCTTTCGATTAATAAGTGATAAAAGGTTCTTTAGCCATTTCAGCATTTATGAAATGTGAAAGGGTATCAGGCCCGACGAGAGGGGGGGATCGGGTACTTTTTCCCCCGGGCCCGGAGTTTTCAGAGGGGCCCGGACTCGAGAGTAATTCGAATTATATGAATTAGATATAATTTGAAGGGGCCCGCATCTCAAGTTTCCCCCGGGGCCCGAATACTCTCTCCACGGCCCTGAAGGGTATTGGCATATGCCGGAAATGCAAACTATAATAATGAAATGTGAAAGGGTATTGGCATATGCCGGAAATGCAAATTCAGTTAAATTATGAATATTAAGAATTTATTATGCGTATTATATTATGCTTAAGGGTTTTACTATAACACCCCCACCGTTAGTTTGAGGCTCCGACGAAATATGCAATATAGACAGTTTTTTATTTGTTTTATGTATAATAAATATTGTTAACACTATGATGGTAAGAACAATTATTATGTTTAGGCTTATATTTGTAAAATTTGACTTCTTTGTCTGATATTGTATTTGTTCGCTATATTTTACATGTTTAATTTGTTCTAATTATAATGATTCTAACTTTAAATTTGAAAAAGTTGCATTCGATTTTTTTTTGATTTTTGTTATAACAATAGGTAGAGTAAATTGGTCGTAATATTTTAGTTTGACATTACTAAAAGTTTTGTTCATTGCTCTAATTTCACAATTTTCAAATTTTACTAAAAAGTTTCCCTTTATTCTGATATCAATTTTATTACAATTGTGCTCGACTTTGAAGTATAAGTTTTTGTATATTAGTATACCGGGTAAAATTTTTATTACGACTGATTCGTCTAACATTCGCATATCGCAGTATGCTTCTTCGTAGTTTAATATGTTTGAAATACATTCATTAGAAATTTGAATTAAATTTTTCTTAAGATTATCTTTAACGTTTACATCAAAAATATTATTTTTGGAATCTATTAGTATTTCGTAGGTATTCAATATAATTGATTTATTTTTTACATTGGGAATTGGCTCAAATATGATTTTCGATAGAATTTCTTTTGAATATTGAGGAATCTGAAGAATTATTACGATACTATTGTCGTGTAAGGCGACGGCTACTTTAATATTTGTGTAACTATCATAGTCATTTATCAAGTCAAGCTCTGTGTTTGTTAGAATGTCCGTGGGAGTTATTCCCAGTTTGCTAGAAAATATTATTTGTCCAATATCATCGATGTGGTCTCTTAAGAGTGAAATGTCATTGTTTATTTGGTCAATTTGTTCTATAAATGTTATTTCGTCTTCTATTGTCGATATTTTATTTTGCATAAAGTCTTTGAATTTATTTAAATAATTTCCAATCAGAATTTGTTTTTGGTTTATGTGGTTGGTAATGTTTTGTATTTGTGAGGATATGAGGTGGTTGACGTAGGTGAGGTTGTTAATTTTGTTTGTCAAAGGATTCTTCGTTTTTATATAATGATTTCAGTGAGTTGGTTATTTCTAGCTCATCGTCGTTGTCCATAGTACCTGCAATAAACTTAAGTCCTTTTCCTAGTACATTTATCAGTCCTCTTTTTTGTCTAAAGTGTGGATTTAAATTTTCTATTTTTCCTTTTAATAGCGCAAAATTTTTACTTATGGTATCTAATAGTGTCTTGGCCTCAACCGTGCCAGCATTAAGTGTTTGTATATTTTCAAAGATTAAGTTTAATGTGTTCGCGTAGGCAGTTATGTTGACAATATGGAAGATTTTGCTATATCGGTCAATCACTTTTTGTTCTCCTGTTTTGATCGGTATGTATCCATTATTGGTAGTTAAGTCTTGAATGTCGATAGATTGTGCATAGATGGTCGTTAAAAATGTAATCGTCAAAATCCAGGATGTCATCTGGAATAATGTGTATGGGTTTTCAATGTCTAGCTTTTATTTTGGGGTTATTTTTATCCTGATATTTCTTATTTTGCTTCACATGTGTTTTGTAATATTTTAGTCCGGTTTTAATATCCTTTAAATGTTCGGTATCAATTATACTGGCATCTATTTTTCTATATCTTCTGTGGTTTTTGCCCCCTCTAACTTCTTATTATTATTTAACTTCTTATTTATTTTAACTTCTTTTATGAAGTTGGTTCCTTCTTGAATATTAACATCTTTTCTATCTTTATTTAATTTGTGTATGTAATTTTCTTTTTTCTTCAAAATCAAATCATGGATTTCTTCATATTTGTCTCCATGAATTGTTCCATTTATGAAATCAATTGGTCTAGCTCTTGTAGTACTGTGTATCGTGTTTTTATAAAAACCTATTATCCTTAGAATTTTTTCTTCCACCGTTTCATGATGGTACTTTTCGTCATGTCGTAAAAGTCTAATGTGTTCATTAATCGTATTGTGTAATCTTTCAAAGTCTGCATTTGATGTATGGTTACTGTTAGTGTATTGTAATATTTTCGTCCTTTAAAAACTATTGCATTGGCATAGCTTTGAAGCCAAGTTCATTGTCGACAATAATTTTCTCAATTTTACCGTAAGTGTTAAGATAAAGTAATAGTTTGTGTACGAGCTCGTATAACTGCAGCACATGTCACTCAAGACACAACACTCTCCTGCACATTACAGCAGTTCAACCAAAAGCAGCAGCTCTTAAGGAAAGCAGAGATCCCGCTGATGACCTGCCCTCAACATCCAAGGAGGCCCTAAAACGACTCGATTCCAATAGGCCAAGGGATAGCAGAATCCATAATTTTAAATCGTGCTATTCCAATACGGACAAAGGGGTTCTACTAGGAACAGCCATGGTAAATATATTCCACAATAATGTTAATTTTACAGCACGAGCTCTGATCGATTCTGGTTCTGAGTGTTCGTTCATTACTGAACGACTCAAACCTAGAATCAACCTGCCATCTAAACGCTTGCATGCTCAAGTCTCGGGCATCAACAATTCAATATCTGCGCTGGCAAGACAAGCGTGCTCAATACAACTGCGGTCGCCTATCGACCCTTTTGTAAAAATAAACACAATTGCGCTAGTTTTGCCGCAATTAACTGGAAATCTGCCAACTTGCCTAGTAAGCGCAATGACGAGGCAAGCATTTCCAGATCTCACTTTGGCGGATAAGAGGTTCTTCGTCAATGAACCAGTGGACCTTGTCCTTGGCGGAGACATTTATCCCCAAATTATTTTAAGCGGCGAATATAAGAAAAACCATGAGTATGTACCGACCCCTCGCGGTGAACATATTAAAATCACTTTAATTTGCGATTGTACCCAATTAGGTACATTTTCATTTTTTTTGGGTGGCAGGGTATCTCATAGGGCTATGAAAATTCCTCATAGCCAAATAATAACAAAAAAAAAAAACTAAAATGCCTACTGCATATTTAGTTAACAAAAAAAATATATTTATTTTTGTCTTCTCCTTCGCTGTGATCAACACTGCACTGACCAGCCAAATGCACCACTACCAATACAATCCACAAAAGCTAATTAAGCAACTATTTATAAAGCCGTGTACACATCACACATTTTCAATTAAACAAAAAAAAAAAAAAAAATTAAATTCAAAATCCTTTTGTTTGTAAAAACCAAACCAAAGGACTGAGTCTAGAGCGGAAACTAGGCCTTTCCGCCTAGACAAGCAGAGCGGAAACTAGGCCTTTCCGCCTAAACAAGCACAGCGGAAACTAGGCCTTTCCGCCTGAACAAGCAGAGCGGAAACAAGGTCTTTCCGCCTCAATGAAGATAGGGGATTGGAGACGAGGCCTCTTCGACCCCAGCTGTAGCATGAACGGGGGCGTGCGCGTGGATCGGAAACCGGGCCTTTTCGACCACGTGCGCAAGCAACGATAATGCGCCAAAATAAAAGGACGGGCGACAATACACTGGCGACTAGGCCTCGCCAGGTATCACGGCCCTAATATGATTTGTACATAACGAATCAATAAATTTTAACATAATAAATTTTACTACTTTTTTGTGTGCAATAATTATCGACGTACATAAAATTTATCTTTACAGGATTTTACAGACGTCACAAGCAGCCTCAGATGTCTCACCACAATATACCGAACGTTGGCTGACACCTCCGTCCTAAAACAATGATTGCTTATCGCAAGGGGCCCGGCATGTTTAGGCCACACCCTAATATTTAATATAAATTTTTAGCCACCCTAATGGTAACTGCGCCTACCGTTCCGACTGTTGCTAACCACCGTTTCCAGTCGCTGCAACGTGAAGGCCGTTAACCCTGGCATTTCCCCGCCGAACAGTTAAAACGTTTACCGTGTTAAATGTTGTTCGGTGAGGTTACTTTCACCTCAATTTTAATTGTAACTCTCACTGCGATTTTCGAATTCCAAGCATCAGGACGTGTCAGCCAACTAAAAGGTAATTTATTATTAATTATAAATTATACTTAATATAATAATACATACATAGTAATACGTAAGCAACGTATTTCTATTACATATGTATATATTTCTATGTATATATCTATTCTATGCATATATCTATGTATATACTGCAAATAAAATACTAATGACTATATACTGACACGCCTTTGTGCTTTTTATTTTTCTAAAATATATCATCGGAGCGACCGTGGAGGCCCCACATTTCTAAACCGCCCATTGCGTCGCACTCCGATGATAACATGGTCCTTCGAGCCGGATATCCACAATAATAACGATCCATTTAAACAGAGCATTTTCAACAGCAAAAAGCACTAAGTACAAGAGCATCAGCAAGCACCAAAAAGCACTAAGCACCAAGCAGCAACCGAACAGGCATTACAGCAAACAATCCGTTCCAGCAACACCAGGTACGTGGATTTACTGCACACTTTGTTTTTTGGTGAAAATAATCTAATTAAAAAACACGAAAAAAAAAAAAAAAAAAAAGGTCAACGACTCCGTCTGCCCGCAAACAGACAACACAAGGCGCGCGGTATTTTCAAGCTAAACCATCTAAAAGCGCGTTGTTGGGAGTTTTTCAATTTTTTCTTATTCCGTTCTTTTTGCTTGTAAAGCGTTTTTCAGTAAGAGCGCTTCAACTTTTTTTTTTAATAAAACACAAACGGTTTGACTTTTTTAACTAACTTTTTTTTGTTATCGCGTTTGAGCATATACATTTAAGTATGAAATTCCATTTCTTTTGCATGACCACCGCGTGCACGTTTTACGAAGTCCAATCGTTGAACCCAATTTTCGACCACTCTTTTGCATAAATCGGCCGAAATTCCAGCAATTTCACGTTCAATATGGGCTCTGAGCTCACAAATCGTCGCCGACTTGTTACTGTAGACCAATGACTTCACATAACCCCAAAGAAAATAGTCTAGAGGCGTCAAATCACACGAGCGCGGCGGCCATTCGACCGGTCCATTTCTGGAAATAATGCGCTCATCGAACTTACTCTTCAACAAATCAATTGTAGCGTGTGCTGTGTGGCTTGTGGCCCCGTCCTGTTGAAACCACATGTCGTCTAAGTCCATACCATTCAATTGCGGCCAAAAATAATTGTTTATCATGTCGCGGTATCGATTTCCATTCACAGTAACGTGGCGATCGTTCTCGTCAACGAAAAAATATGGGCCAATTACGCCGCCGGCATGTAAACCGCACCAAAACATGCAACGGTGCCTCATGAATCACGTGTGGATTGCTTTCTGCCCAGTGACGCATATTTTGCTTGTTGACAAAGCTATTGAGGCAAAAGTGAGCTTCATCACTGAAGATGATTTTTCGACTTTAAACTTTCTTAACAGAACACGCATTTTTATAATAAAATTCAATGACTTGCAATCGTTGCTCAAGTGTGTAGCGTTCCATGATGAAATGTATACTAATGAAATTTACAAATGACAAGCGAAAAATAAAAAATATTGCGTCGTTCGCCCTCCCTATCGGAAAAAAGTTGAAGCGCACTTATTGAAAAACGCCTTACATTCCCGCTGTGAAGTTGAGTACACAACTACACAAACAACGCCGCAGTAAATTAAAATCGATCCCAGCGCACTTTTTGCTGCGGTATATACATACCACTGATTATTGTGTGGGTGGCGAAATTCACATACATAAATATAAATATATTATCCTTTTTGTCAATAAATATATATATAGATACATAATATATATTGTCATTTTAATCTCGGTGGTGCATTTTGGGCTTGGGTCTCGCTGTAAATTCGTCTCCATTTCGCGAAGGAGCATTTTTTTTAATACCGTGTAAGTTTTTGTATCCCATACTTACAATATGGATACTTATATTCGTTTAGTCGACGCCGTGACGGAGTTCGAAGCCGACTTTAATGGCACTCCGTCAAGTGACCATTCGAAATTTTCACTACGGATCCAACAGGAGGAGTTCAAAGCAATGTGGGAAAAGGCCAAAGCAGCGTACGACCACTTGCTTTCAACAGAAACTCCTTCTCCTAAGGATCTTGCCACGATAAAGAAAAGGAATAAAATATGTTACCACACATATTTGCGCGGCATGTCGACGATGGCTGACCTCTCTGCGAGGCTGGAAAAGGCAGACCGGGAAGGCGAAGAACTAGCAGTACGCGAACATCATATTCACCTTCCACCGTGCGATACGGAGGTTTTCAAAGGCGACTACGTAATTATCTTGGCCAACATTCCGCGATATGTTCACGGCCGTTTACGTTTTGAATAAGCGCCTTACCCCGGTCGAAAAGCTATTCCACCTCAACCAGAAAACGCAGAGTGAAGCCAGAGACATCGTGAGGAAGTGCCCGCTCACTAATGACGGGTTTTCTACGGCGTGGAAAAATCTTTGCGAAAGGTACGAAAATAAACGGATTCTGGTGAACACGCAGCTGAAGATCCTGTTTAAACTACAGTCAATCGAAACTGAATGTGGCAGTTCGATAAAAAAACTACAAAGAGACATTAATAATTGCATTTCCTCTTTACAGACTCACCAAATTGACATTTCAAACTCGGATGCAATTATCACATATTTATGCACCACGAAATTGCCAGAAAGTACTCTATCGCTTTGGGAACAAACGATAGAGAATAAATCTGAAATTTCAAAGTGGACAGACATGGACAAATTCCTCTCCAACAGGTTTCAGACACTTCAAACAGTGTCAGGCTTAAAAGGAATTAAAGCCTACAAAGCGTCCAAGGCGCAAAGCTTACAACAGTTCACGGAAACTACACCAAAAAGGATGGGTAACTTTCAGATAAGTGTCGCCAAACATATGTGCAAAAAATGTGTCACTGACGACCACAAATTGCAAAGTTGCCCAAAGTTCCGCAAGTTAAAGGTCACCGATAGAATCGCGTGCGTCAAGAGCAACAACTGTTGCTTGAACTGCCTGTCGTCAGGACATACGGTGTCAAGATGTACGAGCTCGTATAACTGCAGCACATGTCACTCAAGACACAACACTCTCCTGCACATTACAGCAGTTCAACCAAAAGCAGCAGCTCTTAAGGAAAGCAGAGATCCCGCTGATGACCTGCCCTCAACATCCAAGGAGGCCCTAAAACGACTCGATTCCAATAGGCCAAGAGATAGCAGAATCCATAATTTTAAATCGTGCTATTCCAATACGGACAAAGGGGTTCTACTAGGAACAGCCATGGTAAATATATTCCACAATAATGTTAATTTTACAGCACGAGCTCTGATCGATTCTGGTTCTGAGTGTTCGTTCATTACTGAACGACTCAAACGTAGAATCAACCTGCCATCTAAACGCTTGCATGCCCAAGTCTCGAGCATCAACAATTCAATATCTGCGCAGGTAAGACAAGCGTGCTCATTACAACTGCGGTCGCCTATCGACCCTTTTGTAAAAATAAACACAATTGCGCTAGTTTTGCCGCAGTTAACTGGAAATCTGCCAACTTGCCTAGTAAGCGCAATGACAAGGCAAGCATTTCCAGATCTCACTTTGGCGAATAAGAGGTTCTTCGTCAATGAACCAGTGGACCTTGTCCTTTGGCGGAAACATTTATCCCCAAATTATTTTAAGCGGCTTGAAGAAAAATGTACTAAGTACACTTCTTGCCCAAGAGACTGTATTCGGGTGGATACTAACTGGTCGAGCCGAAACAGTCAGTGCACCAAACAAGATAGTTTCTCTTTTCAGCGAAGTCACACTGGACAAGTAACTAGCTGCCTTTTGGGAATTGGAAGACATCCCAAAAAAAGAAAGGCAGACTGAAGATGACGTGTATTGCGAGGAGTTATATCGGACCACTACGAAGCGCAACCAAGATGGAAAGTACGTCGTTACCTTACCCTTCAAACGGGATTTTCCATCAAACATCAAGCTGGGACCATCACTCAAGAGCGCCTGCTCTCAATTCTTCCGGAATGAGACGCGTCTCGCGACGCAATGGGCGGTTTAGGAATGTGGGGCCTCCACGGTCGCTCCGATGATATATTTTAGAAAAATAAAAAGCACAAAGGCGTGTCAGTATATAGTCATTAGTATTTTATTTGCAGTATATACATAGATATATGCATAGAATAGATATATACATAGAAATATATACATATGTAATAGAAATACGTTGCTTACGTATTACTATGTATGTATTATTATATTAAGTATAATTTATAATTAATAATAAATTACCTTTTAGTTGGCTGACACGTCCTGATGCTTGGAACTCGAAAATCGCAGTGAAAGTTACAATTAAAATTGAAGTGAAAGTAACCTCGCCGAACAACGTTTAACACGGTAAACGTTTTAACTGTTCGGCGGGGAAATGCCAGGGTTAACGGCCTTCACGTTGCAGCGACTGGAAACGGTGGTTAGCAACAGTCGGAACGGTAGGCGCAGTTACCATTAGGGTGGCTAAAAATTTATATTAGATATTAGGGTGTGGCCTAAACAGTTTGGTTTTGAATTCTGTCCATGTCCTTCCATTAATTCTATAAGCTACCGCAAATTTTGTAAATTTATCAATTATTGTCATAAAAAATTGTTTTTCTAATGTGTAAAAGACATCGATGTGAATGATTTCACGAGGCTTAGAGGGTGTTTCGGTAATTTTATAGGGTATCTTAGGAGGTCTTCTATCATATTTTTCTAAATTACAAACTTCACAATTATTTATAAATTGCGTTATCCTTAATTTTAGTTTAGGATTGTAGATTTATATCCTTAATTCTTCGAAAACTGCTTGTAGACCTCTATGGTTTTTATCTAAATGTTCTTTTTCAATAATTCCACTTAATTTATTTTCGTCTTCTATATCTTCTAATAAAGTAAAACATCTTAATATTCTAAAATCTTTGTTATTAGAGAAAAATTCCTCCTAAGTAGTCTTAAAAATGTTGTAAAATATGTCATCCATTAAAATTGCATTTAATTGTGCAGGGTTAAAATGAGTTTTAAGTAGGGTAAGAGTTGTATTTCTATCTAATTTGTATAATTTTCCTTTTATTTTTAAAAATTAACTTGTTTTTTGTTCGTACGGATCCTGATGCAATTTTTCTTATAATCACTTGATTTTTAAACAGATTTAATGGAGACGAAGTCTCTTTAATGGTTAAAGGATCGGATTCTAATGCATTTATGTTCATGGGTTCATGTTCAATACGAGAGAGAGCATCTGCGTTACTATTCTTCGTTCCTTTTTTGTATTTTATTTCGTAGTCGAATTCAGATTATTTTAATCGCCATCTAACGAGTTTTGAATTACGTTCCTTAAGGGGTTATATACCTTGTGTTTTTCAAAAAAATCAAAATAAATTTTATTTCTTTATCGTAAAGTACAATCCCTTGAGAACATTTTCCAAAAATTTCATAGAGATCTGAGCAATAGATCGAAAGTTACAGCGTTTTAAATTGTGCGTCGTCACGTCCTGAGCGTACGGCCTCATGCGGCGCTTGAAACTTTAAACGCGATTATCTCAAAAACGTGTTTTTCCAAAAATCCTTTTGCGGTGGACGCGATTGCAAAAAAAGTATTCAACCGATTTTTATAATTTTTTTTTTAAATTGTTCGTAATTGATGTCGCCTCTTAGTGAACGATCAACTTTTTATGTATAAATTTTTATTTTGCAGATATGAATTTTTTAATGCCAATTTTAGGACTGTAGAAGTGGAGTTTTTTAAAAACATGTTCCTATTTTCACAAAAATCAAAATATTTAATATATTGATCGTTCACTAAGAAGATATAACCCTATACTAATGAAATCTTTTCGATTTTTTGATTTCAGTTGACTTGGTGGACTTGAATCGCGTCCACCGCAAGCCTCTTCCAAAAAAAGGGTCTTGGGGGAAAACGCCATAACTCCGCCATTTTTAAATATTTTTACACAAACAAAGCCTTTTTTTTTCCTTAAACATTGTTATATCCAATAATAAAAACTTTTATACAATAAAATTATTGCTACATATCTTTAAAAAAGCCCAACTTTCGCTAATTTCACCGGACCACAAGGTATATAACCCCTTAATGGAAAAAAGCCATGTTAAGGGTTTATGATCGGTTTCGATTAGAAATTTGCGTCCGAAAAAGTAGGGTCTAAAGTATTTAGTTGCCCAGACTATTGCTAGTAGTTCTTTTTCTATAGTGCTGTAGTTAATTTCATGCTCGTTAAGAAGGCGACTCGCATAACAAATGGGGTGGCTATCTGGTGAAAGTACTGCACCTAAGGCATAATTACTAGCGTCCGTTGTGAGAGTAAATTTTTTTGAAAAATCGGGATATGCAAGAATCGGATCGTGAATTAACAATGTTTTAAGAGTAGTGAAGCTTTCTTGATATTTCGGGTCGGAGATATTTATTTTTGCATCCTTTTTTAAGTACTTAGTCATGGGTTTGGCGATTAAAGAGTAATCTTTTATAAATTTCCTATAATAGCCGGTTAAACCAAGAAACTGTTTAATTTGTTTAGAAGTTTTAAGGATTGGGAAATTTTTGACACATTCTATTTTTTGGGGGTTTGCCTTTATACCACTGGGTGTCACTATGTGTCCAAGGAACTCGGTTTCTTTTTTCAAAAATTCTGACTTATCCAATTGTACTTTAAGATTGGCTTCTTTTAAGCGGTTGAAAATCAGTTTAATGGAATCGATGTGCTCTTGCAGAGAAGTAGAAAAAATAATAATGTCATCTAAATAAACGAGGCAAATTTTATTTATGAAATCTTTAAGGATATTATTCATGAGTCTTTGGAATGTCGGATGTGCTGTCTTCAGACCAAACGGCATTCGTAAGAATTCATAGTGCCCTCCTTCGACACTGAAGGCGGTCTTGTGAATATCGTTTTCTTCGATTTCTATTTGGTGAAATCCCTTCGCTAAATCGAGGGTGGTGAAGTATTGGCATCTGCCCAATTTGTCTAATATTTCATCGATATTTGGAATTGGATATTTATCATCTATAGTTACTTCGTTTAGTTTACGATAGTCTATTACAAGTCTCCATTTAGCCTTTCCACTGGCATCAGCCTTCTTTGCTACGATCCATATGGGTGCTGAATATGGGGAATTGCTGTGTCTTATTATTTTATTTTCAAGCATTTCTTGAATTTGCTTCTCTACTTCTTTTTTATGAATAAAGGATATCTATAGGATTTAGTAGAGATTGGGATATTATCAGTAGTCCTAATTTGATGTTTAATCGCTGATGTAAAACTCAATTTGGTATTTTCCTGATAGAAAATATCTGAATATTTATTTATGACTGGCCACTGATCTGTTCCCTTAGTGGTTTGTATTAATTTTCTTCGATGATATTGAAATGTGCGTTATCTTCTTCCTGTGTGAATTCGCTGTCTGACCTGTAAGCTAAATCTAATTCTATGTTATTAGAAGGGTCTTTACCTAAAGTTACGTGTTCTTCTGTCTTGTCGCCATCTTTGCTTTTGACAAAAAGAGTTAATATGAGTTCTCCAAATTTAATTGTATTATCCGCATAATTTATGTTTGCTTTTAAAGGCCTTAATAAATCGTTGCCTATTAAACCGTCATAGAAGTCATGGAATTTTGTTATGTAGAACTCGATTACGTCTAGTCCTGTACCGGATTCTTCAAAAGCTTTAATCTTTGCCTTTTCGTTTAAACAGATTTTGTGTTGCAAGGTATTTATGTAGATGGGATTTATTTTTTGAATCCATTTTGGGTGGCAGATACCAGGATTAAGAATTGAGTTAGTAGCGCCTGTATCCACTATTAGTTTTATGTGTCCTAATTTTGTCTTTACTTTTATATATGGAAGTTCTCCCAGGCGGTATAATGAAAATTTTCATTTTTAGTTAGTTCGTGTTGATTTATATCCATGGGCTCGGGTGATGGTTGTTTATTGTAACTGTTCTGGTTTGGTTGAGTAAAGTTATTTCTTTGTTCGTTATGCCCATAATAATTATTTTGTCTCAGATGTCTGTTATTTGGTTGGAAATTTCCATTATATTGTCCATTATTCTGTTGGTAGAAATTTGGCCTAAATTGTCCGTTATTTTGTAGACGGCCATTTTCACTATTTTGTGGGTACAAATTCGATTGAAATTGTCGACTATTTTGTGGTTGAAAATTTCTTCTATTTTGATAGTGCTGTCTTCTATCTGGTTGGTTGTAATTTTGCCTACTGGTAAGGTTGGACCCTTGTGTGTGAGGGTTATGTTCTAACTTCGTTTTATTGAAATAAGGGAGATTTTCTATCCTCTGGTGGGCATATCCTGTTTCGAATAAGATGTTCATCGCTTCTTCCAAACTGTTTGGGTTTCTACAAGCTAATATTGTCTTCATCGGTTGAGGTATTTTAGATTTAAATACATTTAACGCGGCTCAACAATTATTTTGGGCTGCTAAGTTTAGTCCTCCTTGCTCTTGCCCGAGAACCGAAAGCGTTTTGTTATTTAACCGTCTTAATTTATTTTTTATTACTTCATAAAATTCTACGCTAGTACTTTTGAAGACTGTTGCCCTGAGTAGATCAAATAAATCGTCGCAGCTTAACCTATCGCCGAAATTATTTTGTAGTATATTACATCCCTTATATCGCTCCACGAAATGGCTTGGCAATTGATTTCGACAACTTCTCTAGCTTTTCCTTTCAGTTTGCTTTTTATTAGATCCGAAAAAAGGGATTGTGACAGTTCGTCATATTGTTGGAGTAACGGGTGGATTTTGTCTATCAAACTTAAAAACGTCCGGAGGTCCCTAAAATCTCCATTAAATTCGGGAAGAGTCCCTAAATACTTAAGAGGGTCGAAATTTATTTGGGCCATTTAATTTTTGGTATTTTACAATATTACTTTATTATATAATTTAATGATAACCTTTGATAATTTTACTTGATTGACTCACTTCTGCGATGCCTATAAGTATTCAACGATAAGTTCGTAAATCATTCGTATGTGTGTCCTACGTCTTCTTCTAACTACTTGAGGTCTATCGATTTGTCTGGTAGGTATGTATTCGTCCGTGCTGTAGCCGTCGTTTGAGTCGAACCCTGAATCAGGAAGGTATCTAACGGTTTCTACTGTTTCAATTTCTGAATCAGTAAAATAGTCTGATTCGGAGTCACTCATATATAAGGACTTAACTAGGTTTACTTGCTTAACTGAAAAATGAATTTGTATGAATATTTGCTTGTTTCTGCTTAAGTTCTTAGCTTCCTCCTTAATAATTTCCACTTTTCTTTCTTTTTTTTTATATTCTTTGTTTCTACTTTCTTATAAAACTATTTTCTTCTTTAAATACAGAAAACATGTTTTGTATCTTTTTCTTAAAGCTATCTTTCACTTTGTAATTTGATGTTGTTGTGCATTAATAGAACTTACGTATCTTCTGTTATTGTTTCTTGTCTCAGATGAACAATTTCTGGTTCCTGGGTGTTTGCTGTTTTTCTCGAGTGTGATGGTGGTAATCGGGAAATATAATATTTGCGGCTGTTTGATTTTTGCTGGTTGAAATTTCTTTTTCACGGCTTTGCTTATTTGCAGCTGATTTGGATTTCGCTCGTTTGCTGTGGGTTTGTAGATCTTTCTTGAATGTTCGTTGGTACGTGTTGAAATGATTGTTTCACTGTTGTTGTTTGGTAGCTTCCTGTCTTAGTTTTATTCTGATGTCAATGGGGATACACTTCACTCGTGCTCACTGCGTGTAATGTTGTTTTTTGTTTTTGATTTGGCGAATTTTTTAAAAAGTTTTATAAAGGTTCCTTTTGTGGCAATCCTTTGCTCACTAAAAGTTTTGTTTTTTTTTCTCACCGTTGCGGCAATCTTTTGCCAGCAATTTCGCAAAAAAAAATTTCAAAGGACCGTATTAAGGGTAAAAACCCACTTATCCTTGCTAATCTTTTAAGATAGGATAATTACGGTATCCTACCGACTGCGCCACTTTTATTTTGAGTCCGTTTGGAAGGAAAAAAAAACAACGAACTGATTTTTTTATTTTTAATTTCACTTTATTTAACTATCCAATCTATCTTTTAGATGGCTAATTATAGACTAACTAAACTTATTACAATTGTCTTATTTATACCTTTCTTTATGTCTACCTTGCATATTTGGTCAGCAGGAAATTAAATTATTATTTGCAAATCGATTCTTTGGAATTGTTTTGCTATACAAAAATATTAAAAATATTGGCATGTGCCGGAAATGTAAATTCAGCATTTGTTAAGTAGGTTTAATATTTGTATTAAAAAAAATTCAGCATTTGCTAAGCAAGTTCAATATTCTTTCGATTAATAAGTGATAAAAGGTTCTTTAGCCATTTCAGCATTTATGAAATGTGAAAGGGTATTGGCATATGACGGAAATGCAAACTACAATATAATAATGAAATGTGAAAGGGTATTGACATATGCCGGAAATGCAAATTCAGTTAAATTATGAATATAAAGAATTTATTATGCGTATTGTATTATGCTTAAGGGTTTTACTATAACATCAAATCTGAACTACTTACATATACGCATATGTATATAAATATACAATATATAAATATATACAAACTTTCAACGAACGCAAAATGTATGCATATAAAAAACAACATCTGCGACCGTCTTCTTGTCCGTCTGTGAAAAGATGGGATATGTATACTCTATGAGCAAAAAGAACCGGGAAGGTGATGTTGACTGTTTTCTTCGATTGCCAAGGCAGAGTCCACCATGAGTACCTTCCATTGGGCCAGACAGTCAATAAAGAATATTATTTATCCGTTTTGAGGCCTTTGAGAGATGCTGTATGTTGCAAACGGCCGGAAATGTGAGCAAACTATTCTTGGATTTTGCGTGATGATAACGCGCCATCGCACCGATCAAAGAGAATACGACGAAGGAACTAAAGGCCACGTCGGCCTAACGGGGGTGTTCGGAGGACTGGGTTAAGCGTTGGCACATGTGTGTTGCTTCAGACGGGTCATAGTTTGAATAAGATAATATAAATTTGCCTGAAATTTAACTCTGTTAAGTTTTATTTAAACATTCGCGGCACTTTTTGATCATAGGGTACATATATGCGGCTTTGCGGACAGAAATATGTGATTCGCTGGAATTGTTCCAGGAATCTAAGTCGCATTAACCCGCGACTGGCGAACAGTCAGAAGACATATTTACATACATATAAGGGTGCATACATACATACGGAGCCGCGGCCACTCGACTTGACAAAAATTCAAGATTTATCAAATATTGGCAAATAATTCCACACGAAATGTTCCAATATTGACTATTTTCGAATGGTCGCGAAAATTGGCATATGGGCGGCTCGATTTATGAATGAAATTAAAATATGAGCTCTAACTTTTGAATGAAGTTTTTGTTTTTGTTCTAAATTGTTCAGCGCCGTCGCTGATAGAATCATGGCCGCTGCGTCTGCGTCTACGAATTTATTTTGTTTTTGTAGTCGCTAGGCTTCGATCTTAACTTTGGGCGACATGCGGATGTGAGGTATGTGTTTTTATTGTGTTCTAGAACATTTTAGAATGGGTGGTGGCAAAGCGGCCATCGCGTTGCCCTTGCTGTTGCTTTTGCGTCTATCAAAGTATTGTGTTTTTGTAAGTACAATATTAGGAATATCGACTGCGGAAAGGCAAAAGTGCACGGAAGCAAGAAGGGAGCGCTGTGCTCGCGCATATATGCATGTATGTATGAACGTGCATGGATGTAGTAACATATGAATAAAATTAATTCGTAGGAAGTTTAGAAGGCAAGTAGGTACATATATAAATATGTATGTATATATGCTAGGACATAAAGTGGGTATATATACATACATACCTTGAGCAGAATTGTTTTTGCATCTGTTAGGAAGAAACTCGTTCACTAGCGCGTATGTGTATTTGATTTCTTGTAAGAATGTGATCTGATGTGACATGTGTACATACATAAGTCAAGATTATTTGGGCATACATGCATATGTACATGTGTATGAAAGGAAGATGATGTTCTTGCGCTTGTGCATTATTGTTTTTCATATACAAATGTACATACATACATATGTAAATGCTGTCGAATACATAATCTATAAATTGACATACAGTATAAAATAAGTGTTGATTTATCTTAAACCGTTTTTTTTCTGAATGGAAATACCTCCTATTGACATGTACATACATATTAAAATAAAAAAATAAATAATTGGCGCGTACGGAGGATGGTTCCATGCGTAGAAGTCCAGGCAAGTGGGGAAAGTTACCGATCGCCATTCACTTGGGAGTGGCCAGGACGATTCTTCTGCATATGGTTCAAGCAGCTCACAACGACCGGTATTAGCCCACGTATCCTCTAGGTAGCTAACGTGAGAAGGCGAAGCATTCCAGGATAGCTGGTTGTGCGTTGGGTTTGGGACCCGCCACTTAAAAATCCCCCCGAATGAAAAGAACTGCAAAGCCTCGGATGAGAACTGCCTTTACTGATGACGACCCCTGCAAACGAAATAAGGAATATGATTTGAGGGCATGCACCTGGAATGTCCGGTCCCTTAATGGGGAAGGTGCCTCTGCCCGGCTGGTTGATGTCCTCGTGAGAGTAAAGGCTAACATCACTGCCATCCAAGAGATGCGATGGACGGGGCAAGGTAAGAAAACCATAGGACCTTGCGACGTCTACTACAGCTGCCATGTAAAGGAGCGCAAATTCGGTGTCGGATTTGTTGTGGGAGAGAGACTTCGTCGCCAAGTACTTTCCTTCACTCCGGTGGACGAGCGCCTCGCAATAATCCCCATCAAAACGCGCTTATTCAACATCTCGCTAATTTGCGCCCACGCCCCGACGGAAGAGAAGGACGATGCGACCAAAGATTCTTTCTATGAACGCTTGGAACGTTCCTATGAGCGCTGAATAGTTGGAGTATACAAGTAAAGAGAACAAAGTCCAAGCTGGTTACCTTCACACTGAAACGGGAAACATTTGCTGCCGCCACCTTATTCGATCAGCAGCTTCCACAAACGGATAACGTGAAATATTTGCTTATGCACCTGGACACAGGAAGTTCAGTGCTGTCTCTAGAAAACAAACTTCTTCTGTAATTCAACCCATTTGGACTTATGGCATCCAGTTATGAAAAGCTGCGGCGAAATCGAACATTGACATCATTGAGAGATTTCAAGCAAAGGCATTGCGAATAATCCACGCAAACCTATTTACTATAGCAACGACCTAATACGCAACACGACGATGATACCATCAATGCGGGAAGAGATAAGGGATTTAACGTATTTGCCATAATTCAGCCAATCATCAAACGTGGTACACCTGTTCAAACCATATAAAACATAAAAAAAGAAATTATACGTAAAAATAGCCTCAAATGTAACGGCTCTCACTTCATGACCAGTAAATTATTTCTATCCAGAGCATGAGGTGAGAAAATTCATTAGGTGAACTTGCACTTCACCTATTTCACGCTATTCAAAATCGCCCCATTAGCGTGTTACATATGTAAACAGCTTAATGCTTAAATTTAAAACTGATTGCAATGAAAAAAAATTTACGCAGCCGTTTTAGTTTAGTGGGGATATTAAATTTAGAAACATCCGGGCGTATTGGGAGTCCCTTTTCGTGCTATTGAAACTAGCTTTAAACTTGACATAGAAATAGTGCGTGTCGACACATAGCTCTATCTAAAGATAAAACTTTGCCACTTGTCGGGCTATTTCGAAATTTGTCAATAAAGCGTAAAGCGCGAAAGATATTATTTATTACTTCTAAAAATTGCAGAGAGACATTTTGAAAAATATTTCAAATAAATGTTCCAAATGGTTATGTATGATATAGTCGAATTGTGCTGTTAATGTATGAAGGGCTGGAAAAAAAAGGAAGGCGGCAGCGTTGGATGATGAAGATTGTGACACTACAGGCCTATTTGCTTTCAGTTTTTAGGAAATGTACCAGCGCGAACCAGAGCCGGTTGTTGATTTCTTGCATCAACCATTCAAGGCACGGCTTACAAATGATTTATCGGAAAACGATTGTCTGCGTGGGACACTCACAAAGTTTCTTCATATTATAGTGTTTCCACGCTGGAACTCTAGGAATTTATGATGATGATGATAGTGGGGGACACTGCATTTACCCTTAAAAATTATTGCATGTTGAAGACGTTCATTTTATTCGATTATGGTGGCTGTTATCATCGGAGGCCGACGCAGGTAAGAGGTTTAAAAATGTGGGGCCTCTACGGCCGCTTCGGTGATACATTTTAAAGGAAAAGAAAATGAAGAGGCGTGTCAATTTCGAGTTATTATCAGTTTTTATTATATATTAGTATATATGTAGATATAAATATATATAATACAATATATAATAACACGGAGTTATTTATGTATTAATAGTATACAATAGATATAATGATATGTAATTATAGTTACCTTGTCGGCTGACACGTCGTGATATTTGGGTTCGAAAAGTCGCAGTGGAAATGAAATTTAAAATTAATGCGAAAGTAACCTCGCCGAACAGCGTTTAACACGGTAAACGTTTTACCCGTTCGGCGGGGAAATGCCAAGGTTAAAGGCCTTCACGCTGCAGCGACTGGAAGCGGTGGTTTGCAACAGTCGGAACGGTAGGCGCAGTTAACATTAGCGCGGTTAAACATTTATTATACTTTAGGGTGTGGCCTGAACATGCCGGCCCCTTTGCGACAAGCAATAAGTGTGTTAGGACGGAGGTGTCAGCCAACGTTCGATAAAAGAAAATAATATTTTTATTTTTATGTTAACTAAATATGCACTACGCATTTTATTTTTTTTTTTTTTATTTGGCTATGAGTAACTTTCATAGCCCTATGAGATAACCGTGGTGTGACCTGCCACCAAACAAAAAAGGTACCATACATGTCTAATTAGATACAATCGCATCTTAATGGGTTTTTAATATGTATGTTCACCGCTAGGGGTGGGTACATACTAATGTTCCCCTAATATTTTGTCTATAATAAGAACAAAATGATAAGCAAAAAGATTATATGTGTATATAAATATAATTTTGTGTAGCATTTGCATACATAAGTGCATGATGTTAGAAAAACTAATAGTTTGCGTTACTTTACGCAAACTATTCATGGAATGTGGAATCCGTTTATAACATACCTGTAGGGTATTTTTGTTTTTAAAACTTAATCTCCTTTATGGCTGACTTCGGCCCAAGACGTGTGGTTTTTTATACAAAACTAAGTAAATTATTTTAAAAAAGTATATCTGTGTCGGTAAAAGTCGTAAAATTGAGTGAGAAATCTGTCTTTATAAATGAGTGAATATGATATATAAGAGAAATATATATCAGAAGTAAATCAATACAACTTGTAAAAAATTTAATTGAAAATGAAGTACAGATGTGTAAAAAAAAGATGAAAGAGTTATCAATGCCGGTAAAAGTGCATTCGTTGCTAAAAATCAACATCACAACAACAACAAAAAAAAAACAAGCCAATATGAAAGGCAATAGTGCTACAATGACAACGACCAAGCGAGGGCGGCACAAAAAGCGGTCGCTCAGGGATGCGCGATTTGTAGGGTAAGACCAAATACTGAATTTTTCGATTTTATTTGTGTGTTATTTAACTTAGTGTAGTTCATTGAAGGAAAGTATGAAACGTCACATCATGCCATCAAATTCTGCAGTAATAAATCACTATATCTGGATGCATTATTCGGACAAAACACAGATGCGATCAAGCCGAAAACCGAAAAAAAATGCCAACTAAAATTAGTCGAGCGAAATATAGTTACGTGTGTTGCAATGTAATAAAAATTTAATTTACTGTATTTGCCTAAAAGGGTATTTGAACAACGTAGTCATGTATTTTTATTAATTCAATTGAAAATTAAACAGCTGTATTTATACCAAAATTTTTGAATTAATAAAACAGATTTTTGTTTTGGAGATTCAGTACGTAGTGAAGGAAAATTTTGACATACATTCAAATACTGGATGATCTCTTGAAATAATTTAAAAATTCTCACCAGAAAAATATTTAAGAAATATTAGGCTTTTGTGATACCTGCGTTTTTAGAATGTGATTAATTACTTTCCATAGTAAATCTTAATTCTCTTTGTTGTCTATAAGTCGTTACTTGGCACCTATTTTTATGTGATTAATGTTGGATAGTATAGATACATATACATATACATATATGTATGCATGTAAGTACACTTCATGCAAAGTACACATATGCATATGTATAAATTATGCAAGTCACCTCATGTGAACACCTGCCCTTTGTAGGTACACTTTATGAACTTACTTGCATCGTTCGTAGGTTGTAGGGGTTGTTGTAGCTTCTTAGGTTTTCTAGGGTACAACAGTATGGTGCTGTCAATCACCTTCTAGTAAAGGGTGAATCGCGAGGTGAGATTTGTTTCTACTAGAGAGGTATTGGATTAATTAAGATATTACGTTGAGGTTGTAGGTGTGGATTTTTCCGTTCTTTCTGAGTAAGATGGAAGTAGGACCAGTTTGACTAGTGGTGTGCCTCCTTTGTCTCGTGATGCCTACTACGCGTACTTGATTGTCGGGCCCAGGATGTAGTTTTACCACTCGTCCCATTCTCCATTCGTTTCGTGGTAGGTTGTCCTCTTTAATGACGACAAGGTCCCCTACCTTGATGGAAGGTTTTTGATGTTTCCACTTCGTGCGTTTTTGTAATCCGATGAGAAATTCCCTTCTCCATCGTTTGCAAAATTTTTGATGGAGGGCCTTCAATTTCTGCCACCGATTTACAATTGAGACAGGATTCTCGCTGGTTTCTATTTCCGGTGGAGCTAGGAAGTGTCCGCCAACCAGAAAGTGACCAGGAGTGAGAGGCTCTAGATCGGATGGCTCATTGGAAGAGGGACCTAAGGGTCCCGAATTGAGACAGGACTCAATTCCGCATAAGAGGGTATTAAACTCCTCCTTTGAAGTGGGCTTTGAAGCTTTTCACACCTGGTTCCCACAGTCCGCCCATATGAGGGGCTGCTGCAGGTATGAAGTGCCATATTAATGCTAGGTGGGAATATTTTGAAAGCGTGTTATTGCGTGAATCCGCAATAAACGCTTTAAATTCTGATCGTAGAGATCGTGAAGCTCCTACAAAGTTGATACCATTGTCGTAGTAAATAACTTTTGGACATCCTCGTCTAGCAACGCATCTTGAAAAGGCTGCTAGAAAGGATGGGGTACTTAGGTGGCCTCTAAATGGGTGGCTTTGGTGGCGAAACAAATGAATAGACAGACGTAGCCTTTGGAAATGCGACATCCTCTGCCGCGAAAGCCTTTGATGTCAAATGGACCTGCAAAATCTATACCTGTATTGGTGAAAGCACGCGAAAAGGTGGTGCGTACCTGAGGAAGGATTCCCATGAGTTGGGTTTGCGATCATTTTTTATAGATCGTGCAGATCTTACAATTATGGACGATGGATCGAATCATATTTTTAACACGCGTAATCCAGTACTGTTTTCGAATTAAACGTAACATCAGCTGATTTTCGCCGTCAGTGATATGTCGTGAATGAATTTGGTTATAAGGCGTGATAACCTGCTACTATATGGAAGGATGATAGGATGACGTATGATAAGTTGAGAGATGCGCCCAGACGACCGCCTGCCCGCATGATGTCATCTTTGTCGAGGAATGGATTGAGGGGCAATATCTCACTTTTTGTGTCTACTGTTGTCTTTTGTTTCAATTTCGCGTATTCTTCACCGTAATATTGCTTTTGACTATTTATGGTCAAGCGTTGTGCGTTGCTTTAATTTCATCAGGTGAAATTAAGCAAGGATTTGCTAAAAATGAAATCTTAATGCTGGGTTCTTTGAGAGAATCTCATAATATAATATCTCAAAGCCCTTGGTAAATTGGAAAAACGATCAAGAATATCGCTGAAATTGATTGTTGTTGTTGCATATAGCTTTGCCTTTTTCTCTTCCATCGTTGTTTCATAGCCACATTCTGATGTCGGCCATCGTGACTTGTCTTCTTGTAGGTAAGAAGGACCCTTCCACCACAAAGACTTGTTAACCAGTTCGTTGGCCGGAAGTCCTCTGCTTGCTATATCTGCTGGATTTAATGCCGAGTCCACATGACGCCAGTTATTGTTTCCGACCTTTTCCACTATTTTGGTTACTCGATGTGCAACAAAGGTTGACCACGAGCAGGGAGTTTGCGAATCCATGCGAGGACGATTATCGAATCTGTCCACAGATGAACATCCAATTGTGCTAAGCTGAGATTTTCCGTGACAGTTTCTATAATATCCGCTAATAGGACGGCACCACATAGTTCCAGACGTGGAAGGGATATCGTCTTGACAGGTGCTACTCTGGTTTTCGCGAGGAGTAGGTTGAGGTATACTTTATCCTGTTTCCGCACACGCAAGTATACAGCAGCCGCGTATGCCTTTTCCGAAGCGTCGCAGAACCCATGGATTTCGGCGTTGTCTGCTGGTGAGTAGTGTACCCATCGAGGTATGCGAATGTTGTCAATTTCCGCATAATTCTACAGAAATGTCCGCCAGCGGTCTAATGTGGCTGCAGATACGGTGTCGTCCCAATCAGTACCTTCTAACCAAATGTTTTGCATAATAATCTTGGCGGTAATTATTATTGGGGCGAGTCACCCTAGTGGATCAAAGAGTTTTGCGATTGCCGAGAGGATTGCTCATTTCGTTAGAACATCGTGGTTTTTTATTGGCTTTGTCATAAAATAAAAATGGTCGCAATGAGCATTCCATCTTATGCCATGTACCTTTACCGAACTAATATCTTCGAAATCTAAAAAGTCTTCATTGAGCAAATGGGCTTTTGGGATGCCCTTTAGAATTTTGTTGCAGTTGGAAGTCCATTTTCGCAATGGAAGTCCAGCGGAGTGCAAAACTTGCATAATTTCAAGTACCAGTCTTTAATTCGTATAGACTAATTGGGTCTTTCGCGCAAGTGTGAAAAACTATTCGCTGATATTTAGTATGTGTATTGCCCACCATTATCTGACGGTACATATCTTCAATATCGCTATTCAAGACATATTTATATAATCGCCAGTAGAGGATCAGAACAGTCATATCTGCTTGCAATAAGGACGTCATTTAGGCTCATTCCATTGGCAGTCGGGCATGAGGCGTTAAATACCACGCGCACTTTGGTGGAGGTGCTGTCTTCCTTCATGACGGCATGATGAGGTAAAATATAATGGTCGGTTGCATCTGCAGATACGTTGGTTGTAATTTTGTCCACCACACTAGTAAAGGGTGGTTAAGTTTCAAGGGCCAGTGTTGATTTTGAATAATGCACTGGTGTTTTCACATCTCCTACAGAGCCGGTTTGCTCAAACTTTTGCACAATTTTTGCGATGTACGCACATTTGGACGATTAAATTAACCGAAAAAATCACGAAGTGCGCGATATGCATTTTGATTTGAACGCCCGTTTTCATAATAAGCCTGAATAACTTTAACGCGTTGCTCGGTTGTGTATCTTTCCATGGTTCAAATTGAATTAGTCTGAAATTGAAATATGTCAAACGAAATGCCCTTGAAACTTAACCACCCTCTATATTCCTTTTGCAGGACGGATTTTTCTCGAGACGCGTCTCATTCCGGAAGAATTGAGAGCAGGCTTTCTTGAGTGACGGTCCCAACTTGATGCTTGATGGAAAATCCTGTTTGAAGGGTAAGGTAACGACATACTTTCCATCTTGTTTGCGCTTCGTATTGGTCCGATATAACTCCTCGCAATACACGGCATCTTCAGTCTGCCTTTCTTTTCTTGGGATGTCTTCCAATTCCCAAAAGGCAGCTAGTTGTTTGTCCAGTGTGATTTCGCTGAAAGAAGAAGCTATCCTGTTTGGTGGACTGACTGTTTCGACTCGACCAATTAGTATCCACCCGAATACAGTCTCTTGGGTAAGAAGTGTACTTAGTATATTTTTCTTCAAGCCGCTTAAAATAATTTGGCGATAAATGTCTCCGCCAAGGACGAGGTCTACTGGTTCATTGACGAAGAACATTTTATCCGCCGAAGAGAGATCTGAATATGCTTGCCTTGCCATTGCGCTTACTAGGCAAGTTGGCAGATTTCCAGTTAATTACGGCAAAACTAGCGCAATTGTGTCTATTTTTACAAAAGGGTCGATAGGCGACCGCAGTTGTATTGAGCACGCTTGTCTTACCTGCGGAGATATTGAATTGTTGATGCCCGAGACTTGAGCATGCAAGCGTTTAGATGGCAGGTTGATTCTACGTTTGAGTCGTTCAGTGATGAACGAACACTCAGAACCAGAATCGATCAAAGCTCGTGCTGCAAAATTTTCATTATTGCGAAATATGTTTACCATGGCTGTTCCTAGTAAAACCCCTTTGTCCGTATTGGAAAGCACGATTTAAAACTATGTATTCTGCTATCCTTTGGCCTATTGGAATCGAGTCGTTTTAGGGCCTCCTTGGATGTTGATGGTAGGTCATCAGCGGGATATCTGGTTTCCCTAATAGCTGTTGCTTTTGGTTGAACTGCCGGAATGTGAAGGAGCGTGTTGTGTCTTGAATGACACGTGCTGCAATTATTAGAGCTCGTGCATCTTGACTTGTATGTCCTGACGATAAGCAGTTCAAGCAACAGTTGTTGCTCTTGACGCACGCGATTCTATCGGTAACCGTTAATTTGCTGAACTTTGGGGAACTTTGCAATTTGTGGTCATCATTTACACATAATGTGCACATATGTTTGGCGACACTTACTTGAAAGTTACCCATCTTTTTAGGTGTAGTCTCCGCTAACCGTTGTAAACTTTGCGCCTTGGGCGCTTTGTAGGCTTTAATTCCTTTTAAGCCTGACACGGTTTCAAGTGGCTGAAATCTGTTGGAAAGAAATTTGTCCATGTCCGTCCCCTTTCAGATGAAATTTCAGATTTATTCTCTATCGTTTATTTCCAAAGCGATAGAGTATTTCTGGCAATTTCGTGGAGCATAAGTACGTTATAATTGCTTCCCAGTTTGATACGTCAATTTGGAGATTTTGTAGGGATGAGATGCAATTATTAATATCTCTCTGCAGCCTTTTACTCGAACTGCCACATTCAGTTTCGATTGACTGTATGTCACAAAGGATCTTTAGCTGCATATTCACCAGAATCCGTTTATTGTCGTACCTCTCGCAAAGATTTCTCCATGCCGTAGAAAAACCGTCGTTAGTGAGCGGGCACTTCCTCACTATGTCTCTTGCTCCACCCAGCGTTTTCTGGTTGAGGTGGAATAGCTTTTCGACCGGGGTAAGGCGCTTATTCAAAACGTAAACGGCCGTGAACATATCGCGGAATGTTGGCCAAGATACGTAGTCACCTTTGAATACGTCTGTATCACACGGTGGAAGGTGAATGTTGTGTTCACGCACTGCCCAATTTTCGCCTTTCTGGTCTGCTTTTTTAGCTTCGCAGAGAGATCAGCCATAGTCGACATGCCGCGCAAATATGTGTGGTAACACACTGTGTTTCTCTTTTTCATCGCAGTAAGATCCTTAGGAGTAATGTTTTCAGTTGAAAGCAAGTTATCGTAAGCCGCTTTTGCTTTTTCCCACATTGCTTTCAACTCCTCCTCTTGGATCCGTAGTGAAAATTTCGAATGGTCACTTGACGGTGTGCCGTTAAAATCGGAGTCGAATTCCGTCACGGCGTCGACTACACGAATATAGGTATCCATATTGTACGTATGGGACATGAAATTTGCGCGGTATCAAGGAAATTGCTCCTTCACGAAATAGAGGCAAATTTATCACGAGATCCAAGCCCAAATGCACCACCGAGATTAAATTCCAATATTTTGTAATATATTTAAATATAAATACAGTATATTTATTATCAAAAAATAATATATTATGTTTACATAAATGAGTTCGCCACCCAAACAATAATAAGTATATGTATTCATACCGTAGAAAAAGTGCGCTGGGATCAATTTAATATTTGTGCAGCGTTGTTTGTGTAGTTGCGTGTTCAACTTCACAGCGGGAATGTGCAAACAAAATAAACGGAATAGGAAAATTGAAGAAGTTCCCAACAACGCGCTTTTAGTTAATTTGGATGGAAAATAACTGCCGCGCGACTAATGTGTTTTAAGTATTTAGACTTAAATTAAAACACCAAAAGTTAGTTTTTTTCACAGTTTTTATTTTTAAACAAATTCAACCTTCTTGGTTGTTGTGAATACTAATGAATTTTAAGTCTTTGGACTTAAATTAATACACCAAAGTTAATTTTTTTCACAGTTTTTATTTTTAAACAAATTCAACCTTCTTGGTTGTTGTGAATCTACAGACTGACTTCAAATAATTTCCTTAATTCTAATAACACTTGTTTTGCGCTCACTTTATGCAGTACCTTATGCTTATTGAGAGCATAACTGCATTGAGCGAAAAACGTGTCGGTGTAATATTGCATGCTAAACAAATATTTTGGTGGGAACCTTTATTTATGAAATCTTAGTATCTTAGCATTTAAATAGTTTGGTGTATGATTCCAATTGCATTAAATGTAAGACAATACTCTCGCAACTCAAAAAAGAGAAATAAATAGATAGGGTGGTGGAGTGATGGTACGTAACTCCTCCCCCCTTTGTCAAAAGATTCTCCTGGATCTTATGGTTTGTTATTTTTTAAGCCGTATTTCTCTTTAATGGCTTCCAGTTCCACATCTTCAGATTTTATTTTCAATTTTATTGATAATCTTAATTTTATTATTATTTTTTCTTAAATACAATATCACAAATACAATTTTTTTGAAGTTAATTTCTTTTTCAAACGTGTTATTTTGGTTGTTTACTGGAATGTAATATTTCTCTTTTACAATTTCTATCTTATTTTGAAGAACGTACTCTTTTATTGTTATTTTACAGTTGTATACAGATATTAAGTAATTTTTGTTAAGTGTGATTTTTCGATCGTCACAATTTTGTAAAACAGTTTCATTTATTGCATTCTTGACAATTAAAGTTTCATCGTCCATAGCTAGGATCTCGAATTTGTTGTTATACTTTAACATACAGTTTTGATAATATACAGAGTTTTGAGATCTGTCTCTTCTTCATAATAATATACGTTATTTGCTATTTCGACAACATGTTCAATATCAGTATTTATTTCCATGAACTCTTTGTTGGGTATTGGCACTATAGCTTTTACATAGGTTTTAATAAAATTTGTTGGTATTTTAATGGCAATGATTAACTTAGATTTATCGTATTTCATTATACCTAATTTTAGTAATTTTAGCTTATAAAAATCAATATTGTAACGTTCTATTTCATTGGCTGTCAATATACTAGGGTGTAAAATCTTATGCCTAGCCGCTGATATGTTATCTTGAATTTGATTAAGCCTATTTTCCAAGTATCTGATTTTTTGCATTTGGTGTAAGTATAGCAAATATCTTATAATTTGGCTGTTCCTGGTTTTAATTTCGGTAAAAGCTGCCTGGATTCTTTTTCTGTCTTCTTCTATATTATTTTTTAGTAGGTTTAAAGTGTCATTAAAGTGTAGGTTTATCTGAATTTGTTTATTAACTGTTTCAATAACGTTGTAATTATTTTCGTCCTTAACTTTTAAATGCTGTAAAATTTCTTGACCGTCATCGTCGTCCATTGTGCCAAATAGCCATTTATGAGTTGTCCCGACAATATTTAAAAGTCCTCTTTTTTGTTTAAAATTCACTGGCGAAGGTGTAGTTGATTTAACTTTGTCTTTAAGTATTTCTATTTCTTTGAGTAATAAATCCTTATGGAGAATATCTAAATTTTTAATATTGGATTCTATTTGTGAAATTATTATATTTATTTCGGTTAAATCTATTAAATGTATTACGGCAATTGTTTCATTTATTACTTCCACTTCTCTTAATTTAATTTGAGTGTAACCTGTTTCTTCCAATATTTTGTTGACTTGCAATGTCCCTTGAGTCCCTGTTACCAATATCGCTATCACCAGTACGAATGTTGCCACCTGAAAATTTGTTTGGCCTTTTAATATTGGATGTATGAATATTTTGCAATTTCCTTTTTATAAATTTGGGTTCTTCTTTATGCCTCAAACTTTTGTAATTTTTTATAAATCCTTCCAGTCGATTCTCTGAATAGTTTTCCCGTTTTTGGTTTTGTTTATAAATTGTTACGTTCACTACTTAAGAAATTGTTAATTAAAATTTGCTGTAATTTGTTGTATTCATGATCATTAATTTGGGAAAATATCGCCACTTTTCCTTTGTCAAAATTTCTTCGGACTATATTAGTTACATTGTCAGAGTCAATATCTTTTTTATCGATAAAGATTCTTTTGTTTTTGAAAATTTCCATGACCTCAACTTCCTTGTTATTTACTAAAATTAGTTGGTTTTTGAACCTATTTACTATGGTATCTAAAATAGAAATATGATCATTGAAATTCTCTGCCTGAGATGAGAAATCCTCTTCTAGAGATATATCAGATTGATTTGCTGCTTCTTTAGCATTTAGATTTTTTATTATAAAAGTTTCCTTAAGAGTGATTCCTAAATCATCAGAATCTAACGCGTTTATTTCACACTTTTCGCAATTAATGCGGCTGAGAAAGTCTGTTAATTTATTTTCTTTGCCAGCAATGTAATCAATTTTTGCGTCGTATTCCCCTAATTGAACTAGCCATCTCTGTAAGCTCGGGCTTATATCTTTACCCGAGTTTTTGACTTGCAACCTCTTTAGTGGTTGATGATCGGTTTGGAGATCCAATTCTCTTCCAAAAAGATAAGGTCTATAGTATTTGACTCCCCACACTATTGCCAATAGCTCTTTTTCAATAGTGGAATAATTTTTTTCATGATTATTTAGTGTTCGCGATGCGAATGAAACAGGATGACCATCTTGGGTCAAAACCGCACCAATAGCAAAATTGCTGGCGTCAGTGATAAGCTTAAAGCGCTTATTAAAATTTGGATATTTTAAAATAGGCGGATTTGTTATTATATCCTTTAGTTTTTGAAAAGCTAATATATAATATAATTTGGGTCTATTATGTTGATTTTAGCATTTTTCTTTAAATATGCGATCATGGGGTAAGCTACTTTAGAATAGTCTTTTATAAATTTTCGGTAGAAACCTGTTATTCCTAAAAATGATTTAATCTGTTTTTGTGTTGTCGGAAGCTTCAATTTTTCAATTACTTCAACCTTAGCTGGATTTCGCTTAACACCTTTAGGTGTAAGTATATGACCCACAAATTCGGTTTCCTTCTTTAAGAAGCTACATTTATCAATTTGAATTTTAAGTCCTGATGTTTTCAAAGTTTGAAATATTTTTGTAATATTTTGTATATGTTCTGATAAAGAAGTACTGAATATTAAGATGTCGTCTAAATAGACAACACAAATTTAATTTATATACTGACGAAGGACTGAATTCATAAGTCGCTGGAAAGTCGAAGGGGCATTTTTAAGCCCAAATGGCATTCTTATGAATTCGTAATGGCCAAAAGGTGTAGAAAAGGCAGTTTTTTTTCTGTCATTTTCATCTACAACGATTTGATGAAAACCTTTGGCAAGATCAATAGAAGAGAAGTATTCAGCTTTGCCCAATTTATCAAGACTTCCTTCCATATTGGGAATTGGAAATTTATCATTAACAGTAATTTCATTTAACTTCCGATAATCTACAACAATTCGCCATTTTTGGATGCCAGAATTGTTGATCTTCTTTGGCACTACCAATAAAGGGCTATTATAAGGTGAATTGCTTTCCTTAATTATGTTTTGCTCTAACATTTCTTTGATTTGTTTCTTTATTTCTTCTTCGTGAATTTGGGGGTACAGCTCTATCAGTTGATGTAATTATTTCATGTTTAATTTCATGGGTTGCAGAAAGCTTATCACCCTCTTTATAAAATAAATCCTTGAAACTGTGCAATAACTTCGTTATCAATTGGGTTTTTAGATGTCTCAGATTCAATTTTTCTAGGTCGCTGTGTTCAAGTGAGCAAATTTCTACACTATTGTATGGATTGTAATTTCTAAACGGTATATGTTTATCTAGTATAGTAATAAATTTATTCTCTACATCAATCTTAGCTTGAAGAGCGATGAGAATATTTTGACCTATTATTGCTGAATAAATTTTGCTTTGGAAATCAATAACCTTTCAAGGGAAGGTACCTGAGATATTAAATTCTCTAGGTATTGGGGTAACTAATTTGTGTGTCACTTGATTTATTCCGTTTATGGTTCTGTAAAAAAGGGGTGAATTGAGTTGTTGAGTGGGAAAAGTATTCCCAAGGACATTAGGTTTAATTATGCTTGTTTCTGATCCGGTGTCTATGAGACATCTAATTTTACAATTTCTAATTGTTACTAATATTATGGGCAATTTTGTGGAGAAGCCGTCATATAAAAATTTACGTCCTCCTCTTCTTTTAAATTACCAATATCCATTGGCTCTGGTTCTTGTTGATACGCACTAGTTTGGCGTTGTTGCCTACTATGATAAGATTTTCTAGTTTGAGAAGAATTTGGTTGATTGTACTGAAATAATTTACTGGAATTTAATTGCTGTGTTGAATTTCTGCTGTAATTTTCAACTGGAAAATTATTGATTAATCTGTATTGTGACCTGTGGTAAGGGTCTGAATTCTGCCAGTTGAAATTTCGGCTCTGAATGCTACTATTCGGTTTAAAGTTGCCATTTTGGAAGTTATTATTTGGCTTAGATTTTTGCCAATTTGTGTTTTGAAAACAATTATTAGTATTCCAATTATTGCTATGAAAACTATTACTTGGCTTTAATGATTGCCAATTGTTGCTTGTTTTTCGTTCACTTTGTATATTAACTCTATGGTTAAATGCAATGGCCCTTGTGTCATCTAATAGTTTCAATTTGGTATATTTTGTAATTATCTCATTCAAAGTCGCATTTTCACTTAAATGAGCCCTACTTGGTCCGTCAATTTTTTCTAATAATATGTCTACCAGGTTCCTGTCTACATTTTCTGGTCGGTAGATACCAGGTTTTAATGGGTCAGACAAGTATATATCATTAATATTTAATTTGGAATTTTCAAAAATATTACATAGTTCTCTTAAATTTCTTACTTTTATTGTCCGGCACAAGTTGAAGACTTCTCCGTAGGTCGTCTTTGGGCTGCATTCTTGTTGAATTTTTCCCTTCATTTCCTCCCACGAAACGCCGCTTTCTAGTTCTCTTACACGCCGGCCAGCATTGCCATGAATCTTCTCATCGGCCACAATTCTCAAACAAAACTGAAGAAGGCTCAGATTTGTTCCGCATAACGTAAGATTGGACTCTACAGCATTGATAAAGGCCCTTGAGTTTTGATTTTCTGAAAGGGGCTTCAAGCGTCGAAATTGGTCGATGACATCCTTGGCGGTCATGTTAAAATTAAATTCCTGTTGTTGGTGTTGTGTTTGTTATTGTTGCTGTTGTGTTTGTTGTTGTTGCTGCTGCTGTATTAAGCGTTGCTGCTGCAGTTGTAAATTTTGTAACTCCGCTTCTTATCTGCGGATGACCTCCAATAGTTCTTCTACGTCGTACTGGTTTGCCATTATTAAACCTCTGTTTCGGTCGAAAATTTCACTTCGTTGCATAGAAATTTCACTTCCTTGTTCTTTAAATATTCCTTCGGGAATATCTCCAATGACTGCGCCACTAATGTGTTTTAAGTCTTTAGACTTAAATTATAACACCAAAAGTTAATTTTTTTTTCACCGTTTTTATTTTTAAACAAATTCAACCTTCTTGGTTGTTGTGAATCTACAGACTGACTTCAAATAATTTCCTTAATTCTAATAACACTTGTTTTGCGCTCACTTTATGCAGTACTTTATGCTTATTGAGAGCATAACTGCATTGAGCGAAAAACGTGTCGGTGTAATTTTACATACCTACTAAGCAAATCTTTTGGTGGGAACCTTTACTTGTGAAATCTTAGTATCTTAGCATTTAAATAGTTTGGTGTATGATTCCAATTTCATTAAATGTAAGACAATACTCTCACAACTCAAAAAAGAGAAATAAATAGATAGGGTGGTGGAGTGATGGTACGTAACTCGCGTACTTTTAATTTTATGGTCTGTTTGCGAACAGACGGAATCGTTGACCTCTTTTTTATTTATTTATTTATTTTTTCTCACCAAAAAAAATGTGTGCAATGAATTCCACGTAACTTTATCTGCTGGAACAGATATGTTTTGACCACTGCCCTTTTTTCGGTTTGATAGGTGATTCCGTTGCCTTAGTACTGTTGCTTTGGTGATATCCGGCTCGAAGGACCATGTTATCATCGGAGGGCGTCGAAGGTGAAAGGTTTAAAAATGTGGGGCCTCCACGGCCGCTCCGATGATATATTTTAAAGGAAAAGAAAATAAATAGGCGTGTGAATTTCGAGTTATTATCAGTTTTTATTATTTATTAGTATGTATGTAGATATAAATGTATATCATACAATATATAATAACTCGGGGTTATTAATATATTAATAGTATACAGGTATGTCCTGATCTTTGGGCTCGAAAAATTGCAGTGAAAATGAAATTTAAAATTAAGGCGAAAGTAACCTCGCCGAACAGCGTTTAACACTGTTCGGCGGAGAAATGCCAGGGTTAACGGCTTTCTCATGGCAGCGACTGGAAACAGTGGTTTGCAACAGTCGGAACGGTAGGCGCATTAACATTAGGGTGGCTAAACATTTATTATACTTTAGCGTGTTGCCTAAACAGTGGCTCTGAGGCAAATGCTATTGACTCCTTCCACAGATTCGTTGAGGTTAATACTAAATGGCTACTTGACAAATGGCAATATTAGAAAAACCTCGTGCAGCCAAATCAGTGGTCGCTCTAAAAAAGACCAGATTGTATTTTTTATTATTACTCAGGTGCAGAAAGGCAATCAATTCACAACGCGTGGAAGATAGCAATTGCACTTCATCTTCTATGTAGTTTGCTACTTTTATTGCGACCTCTGTTGTGGTCTATTGGGCTTGACCGTGAGCCCATAATTGAAGGTTTTTAATAAATTTGAGCATTTCCTCGGGATTTCGATTCAGAGTCACACCACCTAAATGAGTCTTCCTCTAGCGAGAGCTGCACATTCACATAGGATATGATCTGATGTGTCATTGCCTGGTTTGCAAAAATAGCAGACGCTAGAATCAATTCTTGTTTTCTGAAATGCTAACGAGTGTTATTTACAATGTGTCGTATAGTATCCAGCGAGTGTTGGTAAAGCCTCTCTATTCAGATCTAAGAGTCAGGTCAGGTATGCCTCTGTGAGGCTTATAGTTTTTAAGTAATTGTGTAAATTAGCGAAAAGTTGGTGTTGCCATACACCTGAAATAAAAACGAAGTTCGTATGCAGAGATGTTTAATGGAGGGTTTATTGTAAATCTGCAGTATTTTTTGCTGTAATTTAAAGTTGAGAAACATTTTTGAAAATATAAACATACAATAAACGCGTCGCAAGAGGAAATTTGGAATAAAAACAGTGCGATTATCTGGATTATGTTATGTACATATTTAAGTCATCGAAACTTAAAAACAATGATACTATAGGTATCATAAAAAATTATAAAGCAATTAAAAACCAAAAATTACGATTTATAAGCATACTTATTGGTTCGATCAGCTTTACAAACGGGTCCTCACGCTCAGATTTTCCCTCATCAGTCCAACTTCGGGTACACAATCCACAGTATTGTTGCGTAGAACTCCTTTTCGTGTGGGCGGCCTTCGGGCGCGCTTCAAAAGAATAATCCCCATCAGTCCAACTCTGGCTATGCAATCTAGAGTATTTTTGCGTAAAATTCTTTCGGCGTGGGCGACCTTCGGCCGCGCTTCAAAAAAAAAAAGTAGCCCCCATAAGTCCAACTCCGGCTACGCAATCTACAGTATTGTTTCATAGAACTACTTTCTGCGTGGGCGGCCTTCGACCGCGCTTCAAAAAAATAACCTCATCAGTCCAACTCCGGCTGCGCAATCCACAGTATTTTTGCGTAGAACTCCTTTCCGCGTTAAAACCATTGAACCCAAGATTAAAACGTCATATGGGTGTGTGTAATAAGGAGGCATAATAACCCCCATCCCGATCATTAACACTAAACTGAAATACTTAATTTTTGTTTATATTTTTATTTGCATTTGCAGGCATCCGGCAACACTATACTGTTGTCATTCCAATTAGTTCTTATTGGTGTTTAAAATTGGAAAGTGATTATATGGGTAAATGCATTTGCATTTAATTTTTATTAAAATAATTCGAATACAAGTATAAAAATAAGAAGAAACACGCGTGTGAGTGTATATTTAGTGAATTAAACTGACGTGTAGAAAAATATATACTGTAGTGTTCCAAACTATGAAGTCCCGGGGGCACTTTGAAGGCAAATAATTACCAAACTATAATTTCCCAAATAATTGAGAGTTATAAAGATTGTTCCTGTACCACTCCCTAACATCTCCACCAAGTTTCATTAATTAAGACATTATAGTTTACCTAAAATTGGCTATGATACATAATACCGAATCCCAGCCGTGTCCAAGAAGCTTTTTTGCGAGTCCCCTCAGAGCTGAGCTCGTTTGCCAAATAACGCTTGAGGGGTTTGTGAGCAGCACCGGAAAACTTCTCACGCATACGAACTTTTTCTCCAGGTCCTTAACCCCTCGTAGTGATGGATTTGGTCACTTTCCATGTGTAGGAAGTATGGTATAAAGTAGAACCGATTCTACATTGGATTTGAAAATTCTCATATCAAAATTAAACTTCTTGTCTTGCTGCAATTAATTTTTAAGCCACCAATTATAACATTTTTCTCTAGTGACTCAACCATGGTATATTGTGCGCTAGGAAGCATACATCGTCAGCATAATCGAGACGTTGAAGATATCTAAATATGTCACATCTCAGTTCGAAATTTGGATGTATTAGCAGGGGAGCTTCTAAGATACCATCAATAGCAATCAAAAACAGCACAAGTGATAGAGTACACCCTTGGCGAACGCCGCTTTACATATCAAAGGCGTCCGACAGTTTCCCCTTATTTAGCACGCGCAAGGAAGCATATTCGTATGTTGCCCGTATTAAAAATATAATTTTATCAGGAACATTCCTTCGTCGTAAAGTCGTCCAAATGAAGTCCCGCTTAACACTATCAAAAGCCTTCATAAAATTTATAAATACCACAAGCACTCTACTCGATGATAATTCGTAGCGTATTAATGTGATCAGTATACGAGGAAGCTGGTAGAAAGCCCCCCTGTTCTGCACATGCGGAATAGTATAAAGCCTTTTTTATTCGCTGAAGGATAACTCTCGCTATGATTTTTTGCCACACGCACTCGAGCTAGACCAGGTTTATCAGAATTCGTCGGGGAGACGAGGAGTCTTTGCACGTCCTCCGGAAATATTTTCGATTCAGTTTCCGCGGGTTTTGCATCCCGAAAGCAGGGACCCAATAAGTCTGTAGAGATAATTGATTCGGCGAATGCCGAAAGGCTAGAATTAACCGGTTGATACAAGAAATCTTGACCCTATGTGTATATCAATTATATGCTTTTAATTTCTATTCAGCAAAGACCTCTGTCGCGCAAGCACGAAACTTCAACATACTCCCGGCATTCATTTTACATTTAAAGGGTTTTTCAATAAGAGCGGGTAGATGTTGAAATGGAATAAAATGGCGTTTGCTGTGTGGCACGTAGCGCCGTCCTGCTGTAACCACATGTCGTCTAGGTCCATATGGTTCAATATGGGCCATAAGAAATTGGAAGGGCCACCACGTCTACCGAAAAATTGGCGCAATGCGCGCAATGTTTGCGTTAATGAACACTCATTTTGATAATAAAGTTTTATCATATGAACGTGCTGTTCAATCGTGTAACTTGCCATGATGATTTGGCATAAGCAACTGAATAATAAACAAAAGATTTGACAGATGTCACCAAAACAAAATGGCTGCCACAGGGCGCCAAAATCGACCCGCGCCAATTGGAAAACAGTACGATTATTTTCATACAAAATTTGCACGATTTGCAATCGTTACTCAAGTGTGTAGCGTTCCATGATGAAATGTATACTAATGAAGTTTACAAATGACAAGCGAAAAATAAAAAATATTGCGTCATTCGCCCTCCCTATCGGAAAAAAGTTGAAGCGCACCTATTAAAAAACCCTATATATACATTTTAGCATTAATAGCGAATGATAAATTAAAACTTGTCTCTTTTTCAAATAAGATTGAAAAAATAAAATTGTGTAAGGATAAAACTCAGCATACCGATTTGAAAAATTTGAGCCCTGAAAAAAAGTAAGTGGCATGTATTAAAAGGTGTCTGGAGCAATTAGAAAGGGATAATTGTATAGCTTTTAGTCACCTTAGCCATCATTGCTGCTTCGGCCAAACCCTTTTTATACTTTTCGAAATCTTCGTCGACATACGCTTGCCGTATTATTACTGTGGTATTCTTTAAATTTTAAATTTTTCCTTGGCCGGTGCGAAACCATCTTTTGATATGCAGTGACCGAATAACGCCATAACGAGTTAATTTTCAGACCATATTGACGAAACTATTGGAAGTTAGTGGAAAACTCCGTGTGGTGTCTATAAAGTCGATGTTCTAAAATCCCTTACTACAAACCTTTCAAATCTCAATTGTACTAAAAATAGTTAACAGTAACATTTGCGCCTTCTCATTCCATTAACATTCTCTAGTGCAAGTACATTGACTCTGTTCAGTTTTTGGTTTTTGTACGAAATCAAATTGACGAATGCCGACGGCATTTTGCAAGGAATGCGCTTGTGCATTTCTATGTTCCCTTGATAAACGAAATTTTATTCAATTTATATTTTTAAACAAACTTAAATGATTGAGAAGAAAAAGTTTGAATTATGCGCCAACATTTAAAATCAAAGTAACTTTTATGTTTGTTGATTTAAGTTAAAAAGAAGAATTTAAACAAAATACATTATAAAACGACCTCACTTTTTGTTTCAAGCGTTTTCGTAAGTTTAAAGCTTCATATAAATTTGAATGATAATGTTTACTAATTTTTCGAGTCGAAGTTAATTTTAGATGAAAATTCATAGAGGATACAAGTGTTGCTCAATATATATATATGTTAAGGGTGATTTTTTGAGAGTCATAGGAAACTTTTTCAAAAAACCACACGCAAAATTCAGAAAAATGCCATGAAATTTTTATTTAAATCGATAGTACAGTCCATATAATTTAAGGGGTTATACGCAGTTATGACTTTCAAAAAAATCGATTTTTTTTATTGCATTTTTGTAATGTACATATATTCAAAAGTATACGCACGAAATTTGAAGTAGATCTAAGCAATACTTTCGGAGTTATACCTAAATATGTAGAGATGCCTCGGCACGTTTTAAGGCACGTTCAACCGGTATTGAAACTTTAAACGTGTTTTTTTCAAAACGGCATTTTCAAGTCAAGTTTTTCAAGGTGTACACGATATCTCGAAAACGGCTTGTTTGATCGGTCAACCGTTTTAACTCAATCTTTAAAGATACATTTTCTAGTAATTAATCGTTCCTTTTGTAAATCTGATACTTATTTTCCATTTTATAATCAATTTACGGCCAAATTTTAACGTAAAAATCGAAATCATTTCTTTTAAAAGCTGCCATTTTGTGAAAATTCACTATTTTGATTAGCCGAACGATTAATTACTAGATAATCTAATATATTAACAAAATTTGTTTGGTTTTTTGATTTCAGATAATCCAATCCTGAGTTACGATGTACACCGTAAATCGTCTTTTTTTAAAGGAGGTTCAAGAATTCGCCTGCAGCGCGCTCTATAATCAACATTTTCATAAATAAAAAATTTTGTTACGTTCTTGAAGGATGCTTTTATAACCGCCAAAAATTTTCAAATTAAAATATTCTGAAGTTTCTTCAGGATAAATCCTTGACAACCCGTCTTTTATTTACTTCATAACTGCGTATAACCCCTTAATGTTTGAAGATTATTTCATGAAAATGTTGACCGCGACTGCGCTTCGAACGGTCCATCCGCTTAGTCCAATTTTGGCATACTCTTTCCAATGTTTCGGCCGGTATCTCATATATAAATGCTGAATGTTGTATTCCAATGCGTTATTTGAAGCAGACTTGTCTGAATAGACATGAGTTTTAACATAGCCCCACAAAAAATAATCTAACGGCGTTATATCGCACGATCTGAGTGGCCAATTGACAGCTCCCGAACGTGAAATAAAATGTTCACCGAACTCGCATCTCAACAAGTCCATAATTACGCGTGCTGTGTGGCATGTGGCACCGTCTTGCTGAAACCACATGCCATGAAAGTCAAGCTCTTGCATTTTGGTCCAAAAAAATTAGATATCATTTCACGGTAGCGCTCACTATTCATACGATTCGCAACATCTTTGAAGAAGTATGGACCAATGATACCTCCAGCCCATAAACCCCACCAAACTGTGACCTTTTCTGGATACATTGGAAGCTCTTGCAATTCTTCTGGCTGATCTTCACTCCAAAATCGACAATTTTGCTTATTTACGTACCCATTGATCCAAAAATGAGCTTCGTCGCTGAACACAATTTTTCGATAAAAAAGTGGATCTTCGGCCAACTTTCCAAGAGCCCATTCACCAAAAGCTCTGCGTTGCGCTAGGTCGTTCGGCTTCAATTTTTGCACCAGCTGTATTTTGAAAGGCTTCACACCTAAATCCTTTCGCAAAATTTTCCACGTTGTTGGGTAACAGAGGTCCAATTGCTGCGAACGGCGACGAATTCATAACACTAGTTTACACCAAAAATGGTCCTCGACCAAAAAGCGTCTTTCAGAAAACCTATCTTATGTTGATATAAAAATTTTTTTTGTTCCAGAAAAAAGTTAATAAACTTTGATAATTTAGTAAAAAACGTCAAAAATGCCTTTTTTTTAAATTTCAACAGCTGTTTTGCGAAAACTACGAGTTCCATTGACACGAATTATATATTGCCACGCAGGTTATATGTGTGCCTTTCGAAATTTATGCAGTTCAAAGAAATGGCGCGCACTGTTTTCGAGATTGCAGGTAATAACTGCACTATTGCCCAAAAAACAGGTGTTTTGGGAACATCTCGGAAACCGTTTTTTAAAAAAAAAAAAAAAATTCATTTTTGTTTTCAGGACCTCAATTTAGTCTAAAAAACGCTTTTTGGTCGAGGACCATGTTTGAAAGTGAAAATTCGTAAACTAGTGTAATTGATGGTCATCATTAACACTGGCCGATACAGCTGCGATATTTTCTTCAGTTCGCACTCTACGTAAGCGTGTTGGTGGTTTGGTGCCCAATAATGTAAATTTGGTTCTAAATTTAGTCACAATAGCTCGAATAGCCGCTACAGTGGGTCGATTAAACTGTCAATAAAATGGAAGTAGCGCGCGATAAACTTTCTTAACAGAACACGCATTTTTATAATAGCTAAAAAATCACCCGTTATGTATATGATGTTAGTTATGTTTGTGAAAAAGTTCAATTGTATCTTCAATTATAATAGTGTTGCATATGTAGTATGTGCATACGCACTGCAGCAACCATGACCTACATTTTTTTCAATTTACATTTTATTACAGGGAATAATGGATTTTCTAGATAGTACAATATAAAATTTTGAAATTTAAAATAAATAAAAGAAAACTTCAAAGAAACATATTTGCATACATGGGACAACTAAGTTCAATTGCATCTTTAATAAATATAGTGTAGCACGCATATGTATGCACTGAAGCAACCATGACCTACCTCACGAGCATTGCTTTATCATATTTCATGCAATAATTAGGAAGTAAATATCCTAATGATCAAATTCCTGCCTAACAAATTCTAAAACAATTCTCCAAATTCTATGCTAAAATTCGTCCAATGCTAGCGACTACAAGTTCAAAATGCACTAATAGGCGCAGCCGTAGCGGTCATCATTCTGGTATTCATAAAACGAGCCGCCCATTTGCAAATCTTCTGGACCATTCGAAAATAGTCAATATTGGAATATATCGCGTAGAATTATTTGCCAATATTTGGTAAATCTTGAATTTTTGTAAAGTCGGGTGTCTTTCTAAATGCTCGACAACCGCAGTTGCTGTGTGTCAAGTGCGTGCATGAACATACTGTAAGTTGCAGAAAACAGCACAAGTAGCTTATAAATAAGTTGTGTGTCTGACATTTATGTTGAATTAAATTCCGCTTTAATTAAAAGCCGACCGATTAGTTTCACAGTTTACTAGCGACTCCATTCAAAAGTACAAAAGTATATGCATATTTACATATATGAAGTATTCTAAGCTCGAAAGTCGAAAATGTATAAGTGTTGCTTTACTTTCTTGTGTAATTTTAACCCTTCTCCTCAACACTTATATATTTACGCACTATTACTCGTACAATTGTATGTTAAATTCTAAACTTTTAAGCCCATTTCTTCAGTGAACTTACAGTGGCTTATATTTTTTAAATTTTTTGTTAATATATCAGCTATCATAGCACTACTTGGGCAATAATTTAATTCAATTTCTTGATTATTATAAACATCTCGTATATAATGAAATTAATATCTATGAGCTTGCTTCGAGCATGATAAACGGGATTTTTTACTAAGTTCATCGCACTCATGTTATCTCCGTTGATCATTATCGACCCACCGTTATCAGACATCTTCATTTCTGCCCACAATTTTCTTAAATAAACTGCTTCTTTTGCTGCCGCCGAAAGTGCTATACATTCGGCTTCTGTGCTGCTTAACGCCACGGTACTTTGTTTCTTAGACTCTCAGCTGAAAACGCTACCGGCGAAGAAGAATGCATATCCTGTATGTGGGAATGTGGGTCGGAATGTGGGTCGGAGTTTCTTTGCGCCAATTTGCATACAGAATGCAATATGTCTTGCCTCGTGTTCACGGCTATAAACATCAGTGAACCTATCAGTCATTGGTACTCGACTGCGTCGACTTTTCGACAATCTTCTTTGTTGCAATTTAGTTGAAAGCCTGGTTCGATTGGTGTATGCACTGGACAACACTCATCCATGCCAAACTTGTTTAAAGCTCCAAAATTTGCTGTTTTTGGCAAATGGATACCGCCCAAATTGGACCTTCTCGCTCGACTTCCATACCCAAACATTTATTTATAGGACCCTTGTCAACTATCTGAAAAATACTAGAAATTTGTTGTTTTATCTGGTTTAACTCACCAAGATCTGAACACGCATCAGATCATCTACGTAAACTGCAATTATGTTTAGTTTACGCCCTTGGTTTTTGGTGTACAAACATGGCTCGCTGCTGCATGGAGAAACCCCTATACTTTTCAGTACCTCATTAAGTCTTGAGTTCCAAACTCTGCCTGACTGCTTTAGGCCATACAATGACTTTCTCAGCTTTAACACATAGCCGTTGTCTTGTTTAAACATCTCAGGTTGACTCATGTATATGTCATCTTCGAACTTCCCGTTCAGGTACGCCGTTGACACGTCAAGCTGATGCACGTATAACTCGTATTCTGCCACTTTAGCCAGCACCATTTTTATTGTAGCATATCTCACAACAGGTGAGAAAATTTCGTTGTAGTTAACGCCATATGTTTGGCTGCAACCTTTTGCCACCAATCTTGCTTTGTATCGCTCTATTTCACCGTTAGCATTTGTTTTTACTGCAAACACCTACTTGCACCCGATTGCCTTCTGACCCTTCGGTAGCTTTACCTGCTCCCATGTCTCGTTGAGTACCAAGGCATTGTACTCCTCCTGCATGGCGCTCCACCAATCAGACGCCTGCCTGCTGTTCATCGCTTCTTTAACTGATATTGGTACTTTGCCGCTTAGATCATACGCCAAATTCGCCGCATTTTGCTGTTTTCTTGGTCTGCCAGGTAAACCAGTTCTTATTATTCGTCCGCACGTCTGCACTTCCGGTTCAGTAACACCTCGATTTGAATCAATTGAGAAACTTGTTGTCTCCATAGGTGAAAACTCGTTGTTTTTATTCATACCCATCATAATGGATTTGTCGAACTTGACATCGCGTTTTATCACTACTTTTCGTTTTTGGGTATCAAAAAGCCGATTTGCTTTCGAATCGATATCATAACCCACCATGATGTACTCGGTACCCTTATTATGTTGCGTTTTCTCCAAGGCTATCGTAAGACAACCAAACACTTTAAGATGTTTTACCACAGGCTTTCTTCCCATCCACAATTCGTATGGGGTAACACCATCGAGCGCCTTTGATGGCGATCGATTTCGAATATACGCGGCACAGTTTATAGCTTCAGCCCAATAGCCCTCACTTAGCCCTGAATGTACCAACATACACCGAGCCATTTCTACAAGAGTTCTGTTAGCGCGTTCGGCTACACCATTCTGCTGCGGTGTATATGGTACTGTTAGCAGATGCTTTGTGCCACATTCTTCCAAAAAACTTTTAAAATCTTTATTGACATATTCACGACCATTATCCGTGCGTAATGTCTTTATTTTGTTACCCGTCTGTAACTCGACCATTGCTTTAAACAATTTAAATTTTTAAAATACTTAGTCTTTGGATCGCAAAAAATAAACAAAAATTGACTTCGACTTGTCATCGATAAATGTTAGAAAATATCGCGAACCACCGTGTGATTGCATATTAAATGGACCACATACATACATCCGAATGTATTAAGTCTTAAATATTTTTGGCACCATTTTCTGAAGCAACGAAAGGTTGAGAACATATCTTGCTCTTCATACATGATTAGAGTTGGGTTTCGGGAATTTCCCGACGGGAATTCTCGAGAAATTCTCGATATTTTTCCATCCCGAATCTCGAGAATTGAAATTTTTAGCATTTCGGGAAATCCCGAATCTCGAGAATGTTTGAAGATTTCTCGAGAAATCCATTTTTTTTTTTAATTTCTGTTGTGAAACATTAAGAGAAAAAACAATTCTTTCAAAAGTAAAAGAATACACATACATATGATTAATACCTGGAAACACCAAACTGTAACGGCCATTATGTTACAAAGAATCGCACACTACATACTGTTTCGCAGAATCACATACAATTCACACCATAGTTTCAATTGCTATGCGAAAAGCCACAACAGTATAACTGTTCCATTTGTTTGTTTGTTTTTTTTTTTTTTTGTTTTAGGGTGACTACAGAGTAAATGCTAGATGCGTTGCTATGCTATGTCCAGGGAAAGCACTGAACATCAAGCTAATGAAGTTTAGTTTTATGTGTTTCTTATATGTAGCAGCAGTTAAGCAATTAGAAATGCTTTGAAAATAGTCAAGCAATTTCAATTTGTTCGCAGACTGCACAGACGACGTTTGTAAATTTATTTTTTGTAGTGAGCGGGTGCATTTCATTTTGTGGTACCTGATTAAGTATAAATTATACACCGTATAATAAAATATTTTGTGGTCCAAATATTACTTATTTTTAAGTTTTGAATCGACGTATCGTTGACTGTGAGTACCGGTTAGTTACTTCCTTTAAAAAACAAAATTTAAAACAAATTTTGAATTTTTAGCATTAAAAATCATGAGTTCAGAATACGAATACGACCAAGTGTGGCAGCTTTTCAAGCGATTTGACGACGAAGCAACATGTTTGAAATGCAATAAAATCATTAAATGCAAGTCATCGTCAACATCTGGACTTCACCGTCACAAGGAGAGGATACACAACATGAAGCGAAGGGAACATGAGGCTCCAAAAGAACAGCCACTAGCCAAGAAGACCCGAACTCTTCACAACTTTTTCAATACTTCTTCCTCGCCTGAATCGCTTGAACAAATTGTTGCAAAATTGGCTGCAAAAGATGGAATTCTAATAAACGCGATAACAAAAAGTGAGTTCATTCGTAATAGTATCAGCCGCTTAGGATTTCATCTTCCAAAGTGTCACAAAGCTGTTTTGGGTTTGGTTACGAAGTACTGCACGAAAATAAAAAGCGATTTGAAGATCAAAATTGAAAATTTTAAATCTGCACAGCGTAAGTTCAGCTTGAGCATCGACGAGTGGACAAGCGTGCGAAACCGACGTTACATGAACATCCATATATATTATGACGATGGACAATCTGACAACCTTGGCCTGGTTCGCATTCAGGAATCATGTCCCGCTGAAAAAGTATATGAGCTCGTAAATGCAAAGCTTTCAGACTTCAATATAAAACTACAGTCCGACATCGTGGCTATTACAAGTGATGGTGCCAGTGTCATGATCAAATTTGGGAGACTATCACCAGCGCATCAACAGATTTGCTACAATCACGGCATACATTTGGCGGTCATGGAGGTAATGTACCAGAAACGAAAAGTCGCAAACAGGATATACGATAGTGACGTAAGCGATGGAGACGATTCGGATGATAGAGGCTCCGATGAAAATGAAAACAATGCAGCCAGTACTTCATTTTCCGACATTAATGCTGAAAATGCTTCCGATGACGAGGACGACAATATCGTATTTGTTGCTGACAAGACGGCCACTATAAAGTCTGCATTTGAAATCGTAAAAAAGGTTCGCAAGATAGTTTTGAAATTCAAGAACTCGCCTGTACGTAATGCCATCTTGCAGAATTATGTTAAAGAGGTCGAGAAGAAAGAGCTTTTCTTGCTGTTGGATTGCAAAACACGTTGGAATAGCCTGGAAACTATGCTGGCCAGATACATTTGCATCAGCAAGCATGTTCGTAAGGCGCTCGACACTCTTAATTTAAATTTTATGGCCACTACTGACGCAAAAGAAAAGAATTGCGAGGATATCATAAATGCTCTTAAACCTATACGTGTTGCTGTAGAAGCACTTAGTCGCCAAAATGTGAACTTACTTGCTGCGGATTCTATTCTCAAATTTTTGTTCACAAAATTGAAGAATCAGCACACCGAATTGGGCAATGAATTCTTATCCAGCCTAAAAAAAAACTTAACAGCTCGTAGATCTAGCCGTTTGTTATCGGCCTTTAAATATTTACACGATCCAGTTAACAGCTCTAGTGACAAATCTGAATTTTTCCACACCTGTTCTAAAACAGAATTGATAAAAGAAGCCGAAAACTACTTGGTTCGTCTATTTTCTACAAGCATTCAAGAATACCAAGCAGTGTCTAGTTCTGACGATGATGACGTATATTAATTGCAACCAACAACGTCGATGAAGAAGATATGGCGAAACAGCTTGAAAAATACGTTCAGCAATGCTCAAAACCGAAAGCAGACATTGCGCAACATGATGTTTTCGTCGCTTAGAAACGAGCTAAAACTATATGAAAAAACTGGAGAGAAAACACAAAATGTTGAAAGACTGATCGGGGCTTTAAACACTGTTAAGCCAACATCGACTCAAAATGAGAGGAATTTTTCTACAGCGGGTAATTTTGTGTCCAAAAAGCGTACGCTGTTGTCAGACGAAGCCATTGACAGTCTGTGTTTTTTAAAACACCATTTTGGGAAATAATGTTTACAATCACTTTTTTCCCCTATTTTAATAAGTCTTAATAATCTTGAATTATTTTTGTTTTGAATTTTTTTTGTAGTTATTTTTGTTTCACTTTTTTGTTTGCAATAATTGAAATAGTAATATTTTCAAATATTTTTTTATGTAATTTATACTTTAATAAAAATAAATAAAAATAATATTTTATGAAATTCATTGCTCTTACACTGGTTTTAGATTTTTTTTTTAAATTTTTTGGAATTTTTCCCGAATTTTCGAGAATTCTCGAGAAATCTCAAAAATTATTTTCGGGAAATCCCGCATCTCGAGAATTAAAATTTTCGTTATTTCGGGAAATCCCAATCCAACGTACCATACACCAGAACTGCGCTGCTGCCCTTCTCCTACTGTAAAAACTGCCAACGACTTCTTCTTTCCTTTTTCTTCTTTACACTGTGCTGCATAGTGCCCTTTCTTTCCACAGTTAAAGCTCTTGAAGTTTCGCTTTCCCCTATTTTTACCGCTGTCGTTTGTTACTCTTGTTCTTTCCCCTTCTATACCGTTACTGTATGATTTGCTCTTTTCGTATTTTGTATACGAATTCTCGCGTACCGCGCATGCTTGTGCATTTTCGATACCGTTATGGTTAGCGTTGGTACAGTGGTCCTTACGACGCTCGCCTTCTTTCGTTATTTTAATCTTCAATGCATCCAATTTTGGTAGGCTATCTCTTGCTACTAATGCCACGACAAGATTTTCGTAGCTTCCAGGTAAGCTCGCCAACAGCATGATCACCAATAGCTCCTCCTGAAGTTCTATGGCCACTTCTGCCAACTCGTCTACAATTTTAGAAAAATTGTTCATGTGCTAATGGACATCATCGCCCTCTTTCATACGAAGACCCAACAGCCTTTTAAGCAATGAGACTTTTCTCACTGGACCACTAGTTTTGTTTAAATCTTTGAGTATTTTCCACAATTGAGAAGCCGTCGTACACTTTTTTATGTGATTCAGGCCCGTTGCCTTTACACATAGCACTATGGTTGCGATTGCTTTATTACTTTTCACTACCCATTCTGTCGTTTTTTCGGCTGTATCGTCCAGCTCACCCGACACTACCGGCCACAAATCTTGGTGCACGAGCACAATGCGCATTTGTAGACACCAAGTGTCATAATTGCTCGCGTCCAACTTCTCTATATTAAAATTCATTTTTCCCCGAAGTTACTGCCCAGCCAAGAGCTGGCCTGGGCCCATAACCTGTTGAATTAAATTCCGCTTTAATTAAAAGCCGACCGATTAGTTCCACAGTTTATTAGCGACTCCATTCAAAAGTACAAAAGTATATACATATTTACATATAGGAAGTATTCTAAGTTCGAAAGTGGAAAATATATAAATGTTCTTGTGTAATTTTAACAATTTCAATACCAGGAGAAAATTTCGCAACACTTATTTTATGTTCTCTGATAGTAGGTAAATAGTTAATTAGAATATTACTTTACGTATATACATACATATGTATTTAGTTCTTCAATTGATAAACAGGGCACATAAACATATGCATATATCTGCAAGGTCGAAACTTACTCTAAAATCGGAGTATTTTAATGCTACTGCACATATAATGCTGTGCCTATGAATGTGCGCTGGTTTTCTTGAGAAGTTCTACCGTAATATTTTTTATTATAATATTTAAATTTGCATATGCCATCTTCCTTCTATAGTGGATTTTTATTTGGTTGAAGGGAATTCAACAAATTTTACTGAGCACCTTAGACAGTCGTATATAATTTTAGAGGATTTGGAAAAAATTCAAATATATATATTATGTGGGGACACCACAACTAGATGAAGCTTATTACATTCTTAATAATTATCCTTTAATTTATTCATTCTTAATACTTTGAAATGCAACCATGTGTGACTTTTCATTAGCTTTTAACTTCTCATTCTTTCGCGTTGCACTGTTGAGCTAATAAACGAAATAATTTTCGGTCTCGTTTTTTTGGATCGAGCCGTACAAGTGAACACATCGTTTTCGCTATTCACTAAGAGCTATATATATATTATATTATATATTATATACAGGGTGGCTGATGAATTTTGCTACATTAAGAAACTCAAATAACTTTTTTTTTAGTGTATGGAATTCATTTTTTTTTTTCAAGTTGAAGGTCATTAAATTTTATTAAATGTAGCTTAACTAGTTTTAAAAATAATTGAATTTAAATGCCCCCCATGCTCGTTGACACAAGTGCGGCATCTTAGTAAAAAGTTGTTCATTGCTGCTTTGAGAGTTGCGACAGGAATAGCCGCAATTGTTGCCCGAATGGATTGTTTTAGTTCATCCAAATTTGTTGGCTTTGTTTTATAAACTTCTTGTTTACATAAACCCCACAAGAAAAAGTCAGGTGCAGTAAGGTCAGGCGACCTGGGGGGCCAACGAAATTCGGAGTTTCTTGAAATCAGTTTATTGGGAAATTTTCGTCGCAACTCTGTCATAACAGTCTGGGCTATGTGAGACGTTGCCCCATCTTGTTGAAACCACACAGAGTTGAAAGGAATTCTCTTTCGGCGTAGTTCTGGATAGAAAAATTCTTTCAGCATTTTCAAATAACGGTCTCCAGTAACCGTAACGGTGTGACCATTTTCTTCAAAAAAATAAGGCCCGACAATACAGCGTGAAGAAACCGCACACCACACTGTCACGCGAAGAGGATGCAATTCCGTCTCGTGGAGTATCTGTGGGTTAGAAGTACTCCATATTCGACAATTTTGTTTGTTCACATTGCCGTTTAAATCGAAATGGGCCTCATCAGACATGAAAAGGCAGTTTAACATGTTTTGGTCTTCTTCCACCATTTGCAGGATCTTCTGGCAAAATTCCAAGCGAATCGGCAAGTCTGCTGCATTCAGTTTGTTAACCATTTGAATTTTGTAGGGAAATAAGTCTAAATCTTTGTGCATTATTGTTTGCAAAGACAGTCGGCTGACACCAAGTTGAGCAGATAAGCTTCTTGTTGAAACCCTTGGATTGCTTTGTATAGCTGCAGCTACAGCAGCGATCGTTTCCTCCGTCCGAACTGGTGGGTTTCGATGATAAGGCCTTCTTGCGACTGTTCCTTGCTCAGCAAAATTATTCACCAGTCTCATTATGGTCCATCTGCTCGGGGGATCGCCGCCAAACATCCGCCTGTACTCTCTCTGTACCAAAACTACGGACTCCAGTGCGTGATAGCGGCGGACTATCCAAATTCTTGTTTGCGTGTCCCAGTTATCCATTTTAATAAATTCTAAAGATCAATCTGCAAATTAAAACAAAAATGGAACAGATAACTTAAAAAGAAAAAAAGTTATTCAATTTTTTTTTGGTAACGGCTTTCATCAGCCACCCTGTATTATATTTATATAATATTATATTACATTATGTTATGTTATATTATATTATATTATATTATATTATATTATATTATATTATATTATATTATATTATATTATATTATATTATATTATATTATATTATATTATATTACAATATATTATATTATATTATATTATATTATTATTATTTTTTTTTTGGTGGGTGAGGAGGGTTCAAAATGCCTTCGCACTTACAGCGACCGTCGTCTACTGCGTGAGACTCCCCTCCCGGAACGGCTTTGTGCATTACTTCGGGAGGTCCCACGTCTGGGTCCACCATATTTGTAGCCAGCATTCATGCTATAGGCTCGTCTTCTTCTGTCTCTATCTGTGGGGCTTGATGTTGTCGGCTTATCTTCTAGTCAGATATATTAGCATGTCGGTTGGGCATCTCTGTCCATGTCAAGGATTTGGCACGTAGGACTCGCTCTATATACGTGCGAATAATTTGCCAATTTTGAGCGCTTTCTATCATTCTATCAGTGACGTTACCAGCTCTCAAGGGGCCTAGTCTGCCTTCGACAGCTTTGCGATCTTGTTTCCATATCTCACATTTGAAGAAAGTGTGATCTGCGTCGTCAATAAGTGCATCTCTGTAGATGCATTTGGTGGTTTCTGACTTCCCTATTTTGTTAAGGTATTTATAAAAATATCCATGTTCAGATAGCATCTGTGTAGTATAATAGTTGACCTCGCCGAACTTTCTGTTATACCATTTGTCTAGATTTGGTATTAGTCTCTTCGTTCATCTGCCTTTCGTCTCTGATTCCCATCGCTCTTGCCATATTTCCAGTGTATATGCTCTAATTTGCTGCTTTACGCTCGTTTTAGTGCGGGCGTATGTGTAGTCTCCTATGGCGTTTGTCGCGCTCTTTTTGAAATCCATAGGTCTTTTCGCTCTCTCGCTAGCAGATCTATAGGTATCGTGCTGCTAATAATGAATACTGCTGCTTCTGATGACGTGCGATAAGCTGAAGCAACACGGAGGACGGCGGTTCTTTGGCCTTGGCCAGGATCTTGCGGCGACACTCAGTTTTAAGAGTGTCCGCACATACTTCACATCCGTATAGTAAAATGGATACCGTCGTGTCCATGAGCAGCTTCCGCCTACTTGTGATGGGTCCTCCGATGTTAGCCATTAGTCTTGATAGCCTTGAGATTGTTTTGGTGGATTTTTCAGCAGCGTACTGGATTTGTGCCCAGTATGTCAGCTTGTTGTCGAGTTTGATGCCTAGATATTTCACCACTTTTGAGGTTGTTTTGTTCTCTGTATAGACTGGCATTGTCACTTCTACAGGTATGCGCGCTATTTTGAATAGTATCAGTTCTGTTTTTTCCGGAGCTAAGCTAAGGTCTTGCGAATTGAGCCATGTGTTGATTCTTGCCATCGTTTGTCTAAGTTTCCGCCTTGCTGCGTCTAAATCCCGTGCGGTAATTACTGCCGCAACATCGTGAGGATGCCGTCATAACCAGAGATCGGGACCTAGTATGGACCCTTGGGCCACGCCAGAGGTTATCATTTTTGTCCGTTGACCTCTTATTGTACCATACATGAGTATGCGATCTTTGAGGTGGCTGCGGATCATCTCCATCAGGTGTTTGGGTATTTTGAACCGCTTCTCCAATACGTTTATCATATTTTTCCACGCTGTTGAAAGCGTTGTTTACATCGACTGTAGCGAGAAGCACGATTGGTCGGGAAAAATGATTTATGCTCCATGCTTTTACTATGCTCATTACTACATCCTCAATTGCTCCAATTGTGGACCTTCGCGGTCTAAAGCCGTGTTGCCTATCCGAGAGGCCCCCCGATTCGCTTATCGCTGCTGCCATTCGTGGTTTCAGCATTTTTTCTAGCCGCTTCCCTGCCTTGTCGAGCATGCACAGAGGGCGATATGCTGATGGGGTTTCCGGGTCTCCTTTCTCTTTGCTTATCAGCACTAACTTTTGTCTCTTCCAAATTTCTGGAAAAGTTCCTTCATATAAGCAGGTATTGTACATGTGGAGAAGCGTTTGTGGGCGCTCAGCTGCGATAATTTTCATAACCTCCGATGGAATCCCGTCAGGACCTGGCGCTTTGTTATTTTTGAGAGTTGCAGCTGCTTCTCTCAGTTCCTCTACCGTGAAGAGCGGGGGTGGGTCGGTATTTTCCTCGTCTACTCTATCTGCCATGAAGTCATGTATGGGGAAGAGTGGCTACGCTTAGTTCAGGAGGTTGCTGCGTTGCTCCGAGCTTGTTTAGCACGATTTTATATCCTAAGCCCCAGGGATTTTGGGTTATATAGCGCCGAAGCTCCTCCCATTTTTCTTTCTTGCTTTTCAGGATGGCCGTCTTTAAGGTGCTTTTTGCAGCTTTGTATTCAGTGTGCTCTGCTGTAGCGAGACTGGTTCTTCGTGCTCTTGTGTGCTTCCTTCTTTTGCTGATGCACGTATGCCTCAGATCGCGGATTTCGTTTGTCAACCAGTACGCGGACTTCTTCGGGTGTGCATTTTTTATCTTGGGCATTGCTGCTGAGCACGCTTGCGTTATCCTTCTCAGCGTCATCTCTACTTTGAGTCTGGCGCTACTTGGCTCTTCGTGGTGTGGTTGGCCCTCGTCAATTTTAGCGATAAGTTTTGCTTTGTCAAGTTTTGATGTATTCCATTTCCGCGAGCTTTTGATGCGTTTCGTTGCGTTTGCGTTTGTCTCTCCGGCGCAGTAGGTAATGTACTGGTGTTCACTGCCATTGTAATCTTCCAGAACTGTCCATTCACGTATTTTGTTTGCGTACCTTTCAGACACTAGAGTTATATCCGGAATTGTGCCTTCACACCCTGGTCTTCGAAAGGTAGCTTTATTGCCCACGTTTGCAACGGCGAGTCCTAGTCTAGCGGCCATGTCTATTATTCGTTGGCCTCTCGGGTTTGTTGTTCGACTACCTCATTCCATGGCCTTAGAGTTAAAATCTCCGGCGATGGTGGTGTGCCCACTTATTTGGCGAACTGTGTCTTCAATATTGTCCAGTTTAGCTTGGAAGTCAGCAATGTTATCGCTTGGTGTAAGGTAGCAACTAATAATTGTGAGACATTGGCTCCTCATCCAGACGTGACGGTTTCCAGTTCCACTGTTCGTCAGGAGTAAGTCTGCAGTAGTGCTCCTGCGCATGTTACCTTGGAGAAACTTTATCATTTCGACATGATTTCATTATTGGACGCATATCGGACTGAGCCTAGCATATGACCTGTGACAGAAAGACCTTTACATCGGCTTATACAACAATCCGGTGGGCTGCTGCATTCTTTAATTTTGTGTCCTGGCTTCCCGCATCGTATATACAGTCCTTTACCCTTGCTATCAGGCCCTTTACACTGCCATTGTAAGTGTCCGGTTTCAAAGCACCGGTAGCATTTCTTTTTGCCAATGCAGAGTCTCATTTTGCAGTTGATCCATCCTTTTTTAACGCGTTCCTTCTGGATAATTTTGTTTGCGCTTTCTGATGATAACGTCACATACGCTTTTAGTTGTTCTCGGCTGTTTGGTGCTGATAGTGGTTTTCTCATCGGTCTCGTCTAATAATTGGTTAACAGCCGTTGCAACTTCGTCTGCTGTGGTCAGTGAATCTAGGTCCCGTATCTCTACCGTTCCACTTACGGAAGCGATATCTTTCATCTTGTTCCTCAGAGCTTCATGGAACTCTGGTCCTAGTTTTATACCTTTGTCTAGTTCAAGGAGGAGTGCGTCAGTTTTGGTTTTCCTTATTGCCCGAACTTCCACACGGTTCTCGTCTGATTTAACATATTGGCGGAGGTTTTGCAGAACTTCGGCGTAACTTCGACCTTCCGCTGGTTTGAAGAGTACTGCTTCCGATCGCTGTTTGGGTTTTCTTTCGTCCTTTTTTGTCTGAGGTCTCTGCTTGATTTGTGTTTCTGCGTCTTTTTCCTAGTCACTGTTTGCCAATCAGTTTTGCAGGTTCCACATACACTTTTCCCCGTACCTTGCTCTGCCGGGCTCGAGGCCGTCCGTTTCGATGATACAGCCGTCGCAGTGAGCAAATTACTTGAGTCATTTTGGGCTTCTGCTGGTTTCACCGACCTTACTTTTTTGGCTTCTTGTTCCGCTTTAGTCCAGTTTCGTCTCAGGCTTTGGATAATGTTGAAGAGCCCGTCTAGTTTGGATACACCGTTTTATACGTCGATACTTATGTTTTTCTGCTTCAGCATTGCCAGTTTCATTTTCCCTAGCGTGAGGCGGCACTTCATGAGAGCTTCCTCTTCTCCTGTCCTCATCTTTGCTATGAACTCCTGCTTTGGTGAACTTTTCTCGGAGGGTAGGCCCTATTCATCAGTAGGGGTGTTTAGCGCATATTTTTTGGTAAGGGTGGTGTCAGAGAGGCGTCAACCCTCTCGTTTAGTCCAATTTTTCCACCTAGAATTCGCGGCGGCGAATGTTGAATTTTGCTTCTTCTTCTGAAGGCTTCCAGGCCTTCGTAACCAAGTGATCTGCAATGGCGTCTGTAGTTTGTTTATCTGTTGCGTTTTTGTTAGTGAATTCATGTTTATAAGGGTCCTCGCTTCAAGCTGCTATCTCTGCTCGATGTACAGTTGCAGCATTTTCCCCGCGGTTATCTATGCATTGCAGGGCGGCCGCGTAAAGGGTTGACGCAAAACCTTATGAGCTGTTGCGTTCAGAGCCAGGATGGCATGAGTCAGGAATTTCTCAACTGAGCCTGTACCGCCAACTTAATGGCGACGTAGCTTCGAACGTACTTGAAGACCCGCCACGGGCTTAAAAGCACGGAGGCGGTCTACAACATTTCCCTGAGAGCCGTTTCCACAGGATTTCACTCCTGTGTACTAAGGTAACAGACTGTTGCAGCCGTCAGCCCAAAATCATCAAATCCAAAACGTTTGTTAAAATCTAGATCCGTTTCATTGCCAAGTTCGTTTGTTTTATCACAATTAATGTGTAATGTTGTGGAAACAGCCGCTGACCAGGGAGCCGCTCGCTTTAAGTCATATGCTTCTGGTTTTTTGTATGTTCATCATGCCCCCGCATGATGAAGGGGACACATAATTTTTAAAGGGCGGTGTCTATTCGCCTTTGTCACTGAAACTTTCATCGGACTAGCTAGCTTTTGTACCGCGTCCTCTGTTTCTGCCGCTCCTTTGCGGGGGGTTGCTTATTTGTTAAAACTTATTCACAACTACCCTGCAATTGCAGGTCTTCCGGCGATCCGCCGCCTACCGACCCCCCTCGCCGGCTTAGAGCCCAGCTTAGCCGTCCGATCCCGAAGGAACGTGCACCTCCGGGTATTATATTATATAATCTTATATTATATTGTGTTATTTTATATTATATTATGTTCTATTATATTATATTATATTATGTTGAAAACACAATATATAAAAAAATATATAAATGGTTCCATTATATTCCGCGTATAATTTTTTGTATGCAAAAATCTTACACAAGAGAAATTATGGGTAAAATACGCACGAACTTATGGACTGACCTGATATATAGGCAGCCCACGCCACATGCATGAATATGCTCAGGATGCTATGACATATGACATTTTAGGCATTATGGCCGCTCAGACTTATTTGTTCCATTCACATGTAACCCAAAATGGTCCGAAATCAAGAGGGAATTACTACATAGCCAAACACCAGTTGATAGACATGAAATAACCGCCAGAGTTTTTAAGCAAAAATTATCTCATGAATTTCTTAATAAAGCATTGCGTGTATGACCGAGTCCGTTGTTGGATGTATTCTGTAGAATGGCAAAAGCGCACATATTAGTTTGGTTAGTGGACAAAATAATCTCCAGATGTGATTGATTCCATAATTTCAGCTGAAATTCCAGATGAAACAGTTGACTCAAAACCAATGTATTTTCGTTAGACGCTCTGGGTCGCATCAACACAGTACATCTAAATAACGAAGAATGTTATTATTTGCGGTTGTTCTTGGTGAATGTTCGTGGTTCGATATCGCTTGAACAACTGAGAACAGTTAATGGACAGTTGTGTCCGACTTACCGTGAGGCATGTTAAATATTGCATTTACTTGAGAATGATCCGCACTGGGATGATACGCTCAAGGATTCCGTAATATCTTCATCGCCGCATCAAATTCGTACATTGTTTGCTATTATCATATGACATATTTCCCCTCGAATCCAAAAGCTTTGTGGGTTAAGTATGGAGATTACATGTCTGAGGATGTGTTGCATCGTGGGCGCCGTCAAACTTTGAATCCTACACTACAAATGATTGCAGAAATTTACAATGAGACATTGGTCATGATAGAAGATATGTATTTATTGATGGCAAATAAAGTACTATATTGTCGAGTTTGAGAATGACAGCACCAAATCGTCATATGCACGATGCATTAAACCATGAGTTGAAAAGGGAACAAGAGTACGACATTGAAGAATTGGGGGAACAGTTCGTACAAATGTTCCACAATTAAATCAACAACAAAAAATTGTGTACAACACTTTGATAGAAGCTGTGAATAGTGGATCTGGTGGAATTTATTTCCTTGATGCTCCCGGAGGAACCGGAAAAACGTTCTTAATTTCATTGCTCTTGGCGAGGATCAGATCGCGAAATTATGTTGCTCTAGCGTTGGCTTCATCTGGAATAGCTGCGACTGTGCTAGAAGGCGAGCGAACTGCACATTCAGCCTTGAAATACTACACTAAACATGCAAGTTACCGAAACACCAATTTGCAACATCGCCAAAAATAGCGCAATGGCCAAGATCCTACAGGTATCCAAATTGATGTTTTGGGATGAATGCACAATGGCCCATAAGAGTTCACTGGAGGCACTGGACAGAACGTTGAAAGATCTTCGTAACAACCAAAATATTTTTGGTGGGTCATGATACCGTTGTCAGGTGATTTTTGTTAGACTCTTCCAGTAATTCCCCGATCAACTGTTGCTGATCAACTAAATGCAAGCCTAAAATCATCGAATTTGTGGCAGTATGTTAAGACACTCCAATTAACAACTAACATGCGAGTATTTTTGCAACACGTTGAAACTGCGAATGTGTTTTCGAAGCAGTTGTTAGACATTGGAAATAATAAAGTTGCAGTGGACACCTCGACCGGATTCATCACGTTACCCACAGATTTCTGTCAAAACACAGACTCACAAAGGAGCTTATTCAGCGTGTTTTCCCAGATATAGCGCAAAAGTTCAAAAACCGTCATTTGCTGGGTGAACGAGCAATATTGACAGCGAAAAATAAAGATTTCTTAGAGAACAGTGAGTTTCCTTCAAATCAGTCAACACCGTTATGAACCTGGATGACGTAGTCAACTATCCCACGAAGTTTTAAAATTTGCTGGAATTGTCTGGATTACCACCTCACAATTTGCAGTTAAAAATATTGTCAGTTGTCATCATGCTGCGTAACATTAATCAACCTCTACTGTGCAATGGAACAAGATTGGCTGTGAAAAAGCGAAAGATCAAAGGAGAGGATGTCTTGATCCCGCGGATACCGATGATTCCAACGGATTTGCCATTCGATTTTAAACACTAACAGTCGTTAGAAGTTTGCGGAATCAACTTAGAGTTTCCCTCTTTCGCCCATGGACAATTATACGCCGCGTGTTCGCGCGACGGAAACCGTCTTCTTTGTTTATTTACGCACCACAAAACAAAACAAAAAGATAGTTCATGAGAAAGCTTTAAATTGATTAACAAACTGTATCATAGCAGTGTGTTAATATCAAATTTAAACCTTATAAATAGCCAGTATCTCAGGAAAACTCTATTTCATAATTAAGCAACATTATGTGTCGAAAATAAAAATAAAACTTCATGCTTAATTCAAACTATGCTGTCTTTATTAAATACGGACTCGTTTTGTTTGTTTCAAGATTATTTTATACAAAAGTTTTGGTCTTTTATTTACCGATTGAGGCAATACGAAGTCTGCCGGGTCAGCTAGTTATATTATATATTATTATATTATACAATATCATATTATATTATATTAAATTACTGTCCGTTTTCTAATACACACCACTGTATTTTAAGTAATACCGCTTTTCACTTAATGTGTTTACATATTGTATATTATGTACATATGTATGTACTTGTTTTGCTATATTTCATTTAGTCACTGAACCCTTTTTTGTGAGGGTTGTTTTTATGTTAACTTGTTTGCTTTTTGTCACAGCACTTGACGCGAAAACGGACTTGCAAATAATGCGCGCAGGCAATGTTGTTGCACTATTAGTTATTTGATATTTTGCAGTAGGAAATAATTTCCGTTTGCTTATGTTACCAAAATTATCTTTTTTTCACAAATAATTATTCATTTGTTGTTTATTTATTATTTATGATTATAAATATTTTTTAACTTTTGCGCACTATGTCCCTGCTTGGACGCCATGAAAAATCTTTAAGCTTTTTTAAGAATATTAAATTGTTAACAATGTCACTTTATTTGGGGAGGCACAAACAACAACAATTGCCTGGTAACTATAATACTTTCGTTAGAATAAGAAGATGTAACTCGTTCGGTAATATTTTGCAAGTGTCTTCTATATTTTTGAGTTCATGTTTCTATATTAAAGTTTTTATTATAAATTCCGTAGTAAAATAACAGCAAAATTAAAATTTCAGGTTACAGTTACAGTATGTTTGTTTACAATAATAAGGACCTCTCCTAAAGGGCAGGTATGACATTAAAAAGTATGTTGCTTAATATTTTTCTGACTTAATTGGATTCAGATTGAACACAAATTTCTGTTAACCAAAATCGGATATTCATATTTAATCATTGTGTTGCAAAAATAAACAATGTATTGCTTTTGAAAATAGTTAGGTTCGCTTCGAAATGATATTACCACTGAGTCGACCAACAAGCTTACGAAATGATTGAAGCATGTGGCAGTATTTTGAAATTCGAATTAAGTACGATACAATAGTAAACATTACTTTGCCCATCGAACTTTTTTAACGGCCAGGAGCAATGCTTTGGCAGAAGCGTCCTAGTCTAATAATCGAGTCCTACGTTAGATAAAACAGGTCTATTAATTATCATTCTCTTAATTCCAAGTTCTTCTGGTTCAGATTTAAACAAATTCCATAACTCTCACCATTTCGTATTTTTATCCTTATAAATAGATATGTATATAAATGTATGTATATGTATTGTATGTACAAAAAAGCATACACTATTCACTGGGATAATAGGTCTGTTCATGTAAAAATTATCCAGTAACTCCCCAATATCTTAATTTCCAGTATTGACTCTTTTGATTTGATTTCTTCAACCTTATATCCAAATTTTTGTCATCGTTGAGAAAAATTGCATATAGATGGCTCATTTTATGAATGAAAGTATTTTGCTCCTAGAAATGTAAGCTCGAACTTATCAATAAATTTATTTTCGTTGTTCCAATATTCGAAACTGTCTATACATTAACGTTCTCTTGCAAAGAAAACAGAGAACGTAAATTTATAGAGAAGGTTCAGTCCCGGCCCGTTCCTCATTTTGGGCTCTAACAAAACACGGGTAAGAAATTCAACTCAGAAATTACTTCACCACAAGTTAACCGTAAGAAATTAATTAATATCATCGTTGAGAAAAATTGCATATAGATGGCTCATTTTATGAATGAAAATATTTTGCTCCTAGAAATGTAAGCTCGAACTTATCAATGAATTTATTTTCGTTGTTCCAATATTCGAAACTGTCTATACATTAACGTTCTCTTGCAAAGAAAACAGAGAACGTAAATTCATAGAGAAGGTTCAGTCCTGGCCCGTTCCTCATTTTGGGCTCTAACAAAACACGGGTAAGAAATTCAACTCAGAAATTACTTCACCACAAGTTAACCGTAAGAAATTAATTAATATGAGAGAAATGAGTGAATCGCAAGTGTGAAAACATGTAGTTTACGTATTTGTTTACGTACAGAATAGATTGGTTCATTTTATACAGTTAGTAACATAAATAAGTATACGGGAGCCTGATTTATGGAATTGTTTGACGCCAACGCATTCCTTAATATGTAATCAAAATATTTTACACATGGTAATTGAGTACTGGGAAAAGTTTTCATATGAGCCTTAATTTAGCTGTAAATTTTAGGTACCGTTATCCACGCTTAGCTTTGTCTTTGATGCCAGCGAAATTTTAGTCACAAAAGTTAGTATACAGCAAACGATTGTTCAGTTAGCATAACATTTATTTTTGCGCATTGATTAAAAAAGTTAAAACTATTAAAACGAAATAATTAAAGTGACTATAAACATTTATGGAAGTACGTTTTGTATTAATTTTTGCGACATTTTTAGTAATGGCACCAAGACGGAAAGAGCTTTCTGATGATTTAAAAAACTGATTATAAAATATCACAAGGAACATAAACCATTGCGAGAAATCGGTCCTTTGATAGATAGGAGGTTTGCTACAGTTCAAAAGATTGTGAATAAATATAAAAGTGCGGGAAGCACCACTAATAAAGAGCGTTGTGGGCGTCCGCCGCTCTTAAGTCCCAGAGAAAAAAGCTTAGTCGTACGGAAAATCAGGACAAACCCCAAAATAAGTGCCCCCAAATTGAAATTTGAAGTTGAAAAAGAACTGAAAAACAATAAAGCACCCAAACTATTCGCCGGGTTTTGCATAGTGCTGGTTTTCATGGGTATAGTGTGAGGAGAAATCCTTCGTGAGTAGTGTCAATCGGAGTAAACGGATTTCATTCGCAAAAGATCATGAAAAATATGACCAAACGTTTTGGAACCAAGTGATATTTTCCGATGAGTGTAAGTTCAGTATCTGTGGAACTGATGGCCGTGAAAAAGTTTGGAGAAAAGTTAACGCGGTTGGATACAAGCAATATGAACGGCACTGTGAAGCATGGAGGGGCTCTGTGATGGTTTGGGGATGTATGGCTGCGAACGGGGTTGGAAACTTGGTATTTATCGAAAATATTATGGACCGATATGGTTATTTAAATAAAGGGTGTTTTTTTAGAGGTTAGGTTCTCAAGTTGGCACTACTTTTTTCGTAGATGGTCTTTTTGACAGCTGTCACTTGATTTATGCTCAGTTTGGTTTGCCATTTCATAATGAATAGACTTACACCTGAACAACGTTTGCAAATCGTGCAAATTTATTACGAAAATAATGGTTCGGTTAGCGCGACGCATCGCGCGCTGCGTCCAATATTCGGTCGACATAATCGTCCATCAGAGTCACTAATTCGATTAACCATGGATCGGTTTCGCACCACGTTTGCTCTAGTGGATAATACGCATCCTCAGAGACGTCGTACAGTGCGCACCGAAGACGCTATTGCTGCTGTGGAGCAGAGTATCGAAGAAGACCCGAATGAGTCCATCCGCCATCGCGCGCAGCAATTGGAGATGTGCCCATCCACTTTATGGAATATTTTGCGGAAGGATCTTGGTTTGCGGGCTTACAAAATCCAACTCGTGCAAGAATTGAAGCCGAACGACCATCAAGCGCGTCGCACGTTCGGTGAATGGGCCCAAAACGAGATGGCCACCGATCCCGATTTTCACAAGAAAATTTTGTTCAGCGATGAAGCTCACTTTTGGTTGAATGGGTATGTCAATAAGCAAAATTGTCGCATTTGGAGTGAACATAATCCACAAGCCATTGCTGAGACGCCGTTACATCCTCAAAAAGTCACTGTTTGGTGTGCTCTATGGGCAGAGGGAATCATTGGTCCATATTTCTTTAAAAATGAAGCCGGCCATAATGTTACAGTCAATGGAGAGCGCTATAGAGCCATGATTAATGACTTTTTCGTGCCTGAATTGGACGATGTTGATGTGGACGACCTTTGGTTCCAACAAGACGGCGCTACATGCCATACAGCCAACGCAACAATCGATTTATTGAAGGAAACTTTTGGTGAGGGCATTATCTCGCGCCGTGGAACTGTGGCGTGGCCTCCAAGATCGTGCGATATAACACCGCTGGACTATTTTTTGTGGGGCTTTGTAAAGTCGCTTGTCTAGGCAGATAAGACCGAGACGATTGACGTCTTGGAAGAGAATATTCGGCGCGTTATTGCTGACATACGGCCCCAATTGTTGCAAAAAGTGGTCGAAAATTGGGCCTCTCGGCTGGAATTTATTCGAGCCAGCCGCGGCGGCCGAAATCATTTTTAAAACATAATGGCAAACCCTTATCTTTATAATAAAGCTAAATTCTTGGCCATAACATTAAATTATATACGTTTTATTTCATCTTGAAAACCTAACCTCTAAAAAAAACCCCCTTTATTTTGGAAAATAATTTAAAAGAAAGCGCTACGAAATTGGACCTTGGAGCAACGTTTATCTTCCAGCAGGATAATGACCCCAAGCACACATCCAACATTGTAAGAGAGTGGCTGTTATACAATGTGCGAAAACAGTTGAAAAAACACCGCCACAGTCCCCGGATACCATCCCAATTGAACATTTATGGGAACATTTAAAGCGGAAAATACGTAAACATCCGATTAGAAATAAGGAACAACTGAAAAACGTCCTTTAAGAGGAATGGAATAAAATACCACCTTCTGTATCTGAAAACTTGGTGAAATCAATGCCATCACGACTCAAAGCGATTGTAAAGTCTAATGGTTATCCCGCCACAGTCCCCGGATACCAACCCAATCGAACATTTATGGGAACATTAGATCTGTTCTTTTTGGATTTTTATTGAAAATTCCGCGGAAAATGGATGTATGCATGTTTATATACATATATCAGTATACAGCATACATAGGTATAATACGTATTATAATGGTCTTCGACCAAAAAGCGTTTTTTAAACTAATTTGAGGTTGCTGAAAACAAAAATGATTTTTTGTTTTTTTTTAAAGAACGGTTTCCGTGATATTCCCAAAAAACCTGTTTTTTGGGCAATAGTGCAGTTATTACCTGCAATCTCGAAAACAGTGCGCGCCATTTCTTTGAAGTGCATAAATTTCGAAAGGCTAACAAATAACCTACATGGCAATATATAATTCGTGTCAATGGAACTCGTAGTTTTCGCAAAACAGCTGTTGAAAGTTAAAAAAAAGGCATTTTTGACGTTTTTTACTAAATTATCAAAGTTTATTAACTTTTTTCTGGAACAAAAAAATTTTTTATTGGGAGGTTGAATTAGTTTTAAAGGTTTTTTTCGAAGATTTGGGGCTTTATTGTGAAAAAACGGTACAAAATATTTTATTCGAAGTATTGGCCATCGCTAGCTACAACTTTCGCCCATCTTTCGGGCAATTTCCGGATGCCGTTTCTCCAAAATTCTGGCCGCTGCTTGGCTATCCATGACTCAACCCATATTTTGGTAGCCTCGTACGAGGAGAACCGCTGGTCTGCCAAATCGAGACTCATATGCCGGAACAAATGATAATCGGAGGGAGCTATGTCTGGACTATACGGCGGGTGGGGTAACACTTCCCAGTCAAGCGTTCCAAGGTATTTTTTGACAGGTTGAGCAACATGCGGCCGAGCGTTGTCATGTTGCAAAATAACCTTGTCGTGCCTTTTTACCGTTTCCGGCCGTTTTTCTTTCAATGCCCGGCTTAAACGCATCAATTGCAGTCGGTAACGATCCCCCGTGATTGTTTCGCCCGGTTGGAGCAGCTCAAAATATACGACGCCGACCTGATCCCACCAAATGCAGAGCATGATTTTCTTGCCGTGAATATTCTGCTTGGCCGTCGACGTTGATGCGTGGCCGGGCAAACCCCATGATTTTTTGCGTTTTGGGTTATGGTAATGGATCCATTTTTCGTCGCCAGTCACCACCCGATGCAAAAAACCCTTCCGATTTTGTCGCTCGATCAGCAATTCGCACGTAAAAAGTCGCCGTTCGACGTCGCGCAGCTTCAACTCAAACGGGACCCAATGTCCTTGCTTTTGGATCATTCCCATCGCTTTTAGACGCTTGCAAACGGTTGATTTATCAACGCCCAATGATTTAGCAAGCTCTTATTGGGTTTGGCACGAGTCCTCGTTTACCAATTCCCCCGATTCCGCGTACTCGAACTTTTTGGGCTGGCCAAGACGCTCCTTGTCTTCGGTGTGAAAATCACCACTTTTGAATCGTCGAAACCAGTACTCACATGTTGAAATCGACGGAGTATGGTCTGGATAGGCCTCCTGCAGCAATTCACGGGCTTGGGCTGTATTTTTTTTCAAATTGAAGCAGAAAAGCAAAGCTTCCCGCAAATTGCGTTTCGACGGCACGAAAGTTGACATACTCGGAGCACGAAAACACTGCGTTGTTTATACTTCAGCGAAATGACAGATACTGATAAACAAAGTCTAGGGATGAGGCTTTGTCATGGATATATATTCAGTATTGCCAACGCGATAAATAGCGCCATCTGTGTGTCACCTTTAAAACTAATTCAACCTCCAAAGAGAATTGGAAAATCTTTTAATAATCACTTCCTTTTTGTTTGAGATTTGGAAGGAATGGCTTTTTAGTATTTCTGGTACTGGTGCTGCAGACTCGAATCTTTTGTTAAGCTTCCAACATATTTGTCAATATTCGTCGTCCATCTTGAATATTTAAAAAGTGCCACATGACAAATTAAAGTACATGACATAAGCTTTTATTTCGGCATAGGGAAAAATTTTTTTTTTATAATATAAAAACTGTTCTGGGCAGATGGGGGTGTCCGGTTGGCGAAGAATGCCCCATATATAAGTTAATTATTTTAATAAAACACCAATTTATTTTTGATGTAATTTTTATTTATTTCCCTTGCTAATGCAAGGGCAGCCGGTCTCAGCGGAAGAGTTATAACAACTAACTAACTTGGTGACTGCACCTGAATACCTAACTTTGAAATTTAGCTATTGCATGTGGACAACGCGTGACTTGAAGTTGCTGATAGAGCGTCTGCCGTATGTTGGTGATATCGGCTTACGCTCGCTGCTTGAACGTGGGATCGCTGCCTAACTGCCTGCTGCAATGTTGGTGATATCGGCTTACGCTCGCTGCTTGAACGTGGGATCGCTGCCTAACTGCCTGCTGCATTGCTTGCTCTGCGGATATGGTGGATATTGTTACATTTATTGTTGCGACTACTTTGTTATTAGAGCCGCAACATGGGTTATTGCTGGTGTTGTTGTCATGTGCCAAAATTATTATGTGTTAACTACTCCCCCACTTGAAGTGAAGCCGTCCTCGGCTTCCTTTATGGCCTTGTTCAACCTTACTTTGTTGTTCCATTGTTTAATGGAGATAAGCGCGGTAATTACCATGACAGCTATTCCAAGGACTATCAAAGAGCTTATGGATTGAACTGATCGCGTATTGATCAGTCCCTGCAACTGCGATATGTGCTTCAGATTTCTTATGTTGATTTTTTGCAGGTAAGGAAGTGATAGTACCGATATGTGATCGGTAAAGTTAATATTCTGAGCGGGAGCGGCTTCTGGACGCGAACGGGCTATTTTATTCCAGTTGGTGTAAGTGGTGGTATTAATAGTTATTTCTCCTTCAAAAGTAATTAGAAAAGTGCCTTTGGTCAACTCTGTAAGGTTCCCGTCAAATATCGACGCGGGTTGGTTATTTATTAATACAATCCCATTATCGATTTCTTCAGCAACTACTATCTGATCGGCTGATTTCGACTTACAGTTTGCAGAGTGTTTATTTAGAAGTTGCATTGCGCAAGGACTCTCTTGCAAGGGCTGGCAAAAACTCGCCATCATGGTTTCTCTGCAATTATGGACTGGAACATATCTTCCGGAGCACTCAGCTACTGCATCAGTTTCCAAAGAAAGTATCTTCTCAGTGTGTACCACAGGCAATAGCTTTACATAGTTACAAACACTAGTTATTTTCGGAAATTTAATAATGAAATAAATACATTGCATATCTTGGAATATCTTAATTTTAGATACTTGTAGTATGTCACTTATGCTAACATTGGTAGAGTGCTCAGCTGCTGAAATATCATTAATTTCTAAACCATTCAGCAAAATCGGGTTAATAACATTTATTTTCCCTAAGGTGACAGATGTTATAATTGTTTCCAATTCCATTATTACTGCCCTATTTCTCGCAGAGGCTAAAGCAAATAGATTGCCTGTATCTATCTGTATTTTTTTAGAAGTTCTTAATAGTTCATTAACAGTTTTGGTCAGTTCATTTATTCTTTTCTGTGTTTTAGAATTTATCGATATTTGTTGTTCATGAGATTCTATTAAGGTCTCAGTTTTGGTCTTAATCTCCTGGAAATCATCGAAGTCCGGCGTTCCTGCGATGTATTTTAATGCAGTTCCCAACACGTTAATACTACGAGCCTGTCGGTGATGAAGTCTTACTGCGTCGAGTAGTTGGGTAATCTGCTCCGCGTCATTTTGTAAGAGTCGTTTTATGTGTGTTTGTGGAAATTGGTCCAAGAGTCTGTTCGTATCATCAACTATTGCCTCATAATTCGATAGGTTGGTTTTATGTACAAGAAATCCGTTCAGTTCATGTATGGCTACTCTACCAGTAGTGATAGGAATGTAGTATGAACTGGTGTAATTAAGTATTTTTGCCTCAGTCCAATGGTCCTTTGTCAAGAGTAAAGTCACCCTAAGGAAGAAAGAAGAATTTTCAGTTCTTCAAGTTGGTTTTGTGAACTTTGCGTCCGTCGATCAATACAAAGGTACCCATATCTCTTTGGATTATTTTTTCGATGTAAAGCTTAGTGAATTTGTTACCTATTCTCTTATTAGTCTTTACAAAAACTTTTTCTCCTGGTTTGTATTGCATTGTTTGTCTTTTTATATTGTTTCTCTGTAAGTCTGTTTTTTGGGTGCGTATGAGTCTGTTTTTTATTTCATTTACGAGTTCGTTCGGTGTTGCATGAATGATATCTATAGGCTTCCTGTTTGTTACAGAATGGATGGTGCGGTTGTACTTAGCCGTTGCTAGCAGAATTAGTTCCGACGTGTCAGAGGTGCAAGTCTCAAGCTTTTGACAGCGTGCAATTTCAGTAAGCGTACTGTGGAACCTCTCTACCTGACCGTTAGTCGCACTGTGTGCGGGTGGTGTGGTGTAGATTGTGACTCCGAAGTGGTTTTTTAGAATTGATCTGATAGTTTCTGAATTTAGTGACCTTTCGTTGTCGCAGACAAGCACTTTAGTATTTTTGTAAAAATTTAGAAGTTCATAAATTGGTTCTTTAATATCTACTATGGCCCTAGATTTGATTGGAAAAACTATTGCGAATTTGGAGAATTTATCTATTGTTGTGAGAAAATGTGTCTTGTCCGTTGCATAAATATCAACGTGAAGTATTTCTCCTGGGTAAGAAGGTATGGGAGTTGATCCAATTTCAGGCTTGGGGGGATGTCGCTGATATTTTGCTTCATGGCATACTTTGCAATTTGAGACTATTTCTTTTAAGATTTTCCGTAAGTCAGGAAAGTAGTAATTTTCGAGAACTTGTTGTTCGTTTTCGCGTAGGGATCTATGTGCGCGGTTGTGTTCGGTTTGGAGGATTTCCCACTGATCTTCCTTATTAAAAACGTCGATAACCTGCTTTGTGGTGTGACGGAATTTTACCGTTGGAAAAGCTGTGTAAGCCATGGCGGCAAGGGTACTGTAAAAAGGTTGTAATTATAGACCTATAGTTATTCATCTAATTTTTAAATCTATATCGTTGGCCTATGGCATTTATTACGCTTTTTTCTATTATCTAAAGATCGAAAGCCTATGGCATTTTTAACGATTTTTCCTATTATCTAAAGATCGAAAGCCTATGGCATTTTTAACGATTTTTCCTATTATCTAAAGATCGAAAGCCTATGGCATTTTTAACGATTTTTCCTATTATCTAAGGATCGAAAGCCTATGGCATTTTTAACGATTTTTCCTATTATCTAAGGATCGAACGCCTATGGCATTTTACTCGATTTTTCTTATTCGCTAAAGATTACATTAATTATTGTACTTTCAAATTAAATTTAACCATATTAAAATTCCTTTGATTTTGATGGTATCAAAATTAATTTAATTTAATATAATAGAACTAAGTTTGGTTTAATTTCTTGAAATTAATTTAGTTCGATGGATGCGAATTTAAATTAATATGAAGAAATTCAGTTCAAGCTTTAATTTTCTATAATTAAAATATATTTTTTCTTTTTCCTTTTTTTCTTTTTTGGTGATTTTTTCTTCTTGTTATGAGGCCTGGTGAACCAAGTACGCTTTGGGTGGTAAGGTTATCTTCTGATATTACTTTTGTGAATAGATTGGGTTTTGACTGAAGTCCTATTATTTTCTGCAACTATTTCTTTATTTTGAAAAATATCTCTTCACCTACGGAGTAATCTTTCGTTTTTTTCCTGTTTTTATTGTGGTTGAATGAATTGTCGAATGAAATTCCTCGAAAGTCAGATTATTGTTGTCGGATTTTAAGCGTCTCATAATTTCCACTTGTCCGTTCGTCGTGTTCAGGAGAGTTTGGAGAGTTTGCGCGTCCATTGTTTTTAAAGTAAATCTACCCTGATTTCAGGGTTCCTATACTGACTAAAATTTTTAATTGGAAATCTCTATATCTCTATTAGATCTGAGCCTTTGGGTATTTATTTATAGTTTACAATTTAGAATTATATTGTTATGGATTAAAATGCGGCTACTAAGTTTCCACTTACAAATATAAAAATAGTAAAAATAGGTCCATATTAAGATGCTTGCTGGATTGTCCCTCGCTGGTCGTTGGATTGTGGATTGTCCCCCGCTGGTTGTTGGGTTGTCCCTCGCTGGCAACGCCTCGGCGTGGCGTGCAAAGCCTTAATTGTTTTTGGTGGTTTTATTTTGCTTAAAATTTTTTGCTTCAAAATTTCTTTAAGTATTTTCACTTGATGATTTTATTCGTAGTTTTTTTTACTTTGGTGGTTTCTTTGTATTTTCACCTGATGATGGTTTTATTTGTATTGTGGCACTTCTATGGTGACACTTAGTCCTTTATATAATTTTTCTGGTTTATTGTAGCACTTCTATGGTGGCACTTTATTTATTGTGGCACTTCTATAGTGGTACTTAGTCTCAACGTTTTAAAAAAGAAAATTTTTTTTGATTTTTTTTTTTTTGATTTATTGTAACACTTCTATGGTGGCACTTTTTATTGTGGCACTTCTATAGTGGTACTTAGACTCAACGTTTTAAAAAAGAAATTTTTTGATTTTTAGGAGGTGGGTCCGAACCCACGGCCAAAACTCGCGAGTCCTTTACAAGGATTTTTCTAGTTTGGCCCCACGTTGGGCGCCAGTTAATTATTTTAATAAAACACCAATTTATTTTTGATGTAATTTTTATTTATTTCCCTTGCTAATGCAAGGGCAGCGGGTCTCAGCGGAAGAGTTATAACAACTAACTAACTTGGTGACTGCACCTGAATACCTAACTTTGAAATTTAGCTATTGCATGTGGACAACGCGTGACTTGAAGTTGCTGATAGAGCGTCTGCCGTATGTTGGTGATATCGGCTTACGCTCGCTGCTTGAACGTGGGATCGCTGCCTAACTGCCTGCTGCATTGCTTGCTCTGCGGATATGGTGGATATTGTTACATTTATTGTTGCGACTACTTTGTTATTAGAGCCGCAACATGGGTTATTGCTGGTGTTGTTGTCATGTGCCAAAATTATTATGTGTTAACTTATATATTTATTTGTATGAAATAAATATTGTTTTTAATTATAGGGAGCCTAAGAACAGTTATTGTGCGTGACTCAATACGCAGGCTGGCATGATTTACTTTTGTTCGAAACCGTATTGTATACATCAAAAGGATATACGACAGACGATGAAATTGTCTTCATTCACATAATACGTTATTACTTCTATAATTTTTCGTCGATTCAGACAAACTTAGGCTTAAAATGTAGATGACAAAATTGTCTTTCAGAAAACCTATCTTATGTTGATATAAAAAATTTTTCTGTTCCAGAAAAAAGTTAATAAACTTTGATAATTTAGTAAAAATCGTCAAACATGCCTTTTTTGTTTACTTTCAACAGCTGTTTTGCGAAAACTACGACTTCCATTGACACGAATTATATATTGCCATGTAGGTTATATGTGTACCTTTCGAAATTTATGCACTTCAAAGAAATGGCGTGCACTGTTTTCGAGATTGCAGGTAATAACTGCACTATTGCCCAAAAAACAGGTTTTTTGGGAATATCTCGGAAACCGTTCTTTGAAAAAAAAAAGTAATTTTTGGTTCCAGCGACTTCAAATTAGTTTAAAAAACGCTCTTTGATCGATGACCATTGGCTTCGAGATTTTCTGCAGTATTGAAATATCCGACATAGGTCTTGTTTTTAAGCTACTTGTTACTGTTTTTTGCAACTTACTGTACGCTGATGCGCGCACTTGAGGCACAGCAGCTGAGCTGTCGAGCAATTAGAAAGACATATTTACATACATATATTGATGCATATATGTATATGTACGGAGCCGCGACCACTCGACACGAATTCAAGATTTATCAAATACTAGCGGACCCGACAGACTTTGTTCTGTCAAATAGACTTTGAATGTGGCAGTTTATATTTTGACCTTAAGACGTTTTTACTCTGCTGACCCTCACACACCGCCCTATCATCATGGGAATGGTTCTATTCAGGAGAATTAAAGAAAAGGGTCAGCTCGGGTGACCTAAGTATCTTCGATTCCACGAATTTTGGCCACCCTTTTGGGACCCACTAAAAACCCCGACTGGGATGTCTGCCTGAGGGTTTCAAACTAAGAGGAGAACTTAAGATTCCAACCTGATTGAAAAAGAATCTATAGGGATAGTAAGAACCTACAGGTGACAAATATTTATAAAGTGGGTGCTGCAATCACAAAATATAGAGATAATTAATTATTTATTGTTATTATTATTAACAGAGGGTTAATAACCGATTGGTCATTCCGACGATGTAAAACAATATCACGGGATTCCAAGTTTTCTCTAACTGCAACGATGGCAACTTCATCAATTGTTGGTGCATTAAGATGTCTTGCATGTTGGCCAACAGGTGTTTTATCAGCTCTGATAACAATTTTGTGATTATCAGATGGCATCAGATCCAGTGCAGTTCTAAACAACATAATCAGTTGATTGTGCTCATTTGTTTCTGCTCATCAGTTTGTAATTGTTCTCCAATAGACCTCTTTAGTGAATTGTTATGTGAACAACGCATATCAATTTCTTGTGGTGAATTGACCATGAAATAAGTTTGCAGGAATTTGTAATTGCTATCTGACACTGGTAACAGTGGACCTGCTCTATGATATATTTGGCCTAGTATCTGTAAATTAAAAATAAGGATTTGACCAAATATACTATAAATAATATTTCTTTCTAAAAAGTATATTTGTCTCCTAATTTGAATCAGGCAGTCCATAAGTTCGTGCGTTTTTTAAAGGTTTTAAAATTAATAAAAAAGATGCTTAAAGTATTTATTAATCAATAATATATTTTCCTTCATTATTCACAATGTATTCCCAACGTTTAGGCAACTTTTCAGTTCCCTGCTCAAAAAATTGTTTGTCCTTGGAGCCAAAATACGCTACGATATCCTATCGATTTTATAGCTTCTTTTGAAGAGTAGTTATTGTTACTCATATGGGATTGAAGTCCACGGAAAAGGTGATAATCACAAGGAGCAATGTCCGGAGAGTATGGTGGATGCGGCATTAGCTCCCATCCGAGCTCGTTCAGCTTGCCTAATGTTTGCCTTACGGTATGAGGTCTTGCGTTGTCGTCGTGAAACAAAACTTTGCGTCTATTAACTAGAGACGGTCGATTTTTGTTAAGTGCCTCATTCAGGTTTGATAGCTGATGGGAATAATAATCAGCAGTTATCATCTGGTTTGGTTCCAGAAGTTCATAATAAACAATACCGGTCATATCCCACCAAATAGACAGGAGAATCTTCTTGGGGTGAAGGCCGTCTCTAGGAGTCGGTTCTGGTGTTTCATCTTCATCTAACCATTGGCGTTTGCGAACAGAATTATTGTATAGGGACCATTTTTCCTTACCAGTAACGATACGGTTCAAAAAACTCTCATTTTCAAGCCGTTGCAGCAGCTGAGAACTCACATTCACTCTCTGCTGAAGGTTGGCGACGGAAAGTCTATGCGGAACCCATTTTCCCAGATTTGAAACCTTTCCTAACTGAACCAGTTGCCTGGGAACTGTTCCACGCGATGAATTTAGCCTCTGAGCTATCATATCAACTGTCATATTTGGCTCAGCTTTCACGAGTTCGAGCAAGGCGTCGGAGTTAAAGACTTCAGGACGACCAGCGCGCAGGGCATCCTCCACGTCGCAGTTACCACTTCGGAATTTTGAAAACCACTTTTGCGCAGTCTTTACACTCACGATATCCTCTCCGTAGACAGTGTTTATTTCTGCAGCAGCAGTTGTTGCATTTTTACCACTTTTATAAAAAAAATACAAAATATGCCTCTTATACGCGTTCGAAGATTCTATTCGCGATTAAAATCACTTGTTGACAGCACAATATATCAAAGCAAATATAAATAGTTTCGTTATATTCCGCGAATAATTTTTTGTATGCAAAAATCGTACCAAAGTCAAACTATGGAAAATACGCACGAACTTATGGACTGACCTGATAATAATTGATATGCTTAGGTATGCCAAATAGTATAAATAGTTGTAACTAATATCCATCATCAAATAATTATATTGTGTTTTAAAATAATAAAAGTGTTGCTAATACTGAATCACCAAAAAATATTATGACTAAGTAATATATTTCTTGGGGATTAGGGAACTGAAGGTTAATGATACATCTTTACTTAATTAATAGGAAATTTTGTTCACTAAAATAATAATGATTAACTGCTATAATACATACCTTAAAAGTTGGAATGAAACTTTCCCGAACTACATTTGCTGCGCCAAATGACGTCGTTTGAAAGCAAGTGTTATATTGGTGGATATTTGACAAAAAGTGTATGGAATCTGGTCCTATTCCTGAAACCAATGAGTACAATGGCTCTGGTGGTGGATCCAATGGCGTCAATTTTTCTTTCCCATTTGCGCAACACAATCCATTGGCTTCATTTTTGTATTTCAATGCGTTACAATGAGAGCAAACCAAGTTCATAGATCCAATAGTAACACATTGGTAGTTACTGTAGTCAATTGACAAATCGTAATTGAAAGCAGCTCGATTCAATGTCATTCAAACTTGCGCGATTATTAGTTCAATCTCTCGCTCTCGCTCCCGGCGTTCGTGATATATGAATTCGTTCACGTTCATTTCGGTCGTCACGTTCTTGTGCAGCATGATTATATCGGTAATTAGTTTGGTTTGTAGCATTTCGGGTTCTTCTACCTTAATTATTTCGTTTTATAGGAAGCATATCGAATATACTTACCTAAACTATGTCACATGCAATAATAATTAATCACAGGTATTAAAACACTTTGCACAAAACACGATATAAAACAATCAAAATTAATTATTAAAGAAAATAAACGCTTTTTAACGCGGTTTGTTTGTTTCACGTCGTTGCAAACTGATGTAATTTATGACGCGTTCTGAAACTAAAACAAACGAAAGAATATTTCGAGGATAATCAAATCTATAGCTCTTACAATTTTTGACTTTTCAATTTGGTCGGGTTGACGATATTATCACTTTTGTGTGAACGCATTAGACACACACATCGCACATACACGACTCTACATTTAGTTAGAAAATTTTTGTATGGGAAAAGAAAAGGGCTGTTTTAGGGTTTTCCCGGAAAACCATCTTTGGACTTTAAGGAACATTTTAAAAAAAGAATTGTTAAGATTGGTCCATGCGTTGTTGAGTTATGAGCTTACTAACACATTTTGTGATTTATTTTTATATTATAGATTTGCGAATGAAATCATTCCTTAAATGTTTCTGAAACTAAAACAAAAAAAGAATATTATCACTTTTGTGTGAGCGCATTAGATCCTCCAACGCGAGCACGCACACACACGAACGAGCAATATTTGTATGGGGAAAAGAAAAGGGCTGTTTTTTGGTTTTCCCGGAAATTATTCGAATTTTTCTCGCCGTACAAACCATCCTTGGACTTCACGGAAAATTAAAAAACAAAAATGTTAAGATTGGTTTGTTTTTGTTGTGCTTTACAATATTTGAAACTCTTCAGCGCCATCGCGGGTAAATAATCATGGCCGCTACAGCTGCGACTATGAATGCATTTTGTTCTTGCAGTCGCTAGGCTTAGAATTTTGTTTTTGGAAACATACGCATGTAGAGGCTTAAAGTGAGTGTATGCGGTTATATGTACATACATATGTATGCACGAATATGCACTGTTTTGCTCAGAATAGAAACATCTACGTACATACTACTGTGGGCAAAAAGTAAGGTGAATTTATTTATCAAACTTCGCGGGATTAAAATTTCGCTCTAGTTATTTTTTCATGAGTTGGCAGCACTGTTAATAACATCTGGGCCAACTTTCATGTGAATGTCATTATCAGTAATATATTTACGCTTGTGTGTACCAAACGACCAAGAGTGCATTTTTCGATTTTTACAATGTCTGATTTGATTGAGCAGAGAAGAGCCATCAAATTTTGTTTGTGGAATGAAATTTCGGCTGCGTAAACGTTTAGCATGTTGCAGAAGGCATTTGGTGATTCGACCATGTCGCAGAAAAATGTTTATAAGTGGTACAAAGACTTCAAAGAGGGTCGAGAACGTGTTGATGACTTGGAGCGCTCCGGACGACCATCGTCGTCAACAGATGACCAATACGTCAATAAAGTGAAGGAGTTAGTGCTCAAAAATCGTCGGTTGACTGTTAAAGACCTTACTGATATGATCGGAGTATCAGAAGGATCTGTGAAAACCATTTTGAAAGACCATTTGGAGCTAAGAAAAGTCAAATCTCGTTTGGTACCGAAAACTCTCAATTTCTTGGAAAAAAGTCGTCGCGTTGATGTGTGTGAAACAATGCTTTCAGACTATCAGGACAAGCTCAAATGCATCATTACGGGAGATGAGACTTGGATTTATGCTTACGGCCCTGAAACAACAGACCAATCAGTCGAATATCGTGCTAAAGGCGAGGCCAGACCGAAAAGAGCACGTCAAAGTCGTTCAAAAATAAATGATGACAGTTTTTTTCGATTTTCGTGGTGCACCACTATGGATTCCTTCCACCTGGCCAAACTGTTAGTAAAAAATATTATTTGAGCGTTATGCGTCGTTTACTAGAAGCAATTCGTCTAAAAAGACCAGAATTATGGGCCAATAACTCTTAGTTTTTGCATCACGATAATGCACAGTCTCACACTGCACTCGTTCTTCGTGACCATTTCGCCAAAAATTCGACGCATATCGTTCCGCAATCACCGTATTCGCCTGATTTGGCTCCGTGTGACTTCTGGCTATTCCCAAAACTCAAGAGACCACTCCGGGGAACGCGTTTCGAGTCGATTGAGGAGATAAAAGCTGAATCGGCATTTGGCATGTTTCGGGGATTGGAAAAATCGTTGGCATAAGTGTATTTCATCGAGAGGAGATTATTTTGAAGGGGATGAAATTGATTTACAAGAATAAATAAAGATTTTTCATTTTACAACCAAATTTACCTTACTTTTTGCCCACAGTAGTATATTGGCCCTTATTATCCAGGTGATGCTGGATACGCTCTAAAACCATATTTAATGACGGTATTCAGAAACTCTGAGAAAGGGTCTCCAAAAAGGACATCCAACAAACAACATGCTAAAGCGAGAAGTATCATTGAGAGAACAATTGGAGTCTTGAAAACCCGATTTAGATGTTTGTTGCAGGCAAGAGCTCTCCACTATTCTCCAAAAACAGCAACACAAACTATTAATGTGTGTGCAGCTTTGTACAGCAGTTGTCTGCTTTACTATGTTCAATTTCCGGATGAAGAGTTATCCGATGAGACCCTCAACAATGATGCTGGAGATATTGAGGTGAAGTCAAATAACGGATAAGCAGAAAACATAAGAAATGAAATTCTTCGAATATTATGGAAAAAACTAAAAAGTATTAAATAAAAACCTTTACGCCATAGTTTCTTTTCTATTTTTGTTATAAATTTTCTTTATTCAATTATTCGTCATTCGTCAGTCCATACCTGCCAAGAGAAAATAAAAATGTATTTCTACAAACATCACAAAAAAAAACCATTATTATCCTTAATCCATTTTGCTGCCGTTCTAACTGGTGGTCCCTATAAATTCAGCTCCGTTGTAAGCTCCTCCCATTTTTTTGCTGCTTGAACTTTTGTGCAAATCCCTTTTGCGAATTGTGGATTCTCTTCCATTAATGCAACCAGCCTTTTTAATTGCTATTTGGTACTCACGACTTTCGACCTGCATAAAATTAACAAAATTAGTATATGTTTATTTTTTGGTTACTATAAAACAATAAATAATCGCAAACAACTTTACTTTACTTACATTTTACCAAATTTTCCCACAATACGCTACACAATCGAAAGCAAAATTGCATTCGACTCTAAATTCGGTATACAACGAAAATTTCGACAGGCATGCACCGCTCATAATACTAAATTCACATTCGGTTTTCGGTCTTCGACAACCATCGAATATCGAAGATCGAATCCAACTCATAAAAGGGGCCATTGTCCCATCATTTGTTTTCACAGTTTGATTTTTTGCATATGCTAGAAATATGTTTGACTATTTGATCTTCAATGTTTTATAAGTAGATATGCATATGAGCTGTGTTATAAGGCGGGTCAAGATTTTTTCAGCCCACATAAATGTGGATGGTAGATGTTAAATGTATTCAACACTTTGTAGTGTATGAATATACATAATAATTTTAAAAGTACAATATATTGTTGAATACTAACCCTTGATGTAAATAAATGGTTTACAAAGTTAATTTTTATGTGTATATTTTGAAATTATTTTGATAATACACTTAATATCAATACAATTTAGTTAATTAGATACTTAAAATTTCAAATTCATGCATACATATACTTAGAATTAGTTTATTTATCTCAAAAGAAATAATCCATTTGCGCATGCAAAATGCCGACGGCAAATAAGCATGAAAGATAAATGTTGAAGTCTGCTGTTATTTTATTTTTCCTAACACAAAATCATGGCCTTTTAAATTTCAATGAAAACGCTATATTTATTTATGTTGACTACGCTCAGCTATGTTAACTGTCCTATGTTAACTTTTCGAAGGCCGTGGTGAAATACAATAATAAAAATTTCTTAGCCGTGTTTTGTTAGCCTTTCATTCATATTTAACCAGCCAATTCGTTACTGAACCTTCTCTATGAATTTACGTTCTCTGTAGAGAAGTGTCAATGAGAGGAACGAATGGAATTTTCAGGGTTACTCGACTTGCGCTGTAAGCTATCTAGACGTACTTTATAATAAAAAACAGAGTCACCGATTAACCTTCGTACAGAGCAGTTGTGCCCACTATCGTTCTCTCGATCGCTTTCAATTTTCGTAGTGACATTTCCACGTGTGCTATTTTTTCTTATTTTACTTCGCATAAGTAAGTTTATGTTTCTCTTTTATTTTTTCAAATTTGAAGTTTACAAAAACAAAAGTGTAGTGAGTATTTCAAATGGGGAAAACTTCTCTAATCCCTTCGAGGAATCGGTGTACTATACTGTCTGACAGTATACCTAAGCCGCCAAAGCTAAACGTAAAAAACCCATCATATCTGAAGACTCTTTCCCGGTATTACCGGAACCAGTGAAAACAATCAACGCAACTGGCCGTTCCCAACGGCCCAGTCCCAACAGGCCAAATCGTAAGAGTAGAAGAATATTTCCCAGCACCAATGTGATGCAGAAATTGCCAACTGATCGGCAACACTATCAAAAGATGCAACTATGAGAATTGTAATATGCCCCCACACAACCCCGAATTATGTCAACGTACCATGTGTGCAAATTGTTATGGCTCTCATTCAGCTTGTGACAAACACTGCCCTTTATATTTGCAACAAAAAGAAATGCTGAAAATAAAAACACAGAACAAGTATAATTATAAAGAAGCTAAACGTTTGTACAAAATCCATAATCCCACACCCGTTAACTCAAAGCAATCTTATGCATCGCATCACAACCGCAAACAAGTATACTCAACTCAAACTCCATCTCTCTTTCTAACTGTTGAAACAGCTCTGACGACCCACCGACTCCATCACAAACCAATCATAACTCTTACCCTAACGGATCCAATAAATCATTCATTTCTACTCAACGAAATATAGTTACCACACCCACGGTAACTCCGCAATCTCTTTCGATATGTAACTCTATCAATTCAACACCCAACTTCTCTTTACTCAATAACGAACATAACATTGCTGCTACATGCTCTTAAAAAACGATACATCTCTTTCATCCAACCTTAATCCAACAGAAAAACAATCCCTTACAACCATCTCTTATGAGCACTTGGAATGTGTAGATTTAAATCTAAGCAACACAGTGACTACAGAAAGTTATACAGATATCCTCAACAGCGTCCACAAAGAACCCTTAATATAGGTTATTTTACTCTGAAATAACCTGAATAGTACAATAGGTAACCATTATAAATTTCGTTAATGATTCTTAATATTCTTCAATGGAATATGAAGGGATATTTTAACAACTACATACCATAGAATCAGAAACTTTGATTAAAGACTGTAGCCCCCACTTCATTTGTATCCAAGAAACTGACTTGAGACATAACTCCACACCATACCCTCCTAAGCAATACTCAACTTATTTTCACAACTTCTCCCACTTCAATCATGCTAAGGAAGGTTGTGGACTCTCTTCTTCTTAATTGGCGCGATAACCGCTTACGCGATTTTGGCCGAGTTTAACAAAGCACGCCAGTCGTTTCTTTCTCGTGCTAACCGCGCCAATTGGACACACCTAGTGAAGCCAAGTCCTTCTCCACCTGATCTTTCCAACGCAGAGGAGGCCTTCCTCTTCTTCTACTACCACCAGCTAGTACCGCATCGAATACTTTCAAAGCCAGAGCGTTTGTATCCATTCGGACGACATGACCCAGCCAACGTTGCCGCTGGATATTTATTCGCTGCGCTATGTCTAAGGTTGTGAACTACTATTCCATAAAAGCATCCCACAAAAATTCAAATCCATTAATTCTAATATGTCAATAGTGGCAGTTGAAATTAATCTAAAAACTCCCATAACAATTTTTTCTCTATATATCCCTCGCGCCCAAAACCTTTTTGTTAGCTTGATTTTATTCAATTAATCTTGTTATGTATAACAAAGTATGAAATTCACGTGGTAGATAGCAAGTGGGTTGTCAAATGTGTGTAGTTGCCAGATTTTTACAAACTCCGCCTCAACCCAATTGCTTTACAGTATTGTATGAATAAAAAAAATAACACTTCAAAATTTTTCTTACAATACATTATACAATTAAAAAAATACAACGAAAAAATTTTATCAGCTCGATACAACAAAAAAATTCAAAAAAATATTCAAAATTTCAGCTTCATAGCGCCAGTTAGGTATTCGTGCCGGTCTTTGGGAAGATTCTTCGTAAGTATATCCGCTACATTATCTTCTGACGGGACATATTCAATATTTAATTCATTTCCTTGATATTTGTCTCGAAGGTAATGGTAGCGAATGTCGATGTGCTTGCTTCGCTGATGCACAATTGGATTTTTTACTAAGAATTGCGCACTTTGGTTGTCGCACATGATTGTTGTTGGCTTCTTAGTGTATTCATTAAAACCCATCTCCTGCAGCAGACTTCTATGAAATGTAACTTCTTTTGCCCCGGAACACATTGCGATGTACTCCGCCTCCATAGTACTAAGTGAAACCACCTTTTGTTTTTTGGATTCCCACGCAATCAGGTTTTCGCCTAGGAACAAAGCGAATCCACTGTACGATTTTCTATCCGTACTATCAGAAGCCCAATCAGCATCTGTAAAGCAAATAAGACTATGGCTGTTAGGTAGAAAAGTTAACGTACCCTGAGGCCTAGATTTCAGGTATCTAAGCACTCTTTTTGTGGCCAACATATGCTCTCTATGTGGATGTCCATGGAATTGAGCTAGTTTGGATACCGTGTAAGCGATGTCTGGCCTCGAAACGGTAGCCAAATATGTCAAACCACCAACAAGCGATTGATAGTTTTTAGTTTCATAGCCAAAACAGTCTGGATCTGAGCATTTATCCAGAACGGTGCCGCTAGCGAATGGCGTTGACGCTCCTTTGCATTCATCCATGTTCCATTTTTTTAACATTTCCGCCACGTATCTATGTTGGCATATAGATATAGAACCGCGCTGTCCATCACGACAGATCTCCATCCCCAAATAGTATCTAAGAGGGCCTTTGTCGACTGCCTCGACGTGTGACTGAAGCTTTTTAATGATATGTTGTAATGTTTCCGCCGACGAACATGCTAGTATAATGTCATCGACATATACTGAAATTATGTTAATCTCCTTGTCTGTCATCAAAGTGTATACGCAGTTGTCGACCTTGCATCTTTTGAAACCGATTTCGCATAGGATAGAGTTGACCTTCGTGTTCCAATCTCGCCCAGCCTGCTTCAGCCCGTACAATGATTTGTTGAGCTTGCACACCTTTTTAGGAAAATTGTTGTCTAAGAAGCCTTCTGGTTGCCTCATATACACCTCTTCCTCGAGATCGCCATTAAGGTACGCCGAAACAACATCGACGTGGTTGACTAGTAGCTTATACTGCACTGCCAGCGACAAAATGAGACGTATAGTAGAGTGCCTTACCACCGGGGCGAATGTGTCTGTGTAATCAATGCCGGCCGCTTGTGTGCAGCCCTGCGCCACCAAACGAGCTTTATACCGATCAATAGTGCCGTCAGCGTTATGTTTCGTAGAAAATACCCACTTCGATCCAATGACGTTCTTGTTTTCTGGGCAGGTTACTAGGCTCCATGTGTTGTTTTTCGTAAGCGCGTTATACTCAGTCTGCATTGCATTTTTCCATTCCCGATTTTGTGACGATTCGTGTGCTTCTTTAACCGAATTGGGTTTCTCAACTACTGCGTGTAAATAACGGTTTTTATGTCCCATGACTCTTTTTGATCCACCGAACCTTCCCGAAATTGACCGATTGTGCTTTTTTCGCGCCACAACTCGATTTGCAATTGTTTCTATGTCATCATAGTCATGATCATTATCGTCACTACTCGCACTTAAAAAATTTTCTTTTGCTTCTTCACCACTTTTATTTTCTTCTTTCATCCCGAAATCTATTTCATACTGTTCTCCTTCTTTTCGTTCTGTTTCTATTTTGTACTCGTTTTCAGTTTTATCGAAAGTTTCTTCAAAAAATAAAACATCTCAAAAAGTCTATAGCCTTTTGTGTTAGACGCGTATCCAACGAACACCATTTTTACGCCTTACCTTTACCTTAAAATGTTTTACACTAGGCTTTTTACAGACCCAACATTCAAATGGCGCTTTATTTTTTAGCATTTTTGTGCACGAACGGTTTCGTATGTATGCGGCGGTCCGCACCACCAACGTCCGATTTGACCTTTCGGCAGTACCATTCTGCTGTGGAGTGTAGTTGACGGTTGTTTCGTGTACGATTCCTTTGCTATCCAAAAAATTTTTAAAATTAGAATTCACATATTCTAAACCGTTATCACTTCTCAATTTTTTGATTTTGTTACCCGTCTGCCTTTCAACTTGATTTAAAAATGTTTTAAATGCATTGAATGCATCCGATTTTCTCTTTAAAAAATCGACGTAAACGTAGCGAGAGAAATCATCGATGAAAGTGATAAAATATTTTGCACCACCTTGTGAAGGCACACGCATTGGGCCACATATGTCAGTGTGTATGATTTCTAGCAATTTCGAGCTGCTGACACTGGAATAATTTGGAAATGGTTTACGACTTATTTTACATAACGCGCACGTATTACAGTTTATATTTTCGGATATAATTACTGATCGAAATTCCAATCCACGGACCATTTCCCTTTTCGACAGATTCAGTAAGTCCGTGCAATTTAAATGACCGAATCGTTGGTGCCATAATTTTAATTCGCTCTGTTTCATTGTCATTAGCTGCTCTTTGTTGTTGTTACTAATTGTTTTTTCTAAATAGGTATAAAACACACCGTTGTCTTCTTTAGCCGCGAAAACCGTTCTATTGTCTTTGCTTTTTACTTCCGTTTTCGTTTCATTAAAATACACTTTATTTCCATTTTTTATCACTTTGCTCAATGATATAATGTTTGCTTGTAAGTCCGGAATGTACAACACTTTATTTAAAATCAATTCTGTGGAACTTGACTTTAATTTTATGGTACCTATCCCCGTCGCGCTCACTTCTTCACCCGTCGCTAAGTACACTTTTGGCGAGTGTTTGCTTAACTTATTAAAGAATGACTTATGTGGGCACATATGAGACGAAGCACCACTGTCCAATATCCACACTTTTTGATCCGTTTTGCTCTGCAAATTTACTACACTTAGTGCAACTGGAGCAGGTTGATCTTTGCGCCTTCTGCATTCAGCACGTATGTGGCCCCTTCTTCCACACTCGTAGCACTTGACTGTGCTATTTTGCTTATCGGCTCCTCGTGATCGTTGTTGTTGTTGCTGCGAGTATTGCAGTTTTTTTTATTTCCTCTTTCACCATTCTTTGAGTTCATCGCTAGAACTTTCTCGCTGTTTGGTTCGTATTTGTCACCACGTCTTTGCTCTTCTTCGAGTATTTTACTTTTTAGGTTATCCAATGTTGGCAATTTGTCTCTGCTTTCGATTGCGATGACGAAACTCTCCAAGTCGTCCGGTAAGCTGCATAAAAGCAAAATTGAAAGCAAGTCACTGGGAACCTTAACTGCAATTTCGCGCAAGTTTTCTGCTATTGAGCAGAATTCATTTATTTGAGGCGCAAACTTTTCACTGCTGTGAAACTTGAATCTAACTAATCTTTTGAAGAGATTGACCTTCCTAGCAGGTCCACACGCGTTATACAGCTCGCTTAATGCCGTCCATGCATCTTTCGATGTTTTACAATCTTTGATATTCAGTAATTCCGATGGTCGCACACATAGAGTGATTGTAGCCAGAGCTTTCTCATCATCCGACAACCACCGATCTCGTTCCTGACCCGATGCTGGACACTCTGTAATCATTGGCTTCCACAAATCTTGGGTAATCAAGCAACTTTTCATCTGTAATACCCACGTGGAATAATTTTCGCCGTTAAGCTTTTCAAGCTGCATCGCGTGGCTCATGTTGAGTAGAGGTTATGTTTTTTCAATCGACGAACGAAATTGATAAAAAAACTGATACCGCGTTTTATCGCGCACAATCGACAAACGATTCACTTTAGTGCTCCGCGAACAACGTTATTATTTTAGACCTTTTTTTTTCTTAACTTTTACTTAGGCACTGGGCCCATAACCTTTGTTAGCTTGATTTTATTCAATTAATCTTGTTATGTATAACAAAGTATGAAATTCACGTGGTAGATAGCAAGTGGGTTGTCAAATGTGTGTAGTTGCCAGATTTTTACACTTTTCAGATTCAGATTTAATTCAGTTATTATCTAACATTACCACTCCTGTTTTCTCTGTTGATATTTAAATAGCTGGAGTCCACTATGAGGTTCACCAATGGCCAATCGCAGAGGCACTATAGTCGAAGACTTCAAACCTCATCGAACTTGGAGATTCTAAACAACAATAGCCCAACTCACCTTTCCACACACAAATCCTTTATGAACATAGATCTAACAATATGTTCCCCGCAACTACTTCCTCTCGGCTCATGGTTCACCTTAGATGATCTGCACAACAGCAATCATTTACCCATAATATGCTCTATCACTCTATGCCCCACAAACTCCCCTTGTTGCAACAAACCCAAAAAATATAACTCATCAAAAGCAAACTGGAATAAGTATCAAGAAATTTTGCTTACGAAGCGCCTACCAGCATTTGATGACCAAAATATCAACAAAGAAGCAGCCACGATTCGAAAATAGCGAACTCTTCTATTCCATTAGCTCACTCCCGCAAAGCTTCAAGGCGAGTCCCTTGGAGGACACCCGAGCTCAATCCTCTGCGAACCGAAAAAGTTTCGGCGTGGAGAACATACAAAAAGTCTATAGGGTGACACTTATAACATATAAAAAATGTAATACCAGATTCAACAAAGAAAAACGACTTGCTATACGTAAGAGTGTTGAAGAGTTCACAAAAAACTTAAACCCAAATTCTTCAACCGGAAGCATTTGGAAAAGAATAAAGACGCTTACAGGTACATATACATCGAAAATCCCTAACCCTATAACTTCCAATATCCAGATTTTTTCGGACCCATCGGACATCTCTATAGCATTCGCCAGGTACATTTCCGAGGCATCGCTCACATCGAACTTTCCTTCACAATTCATTGACCAATCTAAAAATACTTCTCACGCGCGCCCTGCCGACTGCACAGACAGTTTGGCCTTTCACCTTGAACATGATATTACCTTCTATGAATTAGAATCAGTTCTTAAAACAATTAAAGGAACTACACCAGGACTTGACGATATAAATTAGCAAATGCTGAGTCTCACTCCTGTGATTTGTGATTTTTAAAGAACGTTTGATTAAATTTTACAACACTATATTGAGTTCTAGCATTATTCATCAAAGCTTTAAAACAGATGTCGTTGTTCCAATAGCAAAGCCTAATAAAAATCCTGGTTCAATTCCTAACTACAGGCCGATTTCCCTTTTTTCGTGCGCCAGTAAAACTATGGAAAAGATAATATCGACAAGGTTAATGTGGTTTCTGAAGGAAAAACATAAAATATCTCCATTTCAAACTGAATTTAGACCTGGTATAAGCACTCTAGATGCCTTACTCTTCCTCGACCACCACATATCGAAAAATATATCCTCGAGAAACCACACTTCTATTCTTTCCATTGATTTCACTAAAGCTTTCGACAAAATTGGTTGCCACGTTGTATTAAAAAAGTTACAAGAATGGAATTCCAAATGTAACTACTCTAAACATACTCGGAGTTATATTTGACAACAAATATAGTTTTAAGGCCCACTGTGCTAATTTAAGACATGTACTAGCTACCAGGCTTAATATCATTAAATATCTAAGCTCAAACGAAAACTTCGCACACACAAATATTAGTTACAGAGCAAAATCAATTACGAACTACAAATACATATATGCTAAATGCAGCAAAGACACCTTTAACAAGATCAAGGCGCCACTTAACATGGCAATAAGGCGAAGCCTTAGAGCGTTCAGGTCGACACCAGTAAAACACCTTCCAGCTGAAGGTGGCTTTCTATCAATTGAAGACCACATACAATATCTACGCAGTCGCATTGTTTACAAACTATTTTGCACCAGTGAACATATTCTACATCAAGAAATTCAGCTTCTTAAACAAAGGAAAACTTGCATGTCACATAAGTCAGCCCTATGCGAAATAAAAGAATTAGCGTCTGATTTGAATATGGACGCACACCCAGTGAAAAAAGACACCCCCGGTTAAAAGAAACGTATTTGTGAATGGATTAACTCTCCTGCGTAAAGAAATAACAAATAACTTTACTTACCAGACACATTTTATAGCCTAGCAAATCCATTGCAAGAGAATGGCTGGAATTTCATATACACGGATGGCTCGAAACAAGATGAGACTCTTTATTTGCTGTAACAAACAGTAATGGCGACACTGTCACCTGTGGACTCCTTCCGAACTATGCAACAATATTTGACGCGGAGCTGCAGGGTATATTATCAGCTTTGTCTGTGACTAAAGGCATCAATAAATAAAAAATAGTTTAAAAAAACTAAAAAACACGCTTTTATTGCTAATCGAACTAAAAAGTAGAAAATAAATTTTAATGACAAAGAGACCTATAATGAAGTAATAGCAAATCGAACGATCAGTCATAGTCAACTACCTCAGAACAGAATTATAACAAAAATTAAGATACAAATAGAGTAATTCAAATTAGAGTTAAAAGCGTGGGATGCTTGATATAGTAAATATTACAATCATTCTATTGGCAACTACCTATGTACAGAGGGTTATGAAAGTGAAGCAAAATGCATCCCACGCTTTTAACTCTAATTTGAATTACTTTATTTGTATCTTAATTTTTGTTATAATTCTGTTCTGAGGTAGTTGAATATGACTGATCGTTCGATTTGCTATTACTTCATTATAGGTCTCTTTGTCATTAAAATTTATTTTCTTCTTTTTAGTTCGATTAGCAATAAAAGCGGGTTTTTTAGTTTTTTTAAACTATTTTTTATTTTCTACTTTTTAGTTCGATTAGCAAAAAAGCGTGTTTTTTAGTTTGTTTAAACTATTTTTTGTTTATTATGAATGAAAATTATTGTTATCATTGCAGTCAGTGAATAAATGATTCGATATATTCGTGTTATATTTAATTCCTTTCTTATCGACTGTGAGTCCAAAGCTATGCAGTTATCGGCCGTGATAAAGAAGTAATCGGGATGAAGAACTTATTTCGTGGAGGGAGCCTGAGAAACTGATTTACAAGAATAAAAAAAGATTTTTTCATTTTACAACCAAATTCACCTTACTTTTTGCCCACAGGTAAAAAAAGAAAATATTAATCCTGGCAATCCTAATAAGGATAATGGAAAACTTGTATCAAATTATTGCATTGTCATCGGTCCTTGATAGGTGTGCAAAATTTCAAGTCGATCAGATTTTTAGAAGCCAGTGAAAATTAAGCTCAAAGATTCCGTTACATGCATACATACATACATACATACATACATACAACCCGACCTAATAAAAGTGTGTTAAAAAAAAGATTCAAAGATTCAAATTCACCTTACTTTTTGCCCACAGGTAAAAACAGAAAATATTAATCCTGGCAATCCCAATAAGGATAATGGAAAACTTTTATCAAATTATTGCATTGTCATCGGTCCTTGATAGGTGTGCAAAATTTCAAGTCGATCAGATGTTTAGAAGCCAGTGAAAATTAAGCTCAAAGATTCCGTTACATACATACATACATACATACATACAACCCGACCTAATAAAAGTGTGTTAAAAACGGTGATATGCACTGACAGTCTATCTGTCTTTAAAGCTGCAAAAAGATTTCGTATTACTGTCGATCCTCTATACCGTTTACAGCAACTATTAATTAGTCTGTCACCAAAAGTAAAACTCATGGGGGTGCCTAGCCATGCAGGTATTACAGGTAACGAATATGCCGACAAGGCAGCAAAACGTGCTTTAAAATTGTGTATTCACTACCATATGCCATTCGAACAAAAATTCATCAAAAATATATTCTCCAAAGTTATGGGTTCTCGGCAAGAATGTAATTGGTCCAATTATAAACACCAATACAAAGAAGTGAACCTTCATGGGAACGGGATCATCTTACCAACAAACACATCAACCTGGATGAATAAATGTTTTATACGCCTAAGGTTAGGCCACTGCCTTCTAACACATGAATTCCTTTTGAAGAATTCTCAACCACCTTCTTGTACTTTCTGCAACAAATCTGATCTAAGTGTACGGCGTATTTTGCTCAGTTGGTCCGCTATCTCCCATCTACGCACGCAATATTTTGCAAATAATATTTTGCAAAAAACAATTGAAATTCTCTCCAATGCAACAGAAACCAACGTAAAACTCATTTTCAACTTTTTAAAACATTTTAACATGGCGCATCTAATTTAAGATATTATAATATATAAGTATAGTATGTAAATAAATATAAGTGTTTAATATATTACAATAAGTAATACTAATTATTTCACGTAATGACCATAGATGACTAGATGTGAAACTCTTTCATTTTGAGAGAGAGCGCGCCCATGAGCTCGTTTCAAAACTTGGCAGCATTTACACATTATGGGATTTTGAACAGCTGATAGGCGAAATGGCGGGCTGCCAGAGAAAACGCGCCAAAAATACCTAACGAAAGCAGTTCAGTTTTGCTTAATGGAAAAATTACGCGATTAAATATTCGTAATTATGTGTCTTAAAAGTAATTCAATTGAAACGTAATAATTTAAATTGAAAGGAGTTTTAGATTTTTCCAAAGCCTCTTATATCCTTTTCGACTTCTACTTTTAATTAGTCTTATGTACATAATGTAATTTTATTGAAAACTGTGTGTTGGTTTATGTAAATTTGTATATACGTAAATATTCTATGGTTGAAAAGCGTAGGTAATGGAACTGAATTTGTGTTTGAGATATTTTACAAAAATTAAAAGTTATCTGCTTTAACTTATTCTGTTCGTTGTTTGAGAATTTTGTTTTTTTTTGTTACCCACTTTCTGTGTTATATTAAAAAATCGCAATATGGCATGTTTTTAATTATAACTTATGTTTTTCGGGTTCATTACTTTATTATTATTAAATTACTTTTGTATTTCAGTTTTAAATAATTTCATTTACATGTACATTTTTAAATTTTTTGCTTATTTTTAATATATGTAGGTGTATACGAGTGATATAAGGCTGTTGGGCAACCGCACACTAAATACTAACCTCAATGGTGGTGTGGAAACTAGAAATTCCCAATTTTTGTTTAAAAAATACCCAATTCATGTTTCTACCGGTGTGGTAATATTGGCGAATGTTATAAAAAATCCACATTTTTCAGCGCTCTCACGAGAAAAAGAGTTTCACATCTAGTCATCTATGGTAATGACTTAGCCGAAAACACTTTGAAAACAGCAGGACTTAAAATTCAAATTGATAAATGTAGCTTCTTAAAGAAGGAAACCGAATTTTTAGGTCATATACTTACACCTAAAGGTGTTAAGCCAAATCCAGCTAAGGTCGAAGTAATTCAAAAATTGAAGCTTCCGACAACACAAAAGCAGATTAAATCATTTTTAGGAATAACAGGTTTCTACCGAAAATTTATAAAAGACTATTCTAAAGTAGCTTACCCCATGATCGCATATTTAAAGAAAAATGCTAAAATCAACATAAGAGACCCAAATTATATTAAAACTTTTGAAAAACTAAAGGATATAATAACAAATCCGCCTATTTTAAAATATCCAAATTTTAATAAGCGCTTTAAGCTTATCACTGATGCCAACAATTTTGCTATTGGTGCGGTTTTGACCCAAGATGGTCATCCTGTTTCATTCGCATCGCGAACACTAAATAATCACGAAAAAAATGATTCCACCATTGAAAAAGAGCTATTGGCAATAGTGTGGGGAGTCAAATACTATAGACCTTATCTTTTTGGAAGAGAATTTGATCTCCAAACCGATCATCAACCACTAAAGTGGTTGCAAGTCAAAAATTCGGGTAAAGATATAAGCCCGAGATTACAGAGATGGCTAGTTCAATTAGGGGAATACGACGCAAAAATTGATTATATTACTGGCAAAGAGAATAAATTAGCAGACTTTCTCAGCCGCATTAATTGCGAAAAGGGTGAAATAAACGCGTTAAAAAGAGTTTCACATCTAGTCATCTATGGTAATGACTTAGCCGATAGCCCTGGTAGCTAGTGTTGCAAATGTATTACTTTATAATTTTAATTATAATTTAATAAATAAATAATAATAATAATAATAATAAACAAGTATTCTAAATTCAACAGTGGCTTAGAAAGAACAAATCATGCAAAAATATATAGTTAAAGCATTGAGTAAGTAATAACATCGAGACAATATCGAAGACAAATTATTTTGTATGGGGGATGCCAGTACTGGCTACTTGTAAGATCACCTGGTTCAAATCTTGCGACCGGCAATTTTCATTTAAATTTTATTTTTTTGATAAATATTTTTTTAAATCTTCATAAAAATAAAGACGATTCCTTTAATTACGTTATTAAATTATTTATTAAAATATACGCATTTATGTGTGAGTGATAAAGATCGCGAAGGGGCACTGAAACAATTCGAGATACTCAACAACAACAATTATTGGATGAAGACGGATGCCTAACCTTGATGATATGTCTAAAAAGTTGGATGTTGACAGATCAACCGTCAGTAAACGTTTGCATGTGATGGGAATGGTCCAGAATGCAGGTAACTGGGTGCCACATCAATTGAAGGAGAGGCATATCGAGAAACGTTTGGTGATGTGTGCGATGCTTCTTGAACGGCAGAAAAGAAAAAGTTTTCTGCATCGCATCGTCAATGGCGATGAAAAATGGGCCTACCAGTATTATGATAACCCTAAGCGTCGAAAAAGTTGGGGAACCAGGTCCATAAACAGCGGAAAAAATATATTCATGCTTCAAAGGTAATGTTTTGCATCTGGTGGGATCAGAATAAAAAAAAAATAAAAATATAGAAAAATGTTTTTATTAATTTGGCTTTCACCGAGATTCGAACCAACGACCTCTCTGTGAATTCCGAATGGTAATCACGCACCAACCCATTCGGCTACGGCGCACAGTGCGGCCGATTCCCAAAAAGCTGGCCAAAAGTCGAAAAAAAAAGTTTCTAGATAGAGTTTTTTTGTCTTTGGGTTGGCTACAGTAATGCCTTGAGTAGTGAAAACCGTTCATAGCAACGTCCTGTACCCTAAGTATCCTCTGTATTTTCAGTCGCAACGTGGCCTTCGTTTGAGCATCGTATTACTGTCGATGAATAGTGAAAGTAGTACACATTTGAAAGATTTTGTAATGGAGTAAATTGAACAAAACCAAATGGAATCATCTTCGGAAGGTTAGTAAAATACGAGAAATCTTTAGTACATATCAATACCTCGACACAAAATTTTTAGCTGCAGCAATACGTAGATACATTTTTTGCATTTTTTTTTATAAAATTTGAGTTTTCAAACTGTATAGTAATACAACGCCGTCATATGCTGCTTTGAAACCTATTAAAGGTTACTCAAAAAAGTAATGGTTACTGAATAAAACAAGATTCAGCTGCTACCACTTGCTAATCAGCGAGCCCGAAAACATATAAATTTACATGCATCTTGATTATGTTCTTGAATATACGCTATTTCACGTGAGGGGGTGGCCAATAGGGGTGGAAGGGGGTGGATTTTCAAAATTTTAAGATCAAATTCGTAATCAGCGACCCTGAAAACATAAATTAACATGCATCTTGATTATGTTCTAGAATATACGCTATTTCACGTGAGGAGGTGGCCAATAGGGGTGGAAGGGGGTGGATTTTCAAAATTTTAAGATCAAATTCGTAATCACCGAACCCGAAAACATATAAATTAACATGCATCTTGATTATGTTCTAGAATATACGCTATTTCACGTGAGGGGGTGGCCAATAGGGGTGGAAGGGGGTGGATTTTCAAAATTTGAAGATCAAATTCGTAATCAGCGACCCCGACAACCCCCGAGTAAGAAATTTTGAATCAATTACTTAATTTTTTGAGTTTTGGCCAGCTTTTCGGGAATCGGCCGCACTGTGCGGCGGCAGAATGGTGTTATCTATTATGAGTTCCTTAAATCATCTGAAAGCATCACTCGCGACGACCGACTGACTAATGCGTTTAAATCGAGCTCTCAAAGATAAGCGACCGGGATGGGAAGGTAGACATGACAAACTGATTTTCTTAATGACAACGGCAGGCCACATGTTGTTAAATTTCTCCAGAAATATTCAGAGGGACTGAACTGACAGACATTACACCTTCGTATTACCATATGTTCTGATCAATGCAGTCCGCCCTTATTGGAGAGCGGTTCCCTTCGTACAAGAGCATCGCAAACTGGCTCGATGAATGGATCAAGTCAAAGAACTCGAGTTTTTTATCAGAGGAATCCGTATGCTGCCTGAAAGATGGAGTATAGTTGTAACTTCTAATGGCTCATACTTCACATAATATCATGCATCATTTAATTGTTTAAATAATTCGTAACTTTTGCTAAGAAACGACGGAAACTTATTTAAAAACACATTATATTGCGACTTCGCCATATATAGTATTGTAGAATTGTTGCGAATTTGGAAAATGGTGTTATTTCTATTGCGGCGAGAGCGTGCCGATGCATATACGTACAGGGTCCGGCACTCGAAGTGAAACCAATTAAAAAGGCCATAAATTTAGTTTGGAAAATGCCTTTTATTCAATTCAAATTAAAAAATGTCGGAAAATAATACGAAATTAAGAGTCAGTTTACTTTTGCTCGATATCATCTTTTGCCTTGACTATGGCCTTGAGACGGTCCAAAAACGAATCGCAAGCTGCCCGAAGGTGACTTGCAGCTATTTTGGCCCACTCGCGGACAATGGACGGTGCCGAGTCCTGTTGAAATATCTATGGCCGGCCACCCAAATGTTGGTTTGCCCACGGCTTCAAAGCAACCTCCAGAATACTTTCCTGATAATATTTCGCATTTATCTTGACGCCAGGCTCGATGACAACGATTGAAGAGCGCCCATCTGTGATTACAGCTGCCCAAACCAATACTTATGTCGGATGATGCCTGCTGGTGGCCAATCGATGACGCAAATTCTCGTATGAGCGGTCGGTCAAAAAAACCCTATCGTTTTGGGAGTTTACGAACTGCTCAATTTGAAAAATTTTCTCGTCAGAAAACGCAATGTTTGGAAATTCACCGCTTTCGGCTAAGCGAAGCAAAAAAAAAAATTTAAATATTTACGTCGCAATAAAATAAATAATTTCACATCTAAATACATTACCATTACACGTTCTATGCTCCAATTAGGAGTTGGAAGAACCTCCACATACATATGTATATCAATAGATCAAAAATTTGACTTAATATTGACTTATATATTGTACATATCGCACCCTAAATACAAAAGGGTCACAACTCAAAATGTACTTCTGCTCAAATATGAACGAGACGTTATCAATAAAACGGTCCGCGTATGACATATGGCAAAAATCAATTTTTTGTTTTTTGGTAGGACTGTTATAAGCTTAGATGGCAAATTTCAGCGTGATATGTCACATAGTTTGTTTTCTGTGCTACTGTAAACAAGTCAAGCTCGAGTGTGGAAAATTTTGAGTTGTGACCCTTTTGTATTTAGGGTGCGATATGTACAATATATAAGTCAATATTAAGTCAAATTTTTGATCTATTGATATACATATGTATGTGGAGGTTCTTCCAACTCCTAATTGGAGCATAGAACGTGTAATGGTAAAGTATTTAGATGTGAAATTATTTATTTTATTGCGACGTAAATATTTAAATTTTTTTTTTTTATTTCACTTAATTATTTATATAAAGATTAACAATTATAACTAATTGCTACACTTAAATCTAAGGCACTGACTGCCAGGGCCGTCAGCTAGATAAAAAAAATAAGCATACTTAAGTAATCATATTTAGTACAGAAAGATATTTTAAATGCGTGCATTTATAACTGATGTAAGTATAGGGTTTTTTAATAGGTGCGCTTCAACTTTTTTCCGATAGGGAGGGCCAACGACGCAATATTTTTTATTTTTCGCTTGTCATTTGTAAACTTCATTAGTATACATTTCATCATGGAACGCTACACACTTGAGCAACGATTGCAAATCGTGCAAATTTTTTATGAAAATAATCGTTCTGTTGCTGCTACTTTAAGAGCATTACGGCCATTTTACGGTCCATTTAACAAACCGTCCCGTTTTGGGGTTATGTGAAGTCATTGGTCTACAGTAACAAGCCGGCGACGATTTGTGAGCTCAGAGCCAATATTGAACGCGAAATTGCTGGAATTTCGGCCGATTTATGCAAAAGAGTGGTCGAAAATTGGGATCAACGATTGGACTTCGTAAAACGTACACGCGGTGGTCATGCAAAAGAAATCGAATTTCATACTTAAATGTATATGTTCAATCTCGATAATAAAAAACAAAATTAGTTAAAAAAGTCAAACCGTTTGTGTTTTATTCAAAAAAGTTCAAAAGTTGAAGCGCTCTTACTGAAAAACCCTATACATTTGGTTATACATATGCTTAGTTTACATAGAGATACAAAGCAATGATCGTTAATGCGTAGAGAAGTCTCAATGACAAAAACGTATGGAATTTTGAGGGGTACAAGTCCCACGAAGACTAATCACCACAGACACAATTTTCACAAAAGTTAACAGTAATGACTGAATTATGTATATTTAGCACCAGTGGATTAGAATTTGTTGGTGATTAGAGACAAAGAATGTACCAGGTGCCAATGCAAATATCAATATGTGAATTTATATACATATGTACATGCATATGCCTGTCGGCCGTCAGAGGCGAATGGGTTGGTGCGTGACTACCATTCGGAATTAACAGAGAGAACGTTGGTTCGAATCTTGGCAGGTCGCCCCTCGGCAGGCAATGGCAAACCTCCGAGTGTATTTCTGCCATGAAAAAGCACCTCATAAAAATATCTGCCGTTCGGAGTCGGAGGAGGAGCTCGGCCAAACACCCAATAAGGGTGTACGCGCCAATTATAAACAAATATGCTCATACTTATATATGTATATGCTGTACGTATGGATGTATGTATGTATATATGCTGCGTGCACTTGCTACAGCAAAAAAATAATACGATACAACTTCTGATGAAATCCAGCGCACATTCATTGTTATGAACCGCGCTGCACAGTTCGCAGAAGCTTCAATATTCAATATATTTGACACTTTGGGCTTCATCCGAAGGCTGAATGTATGTATGTACAGTAACCTCCAAATTAGCCGGATTCTGATTTCAGAGTAAGTTTCTAACGTTGCAGATGTGTGCATATGTTTTTGTGCATTTTTTATCAATTGGAGAACTACACACGTAAAGTACTACACTAATTAATTATTTTCCTACTATTAGAGAACAAAACATAATTGTTTCAAAATTTTCTCCTAGTATCGAAATGTCCAGAACAGAACTCTTTTATAAGGTCCTTGTTGCTGTTTTGCATCTTACTGCATGCTCATGCGAGTTACGTACCATCACTCCACCACCCTATCTATTTATTTCTCGTTTTTGAGTTGTGACAGTATTGTCTTACATTTAATGAAATTGGAATCATACACCAAACTATTTAAATGCTAAGATACTAAGATTTCATAAATAAAGGTTCCCACCAAAATATTTGTTTAGCATGCAATATTACACCGACACGTTTTTCGCTCAATGCAGTTATGCTCTCAATAAGCATAAGGTACTGCATAAAGTGAGCGCAAAACAGGTGTTATTAGAATTAAGGAAATTGTAAAAAGTCAGTCTGTAGATTCACAGCAACCAAGAAGGTTGAATTTGTTTAAAGAATAAAACCGTGAAAAATAAAAATTAAATTTAGTGTTTTAATTTAAGTCTAAAGACTTAAAACTCATTAGTGGCGCAGTCATTGGAGATATTCCCGAAGGAATATTTAAAGAACAAGAAAGTGAATGCAACGAAGTGAAATTTTTGACCAAAACAGAGGTCTAATAATGGCAAACCAACACGACGTGGAAGATCTACTGGAGATCATCCGCAGACAAGAAGCGGAGTTACAACTGCAGCAGCAACGGTTAATACAGCAGCAGCAACAACAACAAACACAACAGCAACAACAACAAACACAACACCAACAACAGGAGTTTAATTTTAATATGACCGCCAAGGATGTCATCGACCAATTTCGACGCTTGAAGCCCCTTTCAGAAAATCAAAATGCAAGGGCCTTTATCAATGCTGTAGAATCAAATCTTACGTTATGCGGAACAAAGCAGAGCCTTATTCAGTTTTGTTTGAGAATTGTGGCCGATGAGAAGATTCATGGCAATGCTGGCCGGCGTGTAAGAGAACTAGAAAGCGGCGCTTCGTGGGAGGCAATGAAGGGGAAAATTCAACAAGAATGCAGCCCAAAGACGACCTACGGAGAAGTCTTCAACTTGTGCCGGACAATAAAAGTAAGAAATTTAAGAGAACTATTTAATATTTTTGAAAATTCCAAATTTCATATTAATGATATATACTTGTCTGACCCATTAAAACCTGGTATCTACCGACCAGAAAATGTAGACAGGGACCTGGTAGACATATTATTAGAAAAAATTGACGGACCAAGTAGGGCTCATTTAAGTGAAAATGCGACTTTGAATGAGATAATTACAAAATATACCAAATTGAAACTATTAGATGACACAAGGGCCATTGCATTTAACCATAGAGTTAATATACAAAGTGAACGAAAAACAAACAACAATTGGCAATCATTAAAGCCAAGTAATAGTTTTCATAGCAATAATTGGAATACTAATAATTGTTTTCAAAACACAAATTGGCAAAAATCTAAGCCAAATAATAACTTCCAAAATGGCAACTTTAAACCGAATAGTAGCATTCAGAGCCGAAATTTCAACTGGCAGAATTCAGACCCTTACCACAGGTCACAATACAGATTAATCAATAATTTTCCAGTTGAAAATTACAGCAGAAATTCAACACAGCAATTAAATTCCAGTAAATTATTTCAGTACAATCAACCAAATTCTTCTCAAACTAGAAAATCTTATCATAGTAGGCAACAACGCCAAACTAATGCGTATCAACAAGAACCAGAGCCAATGGATATTGGTAATTTAAAAGAAGAGGAGGACGTAAATTTTTATATGACGGCTTCTCCACAAAATTACCCATAATATTAGTAACAATTGGAAATTGTAAAATTAGATGTCTCATAGACACCGGATCAGAAACAAGCATAATTAAACCTAATGTCCTTGGGAATACTTTTCCCGCTCAACAACTCAATTCACCCCTTTTTTACAGAACCATAAACGGAATAAATCAAGTGACACACAAATTAGTTACCCCAATACCTAGAGAATTTAATATCTCAGGTACCTTCTCTTGGAAGGTTATTGATTTCCAAAGCAAAATTTATTCAGCAATAATAGGTCAAAATTTTCTCATCGCTCTTCAAGCTAAGATTGATGTAGAGAATAAATTTATTACTATACTAGATAAACATATACCGTTTAGAAATTACAATCCATACAATAGTGTAGAAATTTGCTCACTTGAACACAGCGACCTAAAAAAATTGAATCTGAGACATCTAAAAACCCAATTGATAACGAAGTTATTGCACAGTTTCAAGGATTTATTTTATAAAGAGGGTGATAAGCTTTCTGCAACCCATGAAATTAAATATGAAATAATTACATCAACTGATAGAGCTGTATATTCAAAAATTTATAGGTACCCCCAAATTCACGAAGAAGAAATAAAGAAACAAATCAAAGAAATGTTAGAGCAAAACATAATTAAGGAAAGCAATTCACCTTATAATAGTCCCTTATGGGTAGTGCCAAAGAAGATCGACAATTCTGGCATCCAAAAATGGCGAATTGTTGTAGATTATCGGAAGCTAAATGAAATTACTGTTAATGATAAATTTCCAATTCCCAATATGGAAGGAATTCTTGATAAATTGGGCAAAGCTCAATACTTCTCTTCTATTGATCTTGCCAAAGGATTTCATCAAATTGTTGTAGATGAAAATGACAGAAAAAAAACTGCCTTTTCTACACCTTTTGGCCATTACGAATTCATAAGAATGCCATTTGGGCTTAAAAATGCCCCTTCGACTTTCCAGCGACTTATGAATTCAGTCCTTCGTCAGTATATAAATTATATTTGTGTTGTCTATTTAGACGACATCTTAATATTCAGTACTTCTTTATCAGAACATATACAAAATATTACAAAAATATTTCAAACTTTGAAAACAGCAGGACTTAAAATTCAAATTGATAAATGTAGCTTCTTAAAGAAGGAAACCGAATTTTTAGGTCATATACTTACACCTAAAGGTGTTAAGCCAAATCCAGCTAAGGTCGAAGTAATTCAAAAATTGAAGCTTCCGACAACACAAAAGCAGATTAAATCATTTTTAGGAATAACAGGTTTCTACCGAAAATTTATAAAAGACTATTCTAAAGTAGCTTACCCCATGATCGCATATTTAAAGAAAAATGCTAAAATCAACATAAGAGACCCAAATTATATTAAAACTTTTGAAAAACTAAAGGATATAATAACAAATCCGCCTATTTTAAAATATCCAAATTTTAATAAGCGCTTTAAGCTTATCACTGATGCCAACAATTTTGCTATTGGTGCGGTTTTGACCCAAGATGGTCATCCTGTTTCATTCGCATCGCGAACACTAAATAATCACGAAAAAAATGATTCCACCATTGAAAAAGAGCTATTGGCAATAGTGTGGGGAGTCAAATACTATAGACCTTATCTTTTTGGAAGAGAATTTGATCTCCAAACCGATCATCAACCACTAAAGTGGTTGCAAGTCAAAAATTCGGGTAAAGATATAAGCCCGAGATTACAGAGATGGCTAGTTCAATTAGGGGAATACGACGCAAAAATTGATTATATTACTGGCAAAGAGAATAAATTAGCAGACTTTCTCAGCCGCATTAATTGCGAAAAGGGTGAAATAAACGCGTTAAAAAGAGTTTCACATCTAGTCATCTATGGTAATGACTTAGCCGATAGCCCTGGTAGCTAGTGTTGCAAATGTATTACTTTATAATTTTAATTATAATTTAATAAATAAATAATAATAATAATAATAATAAACAAGTATTCTAAATTCAACAGTGGCTTAGAAAGAACAAATCATGCAAAAATATATAGTTAAAGCATTGAGTAAGTAATAACATCGAGACAATATCGAAGAAAAATTATTTTGTATGGGGGATGCCAGTACTGGCTACTTGTAAGATCACCTGGTTCAAATCTTGCGACCGGCAATTTTCATTTAAATTTTATTTTTTTGATAAATATTTTTTTAAATCTTCATAAAAATAAAGACGATTCCTTTAATTACGTTATTAAATTATTTATTAAAATATACGCATTTATGTGTGAGTGATAAAGATCGCGAAGGGGCACTGAAACAATTCGAGATACTCAACAACAACAATTATTGGATGAAGACGGATGCCTAACCTTGATGATATGTCTAAAAAGTTGGATGTTGACAGATCAACCGTCAGTAAACGTTTGCATGTGATGGGAATGGTCCAGAATGCAGGTAACTGGGTGCCACATCAATTGAAGGAGAGGCATATCGAGAAACGTTTGGTGATGTGTGCGATGCTTCTTGAACGGCAGAAAAGAAAAAGTTTTCTGCATCGCATCGTCAATGGCGATGAAAAATGGGCCTACCAATATTATGATAACCCTAAGCGTCGAAAAAGTTGGGGAACCAGGTCCATAAACAGCGGAAAAAATATATTCATGCTTCAAAGGTAATGTTTTGCATCTGGTGGGATCAGAATAAAAAAAAAATAAAAATATAGAAAAATGTTTTTATTAATTTGGCTTTCACCGAGATTCGAACCAACGACCTCTCTGTGAATTCCGAATGGTAATCACGCACCAACCCATTCGGCTACGGCGCACAGTGCGGCCGATTCCCAAAAAGCTGGCCAAAAGTCGAAAAAAAAAGTTTCTAGATAGAGTTTTTTTGTCTTTGGGTTGGCTACAGTAATGCCTTGAGTAGTGAAAACCGTTCATAGCAACGTCCTGTACCCTAAGTATCCTCTGTATTTTCAGTCGCAACGTGGCCTTCGTTTGAGCATCGTATTACTGTCGATGAATAGTGAAAGTAGTACACATTTGAAAGATTTTGTAATGGAGTAAATTGAACAAAACCAAATGGAATCATCTTCGGAAGGTTAGTAAAATACGAGAAATCTTTAGTACATATCAATACCTCGACACAAAATTTTTAGCTGCAGCAATACGTAGATACATTTTTTGCATTTTTTTTTATAAAATTTGAGTTTTCAAACTGTATAGTAATACAACGCCGTCATATGCTGCTTTGAAACCTATTAAAGGTTACTCAAAAAAGTAATGGTTACTGAATAAAACAAGATTCAGCTGCTACCACTTGCTAATCAGCGAGCCCGAAAACATATAAATTTACATGCATCTTGATTATGTTCTTGAATATACGCTATTTCACGTGAGGGGGTGGCCAATAGGGGTGGAAGGGGGTGGATTTTCAAAATTTTAAGATCAAATTCGTAATCAGCGACCCTGAAAACATAAATTAACATGCATCTTGATTATGTTCTAGAATATACGCTATTTCACGTGAGGAGGTGGCCAATAGGGGTGGAAGGGGGTGGATTTTCAAAATTTTAAGATCAAATTCGTAATCACCGAACCCGAAAACATATAAATTAACATGCATCTTGATTATGTTCTAGAATATACGCTATTTCACGTGAGGGGGTGGCCAATAGGGGTGGAAGGGGGTGGATTTTCAAAATTTGAAGATCAAATTCGTAATCAGCGACCCCGACAACCCCCGAGTAAGAAATTTTGAATCAATTACTTAATTTTTTGAGTTTTGGCCAGCTTTTCGGGAATCGGCCGCACTGTGCGGCGGCAGAATGGTGTTATCTATTATGAGTTCCTTAAATCATCTGAAAGCATCACTCGCGACGACCGACTGACTAATGCGTTTAAATCGAGCTCTCAAAGATAAGCGACCGGGATGGGAAGGTAGACATGACAAACTGATTTTCTTAATGACAACGGCAGGCCACATGTTGTTAAATTTCTCCAGAAATATTCAGAGGGACTGAACTGACAGACATTACACCTTCGTATTACCATATGTTCTGATCAATGCAGTCCGCCCTTATTGGAGAGCGGTTCCCTTCGTACAAGAGCATCGCAAACTGGCTCGATGAATGGATCAAGTCAAAGAACTCGAGTTTTTTATCAGAGGAATCCGTATGCTGCCTGAAAGATGGAGTATAGTTGTAACTTCTAATGGCTCATACTTCACATAATATCACGCATCATTTAATTGTTTAAATAATTCGTAACTTTTGCTAAGAAACGACGGAAACTTATTTAAAAACACATTATATTGCGAACTTCGCCATATATAGTATTGTAGAATTGTTGCGAATTTGGAAAATGGTGTTATTTCTATTGCGGCGAGAGCGTGCCGATGCATATACGTACAGGGTCCGGCACTCGAAGTGAAACCAATTAAAAAGGCCATAAATTTAGTTTGGAAAATGCCTTTTATTCAATTCAAATTAAAAAATGTCGGAAAATAATACGAAATTAAGAGTCAGTTTACTTTTGCTCGATATCATCTTTTGCCTTGACTATGGCCTTGAGACGGTCCAAAAACGAATCGCAAGCTGCCCGAAGGTGACTTGCAGCTATTTTGGCCCACTCGCGGACAATGGGCGGTGCCGAGTCCTGTTGCAATATCTATGGCCGGCCACCCAAATGTTGGTTTGCCCACGGCTTCAAAGCAACCTCCAGAATACTTTCCTGATAATATTTCGCATTTATCTTGACGCCAGGCTCGATGACAACGATTAAAGAGCGCCCATCTGTGATTACAGCTGCCCAAACCAATACTTATGTCGGATGATGCCTGCTGGTGGCCAATCGATGACGCAAATTCTCGTATGAGCGGTCGGTCAAAAAAACCCTATCGTTTTGGGAGTTTACGAACTGCTCAATTTGAAAAATTTTCTCGTCAGAAAACGCAATGTTTGGAAATTCACCGCTTTCGGCTAAGCGAAGCAAAAAAAAAAAATTTAAATATTTACGTCGCAATAAAATAAATAATTTCACATCTAAATACATTACCATTACACGTTCTATGCTCCAATTAGGAGTTGGAAGAACCTCCACATACATATGTATATCAATAGATCAAAAATTTGACTTAATATTGACTTATATATTGTACATATCGCACCCTAAATACAAAAGGGTCACAACTCAAAATGTACTTCTGCTCAAATATGAACGAGACGTTATCAATAAAACGGTCCGCGTATGACATATGGCAAAAATCAATTTTTTGTTTTTTGGTAGGACTGTTATAAGCTTAGATGGCAAATTTCAGCGTGATATGTCACATAGTTTGTTTTCTGTGCTACTGTAAACAAGTCAAGCTCGAGTGTGGAAAATTTTGAGTTGTGACCCTTTTGTATTTAGGGTGCGATATGTACAATATATAAGCCAATATTAAGTCAAATTTTTGATCTATTGATATACATATGTATGTGGAGGTTCTTCCAACTCCTAATTGGAGCATAGAACGTGTAATGGTAAAGTATTTAGATGTGAAATTATTTATTTTATTGCGACGTAAATATTTAAATTTTTTTTTTTTATTTCACTTAATTATTTATATAAAGATTAACAATTATAACTAATTGCTACACTTAAATCTAAGGCACTGACTGCCAGGGCCGTCAGCTAGATAAAAAAAATAAGCATACTTAAGTAATCATATTTAGTACAGAAAGATATTTTAAATGCGTGCATTTATAACTGATGTAAGTATAGGGTTTTTTAATAGGTGCGCTTCAACTTTTTTCCGATAGGGAGGGCGAACGACGCAATATTTTTTATTTTTCGCTTGTCATTTGTAAACTTCATTAGTATACATTTCATCATGGAACGCTACACACTTGAGCAACGATTGCAAATCGTGCAAATTTTTTATGAAAATAATCGTTCTGTTGCTGCTACTTTAAGAGCATTACGGCCATTTTACGGTCCATTTAACAAACCGTCCCGTTTTGGGGTTATGTGAAGTCATTGGTCTACAGTAACAAGCCGGCGACGATTTGTGAGCTCAGAGCCAATATTGAACGCGAAATTGCTGGAATTTCGGCCGATTTATGCAAAAGAGTGGTCGAAAATTGGGATCAACGATTGGACTTCGTAAAACGTACACGCGGTGGTCATGCAAAAGAAATCGAATTTCATACTTAAATGTATATGTTCAATCTCGATAATAAAAAACAAAATTAGTTAAAAAAGTCAAACCGTTTGTGTTTTATTCAAAAAAGTTCAAAAGTTGAAGCGCTCTTACTGAAAAACCCTATACATTTGGTTATACATATGCTTAGTTTACATAGAGATACAAAGCAATGATCGTTAATGCGTAGAGAAGTCTCAATGACAAAAACGTATGGAATTTTGAGGGGTACTAGTCCCACGAAGACTAATCACCACAGACACAATTTTCACAAAAGTTAACAGTAATGACTGAATTATGTATATTTAGCACCAGTGGATTAGAATTTGTTGGTGATTAGAGACAAAGAATGTACCAGGTGCCAATGCAAATATCAATATGTGAATTTATATACATATGTACATGCATATGCCTGTCGGCCGTCAGAGGCGAATGGGTTGGTGCGTGACTACCATTCGGAATTAACAGAGAGAACGTTGGTTCGAATCTTGGCAGGTCGCCCCTCGGCAGGCAATGGCAAACCTCCGAGTGTATTCCTGCCATGAAAAAGCACCTCATAAAAATATCTGCCGTTCGGAGTCGGAGGAGGAGCTCGGCCAAACACCCAATAAGGGTGTACGCGCCAATTATAAACAAATATGCTCATACTTATATATGTATATGCTGTACGTATGGATGTATGTATGTATATATGCTGCGTGCACTTGCTACAGCAAAAAAATAATACGATACAACTTCTGATGAAATCCAGCGCACATTCATTGTTATGAACCGCGCTGCACAGTTCGCAGAAGCTTCAATATTCAATATATTTGACACTTTGGGCTTCATCCGAAGGCTGAATGTATGTATGTACAGTAACCTCCAAATTAGCCGGATTCTGATTTCAGAGTAAGTTTCTAACGTTGCAGATGTGTGCATATGTTTTTGTGCATTTTTTATCAATTGGAGAACTACACACGTAAAGTACTACACTAATTAATTATTTTCCTACTATTAGAGAACAAAACATAATTGTTTCAAAATTTTCTCCTAGTATCGAAATGTCCAGAACAGAACTCTTTTATAAGGTCCTTGTTGCTGTTTTGCATCTTACTGCATGCTCATGCGAGTTACGTACCATCACTCCACCACCCTATCTATTTATTTCTCGTTTTTGAGTTGTGACAGTATTGTCTTACATTTAATGAAATTGGAATCATACACCAAACTATTTAAATGCTAAGATACTAAGATTTCATAAATAAAGGTTCCCACCAAAATATTTGTTTAGCATGCAATATTACACCGACACGTTTTTCGCTCAATGCAGTTATGCTCTCAATAAGCATAAGGTACTGCATAAAGTGAGCGCAAAACAGGTGTTATTAGAATTAAGGAAATTGTAAAAAGTCAGTCTGTAGATTCACAGCAACCAAGAAGGTTGAATTTGTTTAAAGAATAAAACCGTGAAAAATAAAAATTAAATTTAGTGTTTTAATTTAAGTCTAAAGACTTAAAACTCATTAGTGGCGCAGTCATTGGAGATATTCCCGAAGGAATATTTAAAGAACAAGAAAGTGAATGCAACGAAGTGAAATTTTTGACCAAAACAGAGGTCTAATAATGGCAAACCAACACGACGTGGAAGATCTACTGGAGATCATCCGCAGACAAGAAGCGGAGTTACAACTGCAGCAGCAACGGTTAATACAGCAGCAGCAACAACAACAAACACAACAGCAACAACAACAAACACAACACCAACAACAGGAGTTTAATTTTAATATGACCGCCAAGGATGTCATCGACCAATTTCGACGCTTGAAGCCCCTTTCAGAAAATCAAAATGCAAGGGCCTTTATCAATGCTGTAGAATCAAATCTTACGTTATGCGGAACAAAGCAGAGCCTTATTCAGTTTTGTTTGAGAATTGTGGCCGATGAGAAGATTCATGGCAATGCTGGCCGGCGTGTAAGAGAACTAGAAAGCGGCGCTTCGTGGGAGGCAATGAAGGGGAAAATTCAACAAGAATGCAGCCCAAAGACGACCTACGGAGAAGTCTTCAACTTGTGCCGGACAATAAAAGTAAGAAATTTAAGAGAACTATTTAATATTTTTGAAAATTCCAAATTTCATATTAATGATATATACTTGTCTGACCCATTAAAACCTGGTATCTACCGACCAGAAAATGTAGACAGGGACCTGGTAGACATATTATTAGAAAAAATTGACGGACCAAGTAGGGCTCATTTAAGTGAAAATGCGACTTTGAATGAGATAATTACAAAATATACCAAATTGAAACTATTAGATGACACAAGGGCCATTGCATTTAACCATAGAGTTAATATACAAAGTGAACGAAAAACAAGCAACAATTGGCAATCATTAAAGCCAAGTAATAGTTTTCATAGCAATAATTGGAATACTAATAATTGTTTTCAAAACACAAATTGGCAAAAATCTAAGCCAAATAATAACTTCCAAAATGGCAACTTTAAACCGAATAGTAGCATTCAGAGCCGAAATTTCAACTGGCAGAATTCAGACCCTTACCACAGGTCACAATACAGATTAATCAATAATTTTCCAGTTGAAAATTACAGCAGAAATTCAACACAGCAATTAAATTCCAGTAAATTATTTCAGTACAATCAACCAAATTCTTCTCAAACTAGAAAATCTTATCATAGTAGGCAACAACGCCAAACTAATGCGTATCAACAAGAACCAGAGCCAATGGATATTGGTAATTTAAAAGAAGAGGAGGACGTAAATTTTTATATGACGGCTTCTCCACAAAATTACCCATAATATTAGTAACAATTGGAAATTGTAAAATTAGATGTCTCATAGACACCGGATCAGAAACAAGCATAATTAAACCTAATGTCCTTGGGAATACTTTTCCCGCTCAACAACTCAATTCACCCCTTTTTTACAGAACCATAAACGGAATAAATCAAGTGACACACAAATTAGTTACCCCAATACCTAGAGAATTTAATATCTCAGGTACCTTCTCTTGGAAGGTTATTGATCTCCAAAGCAAAATTTATTCAGCAATAATAGGTCAAAATTTTCTCATCGCTCTTCAAGCTAAGATTGATGTAGAGAATAAATTTATTACTATACTAGATAAACATATACCGTTTAGAAATTACAATCCATACAATAGTGTAGAAATTTGCTCACTTGAACACAGCGACCTAAAAAAATTGAATCTGAGACATCTAAAAACCCAATTGATAACGAAGTTATTGCACAGTTTCAAGGATTTATTTTATAAAGAGGGTGATAAGCTTTCTGCAACCCATGAAATTAAACATGAAATAATTACATCAACTGATAGAGCTGTATATTCAAAAATTTATAGGTACCCCCAAATTCACGAAGAAGAAATAAAGAAACAAATCAAAGAAATGTTAGAGCAAAACATAATTAAGGAAAGCAATTCACCTTATAATAGTCCCTTATGGGTAGTGCCAAAGAAGATCGACAATTCTGGCATCCAAAAATGGCGAATTGTTGTAGATTATCGGAAGCTAAATGAAATTACTGTTAATGATAAATTTCCAATTCCCAATATGGAAGGAATTCTTGATAAATTGGGCAAAGCTCAATACTTCTCTTCTATTGATCTTGCCAAAGGATTTCATCAAATTGTTGTAGATGAAAATGACAGAAAAAAAACTGACTTTTCTACACCTTTTGGCCATTACGAATTTATAAGAATGCCATTTGGGCTTAAAAATGCCCCTTCGACTTTCCAGCGACTTATGAATTCAGTCCTTCGTCAGTATATAAATTATATTTGTGTTGTCTATTTAGACGACATCTTAATATTCAGTACTTCTTTATCAGAACATATACAAAATATTACAAAAATATTTCAAACTTTGAAAACAGCAGGACTTAAAATTCAAATTGATAAATGTAGCTTCTTAAAGAAGGAAACCGAATTTTTAGGTCATATACTTACACCTAAAGGTGTTAAGCCAAATCCAGCTAAGGTCGAAGTAATTCAAAAATTGAAGCTTCCGACAACACAAAAGCAGATTAAATCATTTTTAGGAATAACAGGTTTCTACCGAAAATTTATAAAAGACTATTCTAAAGTAGCTTACCCCATGATCGCATATTTAAAGAAAAATGTTAAAATCAACATAAGAGACCCAAATTATATTACAACTTTTGAAAAACTAAAGGATATAATAACAAATCCGCCTATTTTAAAATATCCAAATTTTAATAAGCGCTTTAAGCTTATCACTGATGCCAACAATTTTGCTATTGGTGCGGTTTTGACCCAAGATGGTCATCCTGTTTCATTCGCATCGCGAACACTAAATAATCACGAAAAAAATGATTCCACCATTGAAAAAGAGCTATTGGCAATAGTGTGGGGAGTCAAATACTATAGACCTTATCTTTTTGGAAGAGAATTTGATCTCCAAACCGATCATCAACCACTAAAGTGGTTGCAAGTCAAAAATTCGGGTAAAGATATAAGCCCGAGATTACAGAGATGGCTAGTTCAATTAGGGGAATACGACGCAAAAATTGATTACATTACTGGCAAAGAGAATAAATTAGCAGACTTTCTCAGCCGCATTAATTGCGAAAAGGGTGAAATAAACGCGTTAGATTCAGATGATTTCGGAATCTCTCTTAACGAAGCTTTTATAATAAAAAATTTAAATGCTGAAGAAGCAGCAAATCAATCTGATATATCTCTAGAAGTTCATTCCAACCATTCCCTTGAAACCGTACATTCTCAGGCAGAGAATTGCAATGATCATATTTCTATTTTAGATACCATAGTAAATAGGTTCAAAAACCAACTCATTTTAGTAAATAATAAGGAAGTTGAGGTCATGGAAATTTTCAAAAACAAAAGAATCTTTATCGATAAAAAAGATATTGACTCTGATAATGTAACTAATATAGTCCGAAGAAATTTTGATAAAGGAAAAGTGGCGATATTTTCCCAAATTAATGACCATGAATTCAACAAATTACAGCAAATTTTAATTAACAATTTCTTAAGTAGTGAACGGTTATCATTTGTAAGATGTAGCTTTTTAGCACAGGACATCCAGGATGAAAGCGAGTTAAGAAAGCAAATAACTCTGTTTCATAAGTACGAAACTGGGCATTCTGGAATATTAGTAACTTACGAAGGTATGAAGCACAAGGTTTATCATCCTCAATTAAAAATAAAAATACATGAAATTATAAATAACTGTGACATATGCTCTGGAGGAAAATAAAAATAAATTCCATTTAACCGAGACTCCTACTTCTACTAATAAAATTGTTCATGTCGATACTTATGTTAATAGTAAACACTCTTTTATAATTTTTCTTGACAAATTTTCAAAACATGCTGTGGCTTTTTACCTACCCGATAGGAATAATCAAACTATTATTGGCAAAATAAACGAATTTTTATCAATTAAGGGTTCCATTGAAAAGTTTGTGTTTGACAATGAGTTTAATTCCAAAAATGTTAGAGATTTTTTAACTAGGGAAGGAATTGAGTTTCACGTAACTAAACCAAACAGTCATACAGGAAATCCTGATATTGAGAGACTTAATAACACTCTAACAGAACGCATTCGAATATTAAACCTAGAGGAAAAACTCCCAGTTATAACTCAAATGCAGAAGGCCATCAAATTTTATAACAATTCTTTCCATAGTACAATAAAAACTACTCCACAAGAAGTTCAAAATTACAAAGTTGATCACAAATTAATAAAAAATCGAATTGAAAGATCAAAGTTAACCACAATTTATAAACAAAACCAAAAACGGGAAAACTATTCAGAGAATCGACTGGAAGGATTTATAAAAAATTACAAAAGTTTGAGGCATAAGGAAGAGCCCAAATTTATAAAAAGGAAATTGCAAAATATTCATACATCCAATATTAAAAGGCCAAACAAATTTTCAGGTGGCAACATTCGTACTGGTGATAGCGATATTGGTAACAGGGACTCAAGGGACATTGCAAGTCAACAAAATATTGGAAGAAACAGGTTACACTCAAATTAAATTAAGAGAAGTGGAAGTAATAAATGAAACAATTGCCGTAATACATTTAATAGATTTAACAGAAATAAATATAAAAATTTCACAAATAGAATCCAATATTAAAAATTTAGATATTCTCCATAAGGATTTATTACTCAAAGAAATAGAAATACTTAAAGACAAAGTTAAATCAACTACACCTTCGCCAGTGAATTTTAAACAAAAAAGAGGACTTTTAAATATTGTCGGGACAACTCATAAATGGCTATTTGGCACAATGGACGACGATGACGGTCAAGAAATTTTACAGCATTTAAAAGTTAAGGACGAAAATAATTACAACGTTATTGAAACAGTTAATAAACAAATTCAGATAAACCTACACTTTAATGACACTTTAAACCTACTAAAAAATAATATAGAAGAAGACAGAAAAAGAATCCAGGCAGCTTTTACCGAAATTAAAACCAGGAACAGCGAAATTGTAAGATATTTTCTATACTTAGACCAAATGCAAAAAATCAGATACTTGGAAAATAGGCTTAATCAAATTCAAGATAACATATCAGCGGCTAGGCATAAGATTTTACACCCTAGTATATTGACGGCCAATGAAATAGAACGTTACAATATTGATTTTTATAAGCTAAAATTACTAAAATTAGGTATAATGAAATACGATAAATCTAAGTTAATTATTGCCATTAAAATACCAACAAATTTTATTAAAACCTATGTAAAAGCTATAGTGCCAATACCCAACAAAGAGTTCATGGAAATAAATACTGATATTGAACATGTTGTCGAAATAGCAAATAACGTATATTATTATGAAGAAGAGACAGATCTCAAAACTCTGTATATTATCAAAACTGTATGTTAAAGTATAACAACAAATTCGAGATCCTAGCTATGGACGATGAAACTTTAATTGTTAAGAATGCAATAAATGAAACTGTTTTTCAAAATTGTGACGACCGAAAAATCACACTTAACAAAAATTATTTAATATCTGTATACAACTGTAAAATAACAATAAAAGAGTACGTTCTTCAAAATAAAATAGAAATTGTAAAAGAGAAATATTACATTCCAGTAAACAACGAAAATAACACGTTTGAAAAAGAAATTAACTTCAAAAAAATTGTATTGGAAAATTTTGAAAATATTAAAGAAATAAAAGAATTAAAATATCATAGAAATGTTTCTTATGCAATAAGCACTTTCTTTTTTGTAAGCATTGTTATAATTATTGTGATATTGTATTTAAGAAAAAATAATAATAAAATTAAGATTATCAATAAAATTGAAAAAAAATCTGAGGATGTGGAACTGAAAGCCATTAAAGAGAAATACGGCTTAAAAAATAACAAACCATAAGATCCAGGAGAATCTTTTGACAAAGGGGGGAGGAGTTACGTACCATCACTCCACCACCCTATCTATTTATTTCTCTATTTTGAGTTGTGACAGTATTGTCTTACATTTAATGAAATTGGAATCATACACCAAACTATTTAAATGCTAAGATACTAAGATTTCACAAATAAAGGTTCCCACCAAAATATTTGCTTAGCATGCAATATTACACCGACACGTTTTTCGCTCAATGCAGTTATGCTCTCAATAAGCATAAGGTACTGCATAAAGTGAGCGCAAAACAGGTGTTATTAGAATTAAGGAAATTGTAAAAAGTCAGTCTGTAGATTCACAGCAACCAGAAAGGTTGAATTTGTTTAAAGAATAAAACCGTGAAAAATAAAAATTAAATTTAGTGTTTTAATTTAAGTCTAAAGACTTAAAACACATTAGTTGCGCGAGTTGTCAACCCAACACCCTTGCTACTAATTCTCTGGAAAGGGACTCAACAACACACAAACACATATACATTGTTTCTTTGTAAAAACACACAAACACATATAAATGTAAGAGACTGAAAACATTGAAATAAAAAAATCACTTCTGTTTTTGCATTCGAATTGAGCAGACGTTTTATATACAGTGGCAAAACCCACACACACCATCCAGCTCCCGATGGTAACTCACGCACTAGACGCACATCAGCTGCAGCTGTCGGGCCTTTGGAAGACATATTTACATACATACATATTATATGGGTGCAAACATATACGTATAAGGAGTCGCGACTATTCGACATGAAAAAACTCAAGATTTACCAAATATTGCCAAATATTTCTGTAAGAAATATTTCAGTATTGACTATTTTGATTTGATGTCTTCAATCTTAGAAGTAAATTTATGTCATCGTTGAGAAAAATTTGCATATGGGCGGCTCGTTTTATGAATGAAAGTACATAACTACTTTGCTCCTAGAAATATGAATCATGGCCACTACGACTGCGTCAATTGTTCTTGTAGTCGCAAGACATAGAATTTTAGCTTTAGGCGACATACACATTTAGAGGAATAAAGTGACTGCCATATGAGTGCGGTTATACGTAAATGCTTTTATAAATAAAAAATAGTTTAAAAAAACTAAAAAACACGCTTTTATTGCTAATCGAACTAAAAAGTAGAAAATAAATTTTAATGACAAAGAGACCTATAATGAAGTAATAGCAAATCGAACGATCAGTCATAGTCAACTACCTCAGAACAGAATTATACAATAACAAAAATTAAGATACAAATAGAATAATTCAAATTAGAGTTAAAAGCGTGGGATGCTTGATATAGTAAATATTATATTACAATCATCCTATTGGCAACTACCTATGTACAGAGGGTTATGAAAGTGAAGCAAAATGCATTGCAGTCAGTGAATTAATGATTCGATATATTCGTGTTACATTTAATTCCTTTCTTATCGACGGTGAGTCTAAAGCTATGCAGTTATCGGCCGTGATAAAGAAGTAATTGGGATGAAGAACTTATTTCGTGGAGGGAGCCTGAGAAACGGCTACCCCACTCCTGAAACGGAGAGGTAACAACAAAATATACTGACATAATCAATATGTTACATACTCTTTCCCATATAGATAATTGATTGAAGGTCGAGCCTTGTTTTTCTGAATGAAAATTATTGTTTTCATTTAATCAGTGTTTTATAGTCCGATTTAATTGTGTTATATTTACTTCCTTCTTTACCGACTACATGTCCAAAGAAAGGCCAGCATCGGCCTTGACACAGAATAGATACTCTCAGCACAGGAAAAGGAGACCGTGGATTATATTGACACAATCAAAACGAGCAGCAGCGCCGTCAGAATTGGGAAGGACCTCTCCGAGCCGTTTGATACCAAACGAGGTTTCAGACAGGGTGACTCGCTTTCGTGTGACTTCTTTAACCTGATGTTGGAGAGCATTGTACGAGCCGCAGGACTTAATCGCTCAGGCACAATATTTTATAAGAGCGTACAATTGTTGGCGTATGCCGATGATATTGACATCATCGGCCTTAACAACCGCGCTGTTAGTTCTGCATTCTCCAAACTGGATAAAGAGGCAAAGCGATTGGGTCTGGTGGTGAACGAGGACAGAACGAAGTACCTCCTGTCATCAAACAAACAGTCGGCGCACTCGCGTATCGGCACCCACGTCACTGTTGACAGTTATAATTTCGAGGTTGTAAAAGACTTCGTTTCTTTAGGAACCAGCATTAACACCGATAACAATGTCAGCCTTGAAACCAACGTAGAATCTCTCTTGCCAACAAGTGCTACTTTGGACTAAGTTGGCAATTGAGTAGTAAAGTCCTCTCTCGACGTACAAAACTGACACTCTACAAGACTCTCATCATGCCCGTCCTAACGTATGGCGCAGAAGCTTGGACGATGACAACATCCGATGAAGCGACGCTTGGAGTGTTTGAGAGAAAGATTCTGCGTAAGATTTTTGGACCTTTACACGTTGGCAACGGCGAATATCGCAGACGATGGAACGATGAGCTGTATGAGCTTTACGACGACATAGACATAGCGCAGCGAATAAAGATCCAGCGGCTACGTTGGCTGGGTCATGTCGTCCGAATGGATACAAACGCTCCGGCTCTGAAAGTATTCGATGCGGTACCAGCTGGTGGTAGCAGAGGAAGAGGAAGGCCTCCTCTGCGTTGGAAAGATCAGGTGGAGAAGGACTTGGCTTCACTTGGTGTGTCCAATTGGCGCCGGTTAGCACGAGAAAGAAACGACTGGCGCGCTTTGTTAAGCTCGGCCAAAATCACGTAAGCGGTTATCGCGCCAATTAAGAAGAAGAAGAGAATCAAAACGAGATGTAAAGTTCCAGTTTGGTTTTTTTAGTTAATTTTTGTTGTGAATTATACTTTAATCGATAAAATTTTATAAATGAAATTATGGTAATGATAAATTCCTTCTTTACTTGCCAAAATTTTGTTCCGTAAAATAATTTCAAAATTTATGTTTTGATTATTTTATTGTAATTAACAAAATTACATCTTATATGAAAATTATTTCATCTTATATGAACATTGAATAGAGTGAATTTGCGTGTATGAGACTTGTAGTATCTACGCATGTGTAAAGAATATACAAAGTGAGAATGCAACTACCCTGAAAACGTTTTAGCCTTCTATTCGTACTGCAGTGCCGCGTGCCCGAGCAAGTTCGAATTCGACAGAGTAAGTCGTAGACTCCCGAAATCAGTAAGAGTAACTCGGAGAGTGCAGGCATGCGCAGACCGCGCGTTAGCTCCCTCTTTCTTACTCTTCTACAGAAGATCTAAAAAAAGAAAATATTAATCCTGGCAATCCTAATATGGATAATGGAAAACTTTTATCAAATTATTGCATTGTCGTCGGTCCTTGATAGGTGTGCAAAATTCCAAGTCGATCAGATTTTTAGAAGCCAGTGAAAATTAAGCTCAAAGATTCCGTTACATACATGCATACATACAACCCGATCTAATAAAAGTGTGTTAAAGTATTCATAGTTTTGGAGTTTAGCGAGAGTTCAGAATACAAATATGTGCGTACATAGGCTAGGTCATCAAGTGTACATACGCACATACAAATATGTATATGCATATGCAAAAGAGAATGGTTTTAGCATTTGTTAGACAGGAACTCGATCATTCGAGTATTTATTCCCTAATTATTGTACCTATGTAAATATGATAAGGTCTCGTGAGGTAGATCATGGTTGCTTCAGTGCATACCTATGTGTGTGCAACACTGTATTAAAAATGCAATTCAACTTAGTAGTACCATATATAGGGGTTTTCAGTAAGAGCGCTTAAACGTTTTTTTGAATAAAACACAAACGGTTTGACTTTTTTAACTAATTTTTTTTTTTATTATCGAGTTTGAACATATACATTTAAGTATGAAATTCGATTTCTTTTGCATGACCACCGCGTGCACGTTTTACGAAGTCCAATCGTTGAACCCAATTTTCGACCACTCTTTTGCATAAATCGGCCGAAATTCCAGCAATTTCGTGTTCAATATTGGCTCTGAGCTCTCAAATCGTCGCCGGCTTGTTACTGTAGACCAATGACTTCACATAACCCCAAAGAAAATAGTCTATAGCCGTCAAATCACACGAGCGCGGCGGCCATTCGACCCTTCCATTTCTGGAAATAATGCGCTCATCCAACTTACTCTTCAACAAATCAATTGTAGCGTGTGGTGTGGCCCCGTCCTGTTGAAACAACATGTCGTCTAAGTCCATACCATTCAATTGCGGCCAAAAATAATCGTTTATCATGTCGCGGTATCGATTTCCATTCACAGTAACGTGGCGATCGTTCTTGTCAACGAAAAAATATGGGCCAATTACGCCGCCGGCATGTAAACAGCACCAAACAGTCACTCTTTGTGGGTACATTGATTTTTCGGCAATCTCTCTTGGATTATCTTTCGCCCAAATGCGGAAATTCTGCTTATTGACGAATCCACTGAGGTGAAAATGTGCGTCCTCACTGAAGATGAAGTGCGCGATATGCATTTTGTTTTGAACACCCGTTTTCATAATAAGCCTGAATAACTTTAACGCGTTGCTCAAGTGTGTAGCGTTCCATGATGAAATGTATAGTAATGAAGTTTACAAATGAAGAGCGAAAAATAAAAAATATTGCGTCATTCGCCCTCCCTTTCGGAAAAAAGTTGAAGCGCACCTATTGAAAAACGCTATACATATGCTAAGAAGTTTCTTTTAATTTTTCTTTTGTTTATTTTAAATTTCAAGATTTCATATGCTAAGAAGTTTCTTGTAATTTTTCTTTTATTTATTTTAAATTTCAAACTTTTATACTATCTAGAAAATGCATACATACATATATAATTCCCTGTAATAATATGTAAATTGAATAAAATTTCGTTAGCCAAGAGAACAAATATATGCATATTCGAATGCCGTCGGCAATTTGATTTCGGTTTTTGTTTTGTTCATTCCGAGCATTGGGCCTCGACAAAACTTACCTTGCTGTGATTTCGTTAATTTATTTGATTTCTGAAAGGGTAGGTGATTAGACTGCCGCTACCAGTCCTAAATAGTGGGAATGCCCACCTGTTGTTGTTTAGGAACAACGTCTTCTTACTGCTTGAAGCGCCATCTGATTTCGTACAAATGCCAAAAACTGTGCAGGGCCTATGTATGTATGTGCTTATACAGAATTCACTTTTATCAGCTCTGTTAAGAACTTCCCTACTGTCAAGTTGGGCGAGGTGAAAAGGTCTTCGCGGTTTCACCTCATTTTCGACAATTCACATTATTCGTAGCCCATGAGACCTCTCTATACATTAACGTTCTCTGGATAAAATGTGATAGAATATTAACATTGGTGGTTTAAATAAAATATTTTATATAAAAATCCAACAAAATTCAAAAATAGGCCAATCAAAATTTTGCCATATATGTATGTACATACATATGTACGTTTACCGTACGTGTCGATTTTTTTGCTTTAAACATTGAGTAATTAATAAGATAGAATCACAATCACTAAATTTTTGGAAAACGGGCATATGGATGCGGTCGGTCGGGTGAAAAGAAGACGAAGGGCGAACCATTGCAACAAGTTCGAGATGCGAGAAACGATGTCTTTTCTCGTATACACAAAAATAATATACATATTGTATATATATACATATATAAAAATTCATGCATACATTTGTATGCACGAATTAATGTATTATTTTTAATGCTATGGCAAAATTTTGATTTGCCAATTTTTGATTTGTATAGGATTTTTATATAAGATATACAACGTTAACATTTTATCACACTGTGTATCTCTATGTAAAATAAGCATATAACAAAATATCCTTACATCAGTTACAAATACACGCATTAATTCATCTTTCTGTACTAAATATTATTATGCCTTTCCTCAGGGCTGGAGTCGAATCCAACCCTGGGCCAGAAGTACTCTACTGCTGCGTCTGCCACAAACGGTTTCACCCGAACTCCACCTCGGTTAGGTGTAATAAGTGCAACGGGTGGAGCCACCTTAAGACCTGTTCAGGCCTTAAGTCGCACAGGGAGGGGTCCACACGGTATGTGGCCACGTGTTGCTCCCGCCAGCAGGCGTCTGATGCCTCCACGGCTACTACACCCCCTGATAGGCTGGCACTACCAACCGCCACCACAACCCACACCTCCACGGTGAGGCGCCTATCGGAGCAACACAACTCCCCTTCAACCCCCTCCCTTCCTGCTCCAACACCAGTGCGGGGACAAACCAGCAGCTCCTGGTCCCCCGTACAGTCTGTTCCGTGTGTCAGCCCGTAATACCTCGGAATCTGGTATCAGTCCAATGCAGTTCCTGCAATGCAGTTTCTCCATTTTCGGAGATGTTCCGGCCTGCGCACCACCCGTGAGTGGACAACTGCCTACGTTGCCCCCTGCTGCAGAGCTCTGCACCCACCACCGCCCCCGGAGGCGCGGCCGCCCACCACCATCAGGCCGCAACAACCACAGTGGACTGCGCAGCAGGTCCAACGTAGACAACCCCACGCGTCCCTCACCCCCCGAATTTCACAGACCTCAGCGAGAAGCTTCAAGCTTCTCCATTTTAACTGCAACGGACTTACGAGTAAGGTCGACGAGATAGTTGACTTTATGAGCCGGCACAGTATTAAAATAGCTGCGGTCCAAGAAACAAAGTTGCACGCTAGGTCATCTCTGATCACCAGGGATGGCTATAACGTGCACAGACACGATCGCGAGCGAGAGAATGGTGGTGGCCTAGCGGTTATAGTCCACCACACAGTGCAGTATCGTCTCATCGATGAAGGAATCGACCGCAGGGACAGCACCTTAGAATGTCAAAGCATAGCTGTCCAGTTAGGCGATTGTGAGCTCGAAATATTTAACATATATATACCCCCTGTCACCTGCTGCCCGGCAGGATATTACCCCCATATACGTGCGCTCATCAGAGGTGAAAACCGATTGGTTGTAGGTTACTTCAATGCGCATCACGATCTTTGGCACTCAAGCCTGCCAAACGATCATAGGGGACAGTTATTGACAGAGCAGATAGACGACTCGACATTCAGCACTGTGAACGACGACGCCCCACCCGGGTAGTGGGCAATTGCAGCAGCTCGCCTGACCTAACAATAGCTAGCGCGGGTCTGATAAATAGCAGAACGTGGCGACCTATGCTATCTCCTGCATCAGACCACTTGCCCATTATCGTCTCGATTGAGAGACCTGCCGACTTTGTTTCCGCGAATCACCGGTCCTATTTTAACTTTAAAAAAGCCAATTGGGCCGACTTCGTGGAATTCACAGAAGACACCTTCGCCGTTCTTCCCATTCCCACCGATGTGCGTGCAGGCGAATGCGCATTCCGCAAAGTGCTCTCAGCTGCTGCGGCTCGATTCATCCCTGCTGGAAGGCTCAAGGACATTCGTCCTCATTTTCGGGGATCCCCGCATAAGGGATCTCAATTTGGAGATCCGGCAACTGGTAGATCAACATAAGCGGACTAAATGCGTTGAGCACCTGAAGTCCTGCAGCCTTACCACTGGTGTGAATAAACTCTGGTCCACCGTTAGTTCCCTGTCGAACCCGAAGCACAACGACAAGGTGGCTATCACTTTCAACGGTTGCACTTCGTCGGACCAGAAGAGATGCGTGAGCTATTTAAGCCGACTTTTTACACTGCATCCTCCGGTCGAAAGGGTCAAGCATCGTGCCCCAGAAGGCTGCACAAACTGACGAACGACAGTGCGCCACTTACTTTCTCCGGTGATGAGGTTCGGGGGGCCATCAACAAGTCGAAATCATCGAAAGCCATTGGCCCTGACGTATTAAACGCGCTGATGCTGAAGCATCTGGGACCCCTGGGAGTAGGATTCCTCACAAGGGTCTTCAATTTGTCCCTGGCTACTCTCATCATCCCTGACAAGTGGAAAGCAGGGAGAGTGGTCCCACTACTGAAACCTGGGAAACCCGCCAACCAAGGGGAGTCTTATCGGCCGATAACTCTCCTTTCCCCAGTAGTGAAGACACTTGAAGCCCTCCTACTCCCACTCTATACGACACACTTGGCCCCAGCCCGACATCAGCACGGATTCCGACGAGTGCATAGCACCACCACAGCACTCACCGCTATAAACGCCCAGATAAATCGCGGGCTTAACCAAAACCACCCTTGCGAGAGGACTGTCCTAGTAGCGTTGTACCTAAAGAAGGCTTTCGATGCAGTCAGCCATTCCACGCTACTAGATGATATTTATCAGTCGACACTCCCGCCAGGGCTGAAGAGGTGGTCCGCGAACTACCTGAGCGGTCGGCACTCGTCAGTGATTTTTCGAGATCAAATATCAAAGCAGAGGAAGATTAAGCAAGGTGTACCGCAGGGTGGTGTCCTTTCTCTCTTGTTCTTCAACTTCCACATCTCGAAGCTCCCCCAACCACCAGTGGGAGTTTTCCTGATCTCATACGCTGACGACTGCACGATAATGGCGTCGGGCAATGACATCGATGGCCTGTGTTCCAAAGTGAACAACTACCTCACTGACCTTTCTCGCTTTTTCACTGCGAAGAATCTGCAACTCTTCCCCACCAAGTCCACGGCGACCCTCTTTACCACCTGGACAAAGGAGGTCAAGCTGTCCCTTAAGGTAAAAGTCGACGACACACCAATTCCGACGGTAAATAACCCCAAAATTTTGGGTGTAACCTTTGACAGCTTGCTCTCCTTCTCTGCTCATACAACCGCAATTGCCACAAAAGTCCAAAATCACAACAAGGTCCTCAAATCGCTGGCCGGCAGCACTTGGGGCAAAGACAAAGAACTGTTGCTTTCGACATTAAAGGCAATGGGCGGCCGGTTCTAAACTACGCTGCGCCTGTCTGGTCGCCTGGAACTAGTGGTGCGCAGTGGGCAAAGCTACAGACATGTCAAAATACCGCCATTCGGACAGCGACCGGGTGCCTCCTGATGTCTCCTATCCAACATCTTCACAACGAGGCACAAATGCTCCCAGTAGCGGAGCACAACAAACTGCTCAGCAAGCAGTTCCTGCTGGGATGTTACCGCAGGTTTCACCCCTGCAGACACCTGCTTGAGCCTGAGCCGCCTCCCAGGCACGTCGGGAGACACCTCTTAGACTACGCTGACGAAATCCAGGACAAAACTGACCGAAACCTACTAGACCGGACAGTATTTAGACAGTCAATAAACGACATTCACCGGGAGACCGTTACCACCTTCATGAACTCCCGTCCTGTGAATGCCGTAATCGGAGTCCAACCACCACCTATCGCAGATGAAGAGCTCCAGCTTCCCCGTGAGACTCGTGTAACACTGGCACAATTACGTTCTGGATACTGTAGCAGGTTAAACTCCTACATATCCAGAATCGACCCCGACATACCAAACAAATGTCCGGCATGTGAAGGTACCCCGCACGCCACTAACCACCTCTTCACATGCCCCCTCAAAACGACTCATCTAACCCCCCTCTCCCTCTGAACCCAACCTGTAGAAACAGCATGTTTCCTGGGCCTACCCCTAGATGAGCTAGACGAAGACGACCGATGATATGCTTACACAGACAGGGCTACCTATCCTTTTAAAACAACAACAACATTACAGAAGGCCCCCGTGTTTCACAGTCTTCTTAGTATACCTTGGACTTAACTCAGTTAATGGGGGTCGCCTTACATAGGGTCTGCCATCGTTTCCAAATACATTGAATTTGGATTCATCGCTCCATACCACTAGATCCCAGAATTTTGCGTCTTTCTGTTGGTGCTGCTTGGCAAAGCTAAGTCTTCTTGCAATGTTTTTTTTGGACACGTTAGGTTTCCTTCATGCGATTCGCCCATTTAAGGAATTTTCTTGTAAACGCCGCCGGATGGTTTGAGCTGAAACTTTTACGTTATGGTACTCCTCTATTCGAGTCCTTATTTCAGTAGAAGTCAAAAAAGGATCCACCTTACTCATGTGAACAATTTTTCTGTCATCGTAACACGTGCTCTTTCTTGGCTTTTTACGCGGCAAATTCTCAAAACTCTTCTTTGTTTTGAAATGTTTGAGTGCATTCATAACTCTTCCTCTCGAAAAAGTCAGAAGCTCTGCTACTTTTGTAACGTTTTTATTCTTTTGAAAGCATTCCCATATAATTTTTCTTTCCTGAGGAGTTCAACTCTTATTTTTCCCCATACTGACGAAAAAATTATTTAAATTATCCGAAAACCAGTTCAAAATACAATAACTTAAAAGTAACTACTTTGTGCTTTACTCTTATAACTTTTATAATAAATTATTATCTTCTTTACTTAACCTGCACTGGCTTAATTCTGTGAGCACACGTGGCTTTACGTATTTTGATACTATTCTGAACTTTACCCAAATGCATTGTTAACTTTTGTTTTTGTTTGTCTCCTTATTTTCGTCATAGGTAACAGTTCTTAATTTTATTACCGTTATGCAAAAGCTTGGTTTATATATGTATGTTGTGTTTTTGTTAAATCCACCTGCTCTATGTAGTGGCCTAATTGTATGAGCACAAGTGTATGTATGTATATCAAGAGATCAAAAATTTTACTTAATATTGAGTGATGTACATACATACATGTACATACATATTTGAATTTATTTATAAAGCTTAGTAAAATATACTATGTCCTTTATTTATTATTTACTTAATGAAATTGGCCGATATTCAAATATTCTATATTACTTACAAAAACAAAATACCTTCATAGGCGCAGAAGCAGCAGTTTAAAATGTTCTTTAATACAACAAAATCTATTTAATTCATAAACGCAAGCACATATTTCTCAAAGCGAGGTTCGATCATTCATAAAACGAGCCCACCACATCTTCCCTCACGCGCCTGAGAGGTCCATAAGCCTATTTTTCTTGAGAAAGACAAAAATATTTGGGGAACCGTTAATTTTTGTCGTGGCAAGAGCCGGCATATTCGTATATACATAAATATGTATGCATATCCATATGTATGTAAATATGTCTTCTAAATGCGCGACAGAATGGCGACAGTCGGAGCGAATGGCGATTGTTGTAGCCTGCTGTGTGTCAAGTGCGCACAGAAGCATACATGAATGAATTTTATAATATTAACAATTTTAAATCCATTCCTTTTTGTTCTTTTATAGAAGATAAATACTTAATTAAGATATATGTAAGTATATCCACGAATGGGATTATACAATTGACAAAAATTGTCCGAAATAAGTAATATAGCCGTGAAGTTAGAAATTTACTTTGAAACGAGATTGCTGCTTTTTTTGGTGTAATGTATTTATGTTTACATATACATACATACATTTTTCTGTGCGCCCGGCGCACAAATAAAATATTTTATTGCCTTATATGTATACATATGAATGTATGTATAGACGTATTTGGTTCGTGGAAAAGCTTCAGAAATAAACATTTTTAAATCTCATTTTAGACTTAGTTTCATCGAAAATATATTTTAAAAGCTATGAAAAACCTAAAAACAATACCGAATATCAGGGACTCAACGTAGTCTAGTTCACTAAGGAAAACATTTATATCAAAATTAATTTTTGCCTACTGTTTATTGTATATTGAGCGTTTACTCTTTGTGTTTACGAGCAAAGCCATCATTGGTCGCCTTTATTATTTGGCACAATGATTTGCTTATCTTTATGCATTGAGTAAGTTATATTAAGATATTACCACGGAGTCGAACCAACATGCTTTGAAATTGGTATTAAATACCATCCCATATGCAAATATTTCTTGGTCCATCGAACTTTTTCAACGGCCCAGGAGCAGTGCTTTCGCAGAAGCACTAAGACGAAAAAGTCTAATAATAGAATTTTATGTTATCTACACTCACCAGTAAACCAGGTTAGTTGTAGATAAAACACATTTATTAATTATAATATAAGTCTCTTAAATCCAAATCTTCTGGTCCAGATTTAAACAAATTTGATAATTTTCACAATTTTGCATTTTTATCCTTATAAATAGATATCTATGTATACGAAATATCATCATTCTTATGGGAACGTAGAAAAACAGAAAAACAGTATTTCCCTATCCTTAATCCATACATAGTTATGTACGTACATACATATATGTAATGCGGCATACACATACTTACATATGTATATGATTAAGCATTTTATTCTACCCATCGTAAGCTTTCCTAACTTAGAGCCAAACTGATAATGCGGTTCAAAACTTTGTTTATACATACATATGTGTTGCAGAGAACGTTAATGTATAGAGAAGTCTCAATGGCAGGTACGTATGGAATTTCGAGGGGTACTCGTTTCGCGAAGACTAATCACCACCACAGGCACATTTTTCACCAAAAATTAACAGTAAGGGAATTTGTTGGTGATTAGAAGCAAAGAATATTAGGTAACTTTTTAATATGCCCTACATACATACTATATACATATTTGAATTTTATCCAAATCATCCAAAATTATATCCATATATTATGTCTGTCTAAGGTGATTTGTAAAACTTTGTTGAATACCCTTCAACCAAATCAAAATCATCTTTAGAAAACGCTTCATTACCTGGCACACAGGAAGATGGCATATGCAAATTTAAATATGTGAATTTATATATAGGGTTATTCAATAGGTGCGCTTCAATTTTTTTTCGATAGGGAGGGCGAACGACGCAATATTTTTTATTTTTCGCTTGTCATTTGTAAACTTCATTAGTATACATTTCATCATGGAACGCTACACACTTGAGCAACGATTCCAAATCGTGCAAATTTTTTATGAAAATAATCGTTCTGTTGCTGCTACTTTAAGAGCATTACGGCCATTTTACGGTCCATTTAACAAACCGTCCCGTTTTGGAGTTATGTGAAGTCATTGGTCTACAGTAACAAGCCGGCGACGATTTGTGAGCTCAGAGCCAATATTGAACGCGAAATTGCTGGAATTTCGGCCGATTTATGCAAAAGAGTGGTCGAAAATTGGGTTCAACGATTGGACTTCGTAAAACGTGCACGCGGTGGTCATGCAAGAGGAATCGAATTTCATACTTAAATGTATATGTTCAAACTCGACAATAAATAAAAAAATATTAGTTAAAAAAGTCAAACCGTTTGTGTTTTATTCAAAAAAGTTCAAAAGTTGAAGCGCTCTTACTGAAAAACCCTATACATATGCGCATATGTATATGATGTGTGTATGTATATGCACAAACATAATATTAATTCAAGAACCGAGGGATGCCACAGAAAAAATATCGCAAAAAATGTCCAAGGTATCCAGCGCGCTCTCATAGGCACAGCATTGTGCTGTTGTTATGAACAGCGCTGAACAGTTCACATATGTTACGTATGTATGTATACATGTAGTATATTATGTCTGTCTTTTAAACTTAGTTGATCAACCAAATAAAATCGTTTATAAAGAATTGGTTCATTACCAGGCACACAGGAAGATGGCATACGCAAATTTAAATATGTGAATTTATATACATATGCGCATATGTATATAGTATGATGTGTGTATGTATATGCACAAACATAATATTAATTCAAGAACCGTGAGTGTCTAAAGGACAAATACGGAGCTTGGGAGATACAAAGTGGGGGCCTATCCTTTATAAAGAGGGAGAGGTCCGTCCGCGTACGTGTATTATTATGCCGAAAGCGGTTGATTGCACTTTGTTAAGGCAATTGTGTTGCCAAGACTTAGTTGCGGTCAAAATAAGGTATCGATTAGAGGGGAAAGAAGTAGAGACAATTGTCGTCTGGGCCTATTTTCCTTGCGACTCCATTCTCTCTCCCCTTACGAGGGAGTTTATGGAAGGGTAAGACAGTCCCTTGGTGGAACGTCGAGCTCTCGAAACTCCGGAAAACTTCCAGGAAACTTCTTAACAGATCTCTTAAAACTCAGTTGGAAGAAGGTTGGACTGTCTACCGAAAGCTGAGGAAGGAATATAAAAAGAAAATTAGATCATCTAAATTGGACTCTTATAGAACCTTTTGCAGTGAACTGGAGCGACGGAAGAGTTCAGCGAGGTTATGCAAAGCCCTCCAAGGAGACCGGACATGTAGGCTAGACTCACTGCTCAAATCAGATGGTACTTATACGGACTCAAAATCAGAAGTGCACGATGTTCTCTTTTCAACACATTTCCCTGGCTCCAGGAATGTTGTTGGTCAAAGCTCTATCGATCAGTCTGATCATGCCAATATAATTACCAGCAGACGTGATTGGTTTATTGCATCCAGGATAGATAACGAGGAAACGATAAGGCATGTCTTGCGCACGGTTATGTTCCACAACTGTGGCGTTTGGTGTAAGTTGTATTTGTCCCAAAGCCAGGCAAGGACAGCTACGCTTTACCAAAAGGTTTCAGACCTATAAGCCTGACATCGTTTATGCTTAAGGGTCTGGAACGTATGGTGGAGAAGCACATTAGGACGAGGGTTCTAAGTCGAAACCCTCTCAACGTCAGACAACATGCTTATCAAAGTGGGAAATCTTCCGAATCGGCTCTGTACGAGTGCGTTAGCATAATCGAAAAAGGGATGGAAACAAAAGAGTACACTCTTGGCGTGCTTGTGGACTTTGAAGGAGCTTTCGACAATGCTACTTTTGACTCTATGTGCTCTTCTATCAGAAGTCATGGAGTAGAAGAAATCATTGTCTGATGGATCCACTCTATGCTATCCAAAATACTGCTTACCATGGATAGAGAAAGCGATGAAGGAGTTGAGGTTAAGAAGGGTTGCACAAGGTGATGTACTCTCTTCCCTACTTTGGTGCTTCGTGATGGACTCTCTTCTTAATGATCTGCAGGAAATTGAACACATCCAAGCCTACGCAGACGATGTGTGCGTACTAATCTCAGGACGATCACTTGACGTTATATGCAATAAAATGCAGGTAGCTCTAAATAAGTTTGAGTATTGGTGCGAATTGCATGGTCTTTCGGTGAATCCTACAAAAAGTACCTTAGTGCTTTTCACTAAGAAACGCAATATGGGAGGCGTGTTACTACCCACATAGAATGGGGTAACACTGCAACTGTCTTCTGAGGTTAAATATTTAGGAGTAATCCTAGATAGTAAATTTACCTGGAAGAAGCACGTCGAGCAGAAGGTTTCTCGAACACTAAAAGCCTTCTGGCAGTGTAAGAGAACCTTTGGCAAGACATGGGGTCTTAGACCGGCGATAGTAAACTGGCTGTACATCACCCTGATTAGACCCATTATTACATACGCCTCTGTACTATGGTGGAAAGCCACAATGGTTAATTCCAGAGTAAAACCCCTTAACAGGCTACAGAGAAGTGAGTGCTTGGGTATCACAGGTGCCATGAGTACGACATCTGGTGATGTCCTTAATGCCATTCTGAACTTGCAATCTCTAGATCTTCAAATTCGAAAGGAAGCAATAAAGTAAGCACTGGCCACTGTCAGATAAACCAGTTGTCAGTTCGGTGCACAAATTCTCGATGCCGGTGGAAAATCAGGAGCCTGTCGTTAGTTTGGGTAGGAACTATAACATTTGGATCTCAGATAGAGATCAATGGTTAAGTCCAGAGAACCTATTTACGGGATACCAGCACACTTTCTATACCGACGGATCCAAAGCCAGTGATGGAAGCGGATCTGGATGGTACTTAGACGACACTAAGTACTACTGTGCCACAGGAGAGATGGCCACGGTATTCCTTACGGAAGTCTATGCCATCTTGAATGTGGCGTACTGGCTAATTGAGAAGAAGTGGCGGGGCAACAGCATTAGAATTTGTAGTGACAGTCAAGCTGCACTGAAAGCTCTTGCTAACCCACGCTGCTCTTTCAAGTTAGTCGGTGAATGTAAGGCAAAACTGAACAGTGTTGCAAAACAAAACAAAGTTAGTCTTATTTGGGTGCCTGGACATTGTGGTATTGCAGGTAACGAGTTAGTTGATGAATTCGCAAATGAAGGCTCTGCAAGTATGCCACTCAGCAGGAAGGACCTGAGAGTACTGGTGGGTGTAATCACAGGACACAACGTCTGTGGTCAGCGTATGGTTACCATGGGGGTCATGGACAGCCCGATATGCCTATTCTGTCTTGAAGATGACGACACTGCAGAGCATTTTCTTTCAAGAAATCCAGCGCACATTCATAGGCACAACATTGTATGTACAGTACCCTTCACATATGTACAGGAACCTTCAAATACTCTGATTTCAGAGTAAGTTTCTAGCCTTGCAGATATATGCATATGTTTGGTGCGCTTTTTATCGATTGAAGAACTACATACGTAAAGTAATTTACTAATTAATTATTTACCTACTATTAGAGAACATAAAATAATTGTTTTAAAATTTACCTAGTACAGTAGGTTCTGTTTTTATGCGGCTTTTTTTTTATGCGGTTTTGAAATAGTGCGGTTTTTTTTAAATTTTTAAATTACAAAATGCATGTCGACCTATCGGGAATTGTACATATAAACAAGATTCTAAACCAGCTAAGCAAAAACTCATCACAGATTACATCAGAAATGCTAACCCTACAAGTATGGAAGATATATAAAGATATAATTTTCAAAGATACAATATTTTGTTTATGCGATTTTATTTAATTATTTCAGATTCATGCGGTCTATGGAACGTATCTATAGTAATAATATGGGACTAGTGCCCTTTTTTATCCGATTATTTCAGATTTATGCGGTTTTAGCATTTGAAACGTATCTATAGTTTTACTATAGAACTAGTAGCTTTTTTTATGCTGTTTTTTTTTATGCTGTTTCTTGCGGAACGTATCTACCGCATAAAAACAGAACCTACTGTATTGAAATATCCGACACAGAACTTTTTTATAAGCTTGTTTTCTGCAACTTACTGAATGCTCATGCGCACACTTGACGCACAGCAACTGCGGTTGTCGAGCAGTTAGAAATACATATTTACATACATTTATTGATACAAACATACATATGCTCGGAGCCGCGGGCACTCGACTTGACAAAAATTCAAGATTTACCAAATATTGGCAAATAATTCTACGCGAAATATTCCAATATTGACTATTTTCGAATGGTCGAGAAAATTGGCATATAGGCGGCTAGTTTTATGAAGGAAAGGAATGAGTGCCCTGTGTGCGCGGTTATATGTAGGTACATGCATATGTGTATATCAAAAAGCATTGTTTTGCTGGAAGTTCAGAAAAATATGTACGTACATAGGCTAGGGCATCAAGTGTGCAAGTCAAATAAAACTATACTTAGTTAGTTTTTTTATAATAATTTTATTTTAAATGCCGATGCAACTGCTTTTAGTAGTGGTACTTTACGACTATTTTTATAAGTGAACTTTCAAAAAATTGTAAAAGAATTTATTCGAAGAATTGCACATGTCTCTGCAACGTGATCAGTAGCTTGCCGTTAGCTTGGGGTGCGGATTAGTCCGAACTATCACGTAAACAAAAACTGAGCTTATGGTGCGCGTGTGAAAGTGCTATGCACACCGAAAAATATTTATTTCGCTTGAAATTGTGTCGTTAACTCCTCCCCCTTTAAATAACTCGGTGTCCTCACTGAGTTGCGTTAAGGTCATCGGTATTTGGAAGTTACTGAAGTTCTTGTAAATTCCGTCCTGTTTGCCCGATGTTTTAGTTTTGTCCATAGCTGATGTCACCGTAAATGATTTGGTCCGTTTCTGAAGGATTATTCTAAGCACGATTATTATTAAAGGTACTATTGTGATTCCAAGTATATATACAGAAAGTACTCAGTTGAAATTTGTTCACTAAAGTTTCTAGTACCTTAGTGTTCGCACCATGTAATTCTTTAAGCAGTTTCAACGAGGGAATTTCTTCGAAATTTATAGAAGTATTTCCTGATTGAACTATGGCAGGTATAGGGTTGGCATTTGAAATTTGTCTATTTTCGTAAGTTCGATGGTCGGCTTTAATAGTGGCAATATAACATTCTATTAATAATGTTCCATCCAGATTAACTGGCTTTTCTGCTATTTCCACTGTCCCGTTATAAGAATTTAAAAGGAGTATGCCGGGGTTGATTTCTTCTATTTGTGGAATACAGGGTTTGATTGAAAAGTAATGAGCCTTTCCACGCGGAGCGTCTGCCAAGCGATCAACCGAATCGGCTGGTGGGGAAAAATGACCGTTGGACCTTCCCCTTCTACTAGAAACCGGTCCCAGTTCTCTGGCAACAGCGGTGCAGTCAACACCGGTCCGCGCGTGAAAGCTGTTTTAAAGTTTCTGCAATGGCTAAAATGCAGCGTTCGTTGGAGCAATGTTACTCGATCAATTGCGTAAAGCTGAACAAAACGAGTACCGAAACCATTGGGCTACTCAAGGAGGCTTACGGGGACCAATCTCTGTCCAGTGCCCACGTAAAACGGTGGCACAAGTCGTTCAAGGAAGGCCACGACCCCACAAGGCGCATGTCGAAATCCAAGGTCAAAACCATGCTGATCATCTTTTTCGACTCTCGAGGCATCGTCCACAAGGAGTTTGCACCTCCAGGAAGCACTGTAAACGCGGAATTTTACAAAGAAGTGCTCCTTCGGCTGAAAAACCGGGACGCCCGGGTGCGGCCCGACCTCGTCAACAATTGGAGCCTTCATCACGACAATGCCCCGGATCACACCGCCTTCCTCTGCACCTCGGCATTGGCCAAGATGGGGGTTCCGGTGCTTCCCCACCCTCCCTACAGCCCAGACCTGCCCCCTCCGGACTTCTTTTTGTTCCCGCGCCTGAAAAGAAAGCTGAAGGGGAGGCGTTTCGACTCCATCGAGGCGATCCAAAAAACTGTGACAGCCGAATTGAGCGCGATTCCGGCGGATGAGTTTAAAAAATGTTTCCTGCAGTGGAAGGACCGCTACCAGCGGTGTATTGACGCTCAAGGGTCCTATTTTGAAGAATATTAGTTGTATAAGCCAAAAGGTTTAATAAAACTGCTCAAAAAAAAAAATTCGGTTCAATACTTTTCAATCCAACCCTGTATGTTGTGCGTTCGTCATAGTGCAGTCGAAAGGTTGACCACTAAGCAATTTTGGTAAACATGTACTATTTAAAACATTTTTAAAATTCCCTTCTTTACAAATTAACACATTATTTAAAGTTTTACATTCACTTATGATCTCTAGGACTGAATTCTTATTAACTTAACTATTAACTATTATTTTATTCTTTGGGATTTTTAATATAGAATTCTTCTTTTTCACTGCTTTAACAATTAGATTTTTGGAATTTTCCTCATTTGTTTTAGGTAAATTAATAATATAAATTAACGGTAACCCATTTAAGGATATTTTTATTTACATCACCGTATTCAATGGCTTCTACAAGATTGACATACATCATTTTCATTTCTTCAAAAAATTCTTTGGTTATTCTTAATTCTAGGTCTGATTGAATAAATGAATTGATAATACCTGCTTTTGACAATTGAATTGCATAATCTACATTTATTATTTCTTCTTTTATTATTTTGAGTTTTCTCTCTATCGACTCCGATAAGTCTTTTCGAATTGAATCATTCGATTTAATAATATTTGTCATTAGTCATTTAGTCTTTCTTGCACTAATCTATTTATAACTACCTGTTGATTTTTGGTTCTTAAAACATCATTAATTTTATTTGAAATAATTTGGAAATCATCATGATCCGGTGTCCCAGAAACCCCTTTCCACACCGTACCAAATTCATTTATTACCCTTTTATTTCTCGCAGGTTTTAATCTACGTAATACGCTTTCAATAATTTGAATTTCGCGCATTAGGTAGGGGTAACTTTCATCACTTTTTGTTACGTCTTCTGTCAAAGTGCTTCTTATTTCATTAAGTATTGGCTCGTATTGTTCTCGGTTTATTACGTTAATTAGTTTAGAGGTCGATGTTTGTAATTTTACCGTCCCCGTCTCTATTGTAATTATTGGCTCGTTAGTGAAGTCGAATATCTGAACCTCTCCGTAGCAGAGGTTGATGAGAACGTTTATTTCCTAGCCTTTTGTTGATACTTGAATAAATTATCTGTCCTTCGAAAAATGTTTGGAATTCTTTCCTTTTTTGATTATGATATTTTAAATCTTTCTCTAGTTTGTCTGCTAAGTTGTTTATGTTTTCTAACCTGTCCTGTTTTAATTGTGTAGGGTCAGTCGTTACTGTCCTTCCAAACAAAACTTCTACAGGTTTTCTTCTTATTGTTGAATGAATGGAATAATTGTATTTAAAGATATATCTATTAAGCAGATCATCAAATGAACCATGAATTTTTTCTGCCTAAACGCAGCGAATAATTTCTGATAAAGTCGAGTGAAAGCGCTCTACCTGTCCGTTCACTGTACTCATGTAAGGTGGGAGCTCTAAATATTTCGTTGTTGTATTGATTCTGCGGCCGCCATAGCCGAATGGTTTGGTGCGTGATTACCATTCGGAATTCACAGAGAGAATGTTGGTTCGAATCTCGGTGAGACCAAAATTAATAAAAACATTTTTCTAATAGCGGGCAGGCAATGGCAAACCTCCGAGTGTGTTTCTGCCATGAAAAAGCTCTTCATAAAAATATTTGCCGTTCGGAGTTGGCTTGAAACTGTAGGTCCCTCCATTTGTGGAAAAACATCAAGACGCACACCACAAGTAGGAGGAGGACCTCTGCCAAACACTCAAAAACGGGTGTACGCGCCAATTATATATATATACATACATATATATTGATTCTGTAGCATGTGGGTTATTGGGACTGAATTTAGAGATTTCTCATTATCTATCACAACTTTTTCAGGGAGGCCAAAGGACATGATCATATCTCTTAATGGTTTTTTAATATCTTGTGTGCCTGTTGATTTTATTATTCGTGCCATTGCAAATTTGGAAAACTTGTCTATTGCAGTTAATATTACCTTTTTGTCCGTGTGATATATATAGCTATATGAACAATATGACCTGGATACATTGGAATTGCTGTAGCTGTTAGTATAGTTTTATCCGGATGCCTTTCGTAATTGTTTAATTTGCATATCTTGCCCTCATTTACTATCGTGCTAATTTTCACACTCATCAGTGGAAAGTAAAAATTTTCTAATAACTGCGTTTTATTTTTTCGTGCGTTTCTATGGGCACGATTGTGTTCTCTAAGGATTTCAATTTCTTGGTCGGTTTCGTCAGTTAGGTCCGTGGTCATTTTAAGGCAATATTTTACTTTATATTGGGAAAAATGAATTGGATACAATTCTGGAATTTTTCCAAGAAGGCAGAGGACAGTCTTTATGGCATTTGTGACTGAAGGTTTAAGATATATTTTTTTTAATGTTTACTAGGTTGTCGTTGTTATACTCGCTTTTTGTTACTGTATGACGATGATATGTAGGAAAAATTATATCGACATTATAAGATGCATTTTCTTCCTTCGTAATGATTATTTGATTTTTAAATGCATTTATTGGCGCGTCTGTAAAGGGTATCAAATTGTGAGAAAAACTTGTATCGCTGTGTCATGTGGCGGTCATGGAATTTACCTCAATGTCTTGTGACGGTCTTGATAGAGCGTCTGCAACTACGTTAGAACTACCTGGTTTGTACTTCATTTCGTAATTGTATTCCTCAAGTATTGCCCCCCATCTCTTGAGGTTACTATTTGTGTTTTTGTTACTAAGAGCGTATGTGAGTGGCTGGTTGTCAGTTTGAATTTTTATAGAAGCTGATCCGTAAAAATAGTTTCTTAACGATTTGAGAGCCCATACTATAGCGAGCATCTCTTTCTCGTTAGTAGCATAGTGCTCTTCAGCTTTGCTCAATGTTCTTGATATAAAGATTATGGGTGCTTTGTCCTGTTCTAAAACGACACCTATGGAGTAATTGGACGCATCGGTAGCATGACTTTGGTAGATGCGAAAGTGTTTTTTATTTTATCAAATGCTTCAGTAGCTTCAGAGTTAAATGTAGCCGGAATTTTTTTAGATAGGTTTTTGGACATTCGTCCCTCTTCCCCTCTCAAAAGAGCGGTGAGCGGTTTTGCGAGTTTCGCATAATCCTTGATGAAACGTTTATAGAAGCCTGACGTTCCCAGGAATGACCTTAAGTCCTTCAAAGTTTTAGGACAAGAACAAATTTTTAGTGTTTAAACTTTTTTGGGGTTAGTTTTAATTCCTTTTGAGGATACGATAAATCCTAAATACTCGACATCGCTTTTAAGGAACTCACACTTATCAATTTGGACTTTCATGTTCGCATTTTCTAGTATCCTGAATACCTTTTCTTTGTTTTTCCTGGTCTTCTCCAAAAGTGATTATGTCGAAGCATTTTTTTTAACCCGAACGGAAGTCGAGGAAACTCGTATTTTCCATTGTTTACCAAAAATGCTGTTTTTGGAATGTCATTTTCGTTAAGTGGAATTTGGTGGAATCCGCTTTTAAAGTCGAAGACCGTGAAGAATTTTTGATTTTTCATTTGTGCTAAGACTTCATTTATTTCCGGAATCGGATATCTATCCGGAAGTGTCACCGAATTAAGTTTTCTGTAGTCTACGACCATGCGATATTTTTTTTATTAGAAGCGTCAAGCTTTTTCGGTCCGGTATGGATACGGTGAATTATACGGTGACTCTGATTAGGGGGTATTATACGACTCCAACGCGGTGACCGCGTTTCCAACAATCTTCTTACGCACGAGAGAGTCGTATAGTGTTAATATGCGTTCGACACTTTTTTTCCATGAAGCAAACTTTTTGGAGTCCGCCTGAAAACTCCCTAAGACATCTGACAACATCTGGAACCTTATCCAGATCACCTAGATTTGCTCTGTGGATATCATCGAGGACCTGATCTACGAAAATGTTTGGCCTTGGATTTATTAATGTTGGTACTATAGACGCACATTCCGCAATGCACAGCCTGCGAACCGCCTGACTAATAGCAATTTCCATCTCTGGACTTAAAGTTTGTGCTTGTGGGTTATGGTTTGGATTGGGAGGCTCGTTATTGTTGATGACTGGAGGACGTATCACGTTATTTGGATTCATGGTGTTTAAAAAAGCTTTTTAATAATTCAATCAGATGCAAAAAAATTTTTCTATCAAATTTAAAAGAAAGTTTTTATTAGCACAGTATTTTCCTACTGGGCATTTCTAGAACTTTACTCTCACTTTTCTTAAGTTTATCAATCTTAACTAATAATAATATTTAACTAAATAATAGTACCTAACCAATATTTTACAACGATACACTCACAACAGTAGTATAAACTTCATTGCTGTTAACTTTTGTGGCCGTTCTGCAGTTGAGGGCACTGTTGCCGATGTTAAATTCCTCTACCGCTTTTACGTTTGCGTGCACTGTTGATGATGTACATGAAATCCAGCTACCACTTTGTAGAAAATTTTGAAGTCTGCTGCCGCTTTTACAATTGTTGGCACTGTGTTGTTGTAGAACATTTAAGGTCTGTTACTGTTTAAAGTAATTTTAAGTTTTCTGCCGCTGGCTTTATAATTTATTTATATGTCTTCGATTTTCCTTTGGTTTTATTAATTTCGCTTAGAATGTCTTATTTTACTGCCATTCGTTATTACAATTTCCAAAAGGTTTTGTTTGGATTTGCCATTGCTTATAACAAATTTTAACAAATACACATATTTATTTTTCCGCACCATTTTTTTGCCACATCCTCGTTACCAATTTGTTTAACGGTTATTTACAGCATGACTATATCCAGTCTGTGCGGTTTAAGAACCTTATTAGGTAGTTGAAGTCTAAGCCAGAAAGTTGTTTGAGATTCTCGAACAGCGGTCGG